>NC_057945.1:26157175-26472175 GCF_018555375.3 Anguilla rostrata
AACAATAGCAGCACTTAGAGCTGACTGGGGCAGCTCTAGCAGGGCAGAAATTTGACAAACTGACTTGTTGGAAAGGTGGCATCTTATAACAGTGATACTGAGCTCTTCTGTATGACCCATACTACTTACAGTGTCTGTCAATGGAGATTTCATGGCTGTATGCTTGATTTTACGCAGCTGTTAGAAATTGGTGTGGCTGAAACTGTTAATTATATACCCTATATTTAGCAATAAAAGGAGATAAGAAAGAAGTAAAGCTAGAAAATAAGAGCTGCTCACATAAACCACAGTACAAAGAGACCGAGTGCTTCATAGATGTCACAGAGTGACTTGCCAGTATGTATTGCTAGATACAGGGTGACATTGACAGCACAAGCAGGCTGTTAGCTGAAAAGACTGCATCCAGTCATGCTCTCAGAAGAACAAAGCCTTGCTTTCATAAGTGTCACACCTTGCAGTCTGCACGTTTCAACATCCAGTCTCAACCATACATCATTTGGAGGGGCATATTTGACAAGCACGAATAAGATGAGTAACCCAATGAATCTCTTCAGTTCACATGGCAGGTACAGTGTCATTTGCCATATAGCATATCCTCAAAAAAGAAAATACAGAAAAGAAATCACATCACCAATGCACAAAATGTGCAAACTGCCACCGCACTCACCCCGCAACACACACACACACACACACACACACACACACACACATAATTTTCAGGCCACACAGTCTCTGTCTTCATGTGTCAACTCCAGTCAGTGGAGAAAAAACTAAGAAGCCAGTAGACAAACCAGGCCTCTTTAGAAAAGTAGCTTGCACCTTTTTAAGTGCCAAGGAACCATCACAAACAATTATAGCAAATTAGTAGCATAGTTAACCTCTCATCTAAAAGATTGTATTGCTGCACTGGGGCATTGGTTTCTCATATTTGATCCAAAGTGAAAACTAACCCCTGCTGTTCCATCAATGATATTTTATCAATCTGGCTTTCCCAGGAGGTCTACCATTCAAGCTTACAAAACCCTGCTCCACTGATCTTCTGCCAGTTTTACAGTGGCATAGCAAATCCAGTGTAACATTGGTTTTAGGTTTATTTTATTATTGCATGGATGTGTTTTTTCCCCACCTGAATATGGCAACCCCCCTTCCCCCCGTACCACACACAAACACTCACACAAAACATCTGTATGCTAAAATGTTTATCCACACACGTGCACAAACAAACAAACAAACAAACACATACACACACATACACACACACACACAAGAAATTCTCCCATCAAACTGGCCAGGGAGTGAAGGTTTCAGTCAGTTTTTAAAGTGGGGCTGACATTAGGAAATGGAAAGGGGTAATTTCATCTGACAGGAAGAAGTGGGCTCTCTTGCATGTGACACACAGCTGAGAATGGACAAGTATTTACAGACACAAGGAGCTCTGTCACATCGTACTAGGAAACAGCACACAAACTCCAAGGTAAGGCATCATTAAAAAACATAATACTTCTGTTTTCTGCTCCTTATTTTTGTATGCAGACCAGACGTTATGGGAAACTACCATTTAGTATATAAGGATAATTACAAGAGTAAGATAAAGGCCAGATTCAAATAACTGCACAAATCTATATGTATTCACAATATGAGAAGCACTAAAGAGGTGTCTAATGCAAAGCTACCCTAAAGAGTAAACTGTGTCATCTTTTCTTTTCCAGCACCCATTTCACCTTAGATGCTGTCAGCTCAAGGTATGAGGTATTTTTGATATTGCTCATGTGTAATACCACTGCCTAAAGACTAAAAGACAATGTATGCTAATCACAAAATTCAAATCATTTTATGGTTAGTCTAGAGAGTGATTCCTCTCTAAACAAAATTCAATCAGTCATCCATTTGTGGTGTGGTCTAATAATTTAACTGACAGTCCAAACGGACTCACAATGGGAGCTTCCTGACATCATGTTACTTGACACTCCTTTCTTCTGGATACTGAAGTACATTTTACAGCACATCTCCACAGTGCCTAGCCAATATCAATCAGGCTGTCAAGTTAGGTGACAGTTTGTTTTTGGGGCGTTTCATTCATTACCCAGGCCTTACTTTGCAATCCAAAGGCACTGAACTATGTCAATCTCTCTTTCAGTCATACAGATACAGACACACACATGCACACTCGCATTCACGCATGCACGCACACACACACACACACACACTGTATCTGCATGCTGAGTTTATGCTGTATGAATGCTGTCTAATTCCTTGGCACAAACATATAGAATGTGGGCTGACAGAAACCCCTTATATAAACACAAGGGTATGCAAACCATTATGCCTGCAGCAAGAAGAATATGCCTTCGAGTAAAATTATTCAGAGTGATGTCACTTTTGTGATATACGAGGGCAATATCATCCAGCTTGAGACATGCTGCACCCAAACGATAAATAATCATATTAGAGAAGATTCAAGGCTTGAAATAATGTTCTTGCAACTTCATATTCGGCTCATAAAACTGACATGAGCACCTTTAATTTGTGATAGATATACTGCGAGTGTTGCAAGTGAACAGCTATATGAGACTTAATTGAGAGAGAGAGGGAGGGAGGGAGAGAGAAAGAGAGAGAGAGAGAGAGAGAGATGTAGAAAATAGCTGGGGAAACAGGGTCTTGTGGCTCCTGGTTCTGCAGAGTCCCACGCCATGCAAGGGTGACAAAAAATAAGGTTCCCATCACTTTCAGTGAGGTGGGAACCTCAGAGGGAGTTCATTAATTTTCGGACAGTTTATTCCTCGTTAAGTGAATTCGCTCCCAGGGCGCAACAAATGCTCCCACAGAAACAGTGGGATGATAGAAGAAAAGAGCTGAGAATAAGATTTCTCACGCTACAACTTACAGCCTTTCATCATTAAAGAATAGGATTTCCCTCTCCTGTCAATAACCAACGCCAGTTCTTGTTCTATATGCAGTGTCTTGGGCGAGTGTTGCCTTTGCAATTATCACTAAACTGTCAAGCTGGATTAGAGAATCTTAAGCTGCCTTGAGTGATCTGTAAAAAAAAAAAAGGAAAAAAAAAGAGAGAAGAAGAAAGAAAGAAAAAACATCCGTGGAGATATCCTCTGACATTCGAGGTCTTATTTTATATCCTTGAAACAGAACACTGAGAAAAGGAGAGCAGCTACTCATTGGGATAACAAATGCAGCTCTTTCCATGGCTTTATCTGCCCAAGATCATAGTAAGATTTCAGAACCTAGATCCAGGATGTTAAAGCTTTCCTGACATTTTAAAAATGTTTACATAAAGACCACATAAAAGCCCACAAAGAACCTGCCTTAGGTGCGACGATGCCATCAAAACAGCACCCGAGTGACCTTCTTATTTCCTGAGAAAACCTAGCAGGCTGTAAAAAACAACTAAAGACGTATCCCTGTGGTTTGCATTAATTAACCCGCACTATAATGGAAATGAAAAGTTTTAATTCAATGCTGTCTTTACAAGCATATATCTGTTTATCACCTTTTGTTAACAATATAAAAAGGCTTAATACTCTAAGTAATGGCTAAGTTTAAGTCAAAATTATGTCTGAATTATATTATATTTTTAAAGTTGACAATGGTAAGATACCAATGGTAAGATACCAATTGCAGGAACAAAAAAAGGACAAACAGTCATACAGTGAGTTGGCATCAATTTCAATACAAAATAAAAAAGCAACATAATATGATCCCACAGTATAACTGCCACATGGTGCATATTTGAATTTTGCCACCGTTCTGCATAGTGCGTGATTGCCTTTAATGGTTGGGAGTTGGGAGGGGCTGTTTCCTTGTTTAAATTTGGATAACCATTTTGAATTTTGCAACCTTTATAGCATAGAAGACAAAACAAATTTAATTGCAAAGACAAAAGGCTCTATTTCCCTATTTACATTTGAACAACCATTTGAATTTGGCCACCCTTATTATGTAGCAGTGAGCAGATTAAATGGCAAAGATGGGAGGTGCTGTTTATCCTTTTACATTTGGACAACCATTAGAATTTTGTCACATATATCGCATTTGTCTTTGATAATTAAATTTCAAATGCCTGATTAGAGAGCGAAAATGCATATAAGGTAAATTAGATTTTAATTATTATTTTGATACCTTAATTGCATACTCAGATGACACATGTACATGCAGTTTGTGAACTACATTATATTTTTTTAATTTGCCTTATTATTTGAAAAAAGGTACTCACAAAGCATGCAAATCTCTATTTCAATGAAACGTCAGTATTAGTACATGAAGTGGCAAATGTAGAAATGACATTATTTGAATTTTAATTCTAAGACAAAATGTGCATATATGAGTGGGAAATTAAAATTAGAAAATTCACTGTGATTTTACGTGCTGCATTTCCATTTCGAATGCATTTTGAATTGTGTCAGCAATACGCTTCTACAGACACCTTGCTTTAGCTTGACTTAGCCAGGGTGCAGATGTTAGGATTTTCACCAGTGGAGCGTGCTTAGTGTCAATCTGTGGGCTGCGTCTAAGTAACTACTCTATGCATTTCAAAACATTGTACTGTGTAGGCTCAAGTTAGGTGTCCCTTCAAGTTGCTTTTCAATTAAATACATAGTATTTTCAAGATTTGCCTGCTTTTTTTATTAAAAACCAGATTCAAGGTTAATCGCTGATTTAAATCCATTCAATTCATTTCTCTGAATTGCAGAAACCAAAGGTACAAAACCAATGGAAGGTAACAAAGTCCATTGTCAAACCGGACCTTTGCATCATAGCAGTTTTTCTCGCAAAATGAAATGCTAAATCTAATCTTCAAGCAAACCAAAACATCCTCATGCTGAAACAAAACCAAGGTGTTGATGTGCCCTCAGAAATCCTCCAATTACAATAGGGCAGATGACTGAGACTGATGAAGAATATAAGTGGGAAAAGAGTCATAACAGCATGAGTATAATCGGCAATGCCCACTGTGTATGCAGGTTATCTGGACAATATAACAGAAATGCATTAATAACTGCTATAATCTGAAACTGAAAGAGTATCTGATGCCTATATTAAGGGGCTGCTGTGGTGAAATAGCTCGAGTAGATCAATGAGGAAATTAATAAAGTAATAAAGTGCACGGAAGGCACCACAATATAATATGTCAATAGTTCGGAGAAGATCATGGGCTATTAAATCATATGCCTAATTAACCTGCTTTTTTCCACCGAGAAATGACAATCACAGTAAACCACTGAGTTCACTGAGATAAGGCAAAATTCTATGCGCATTAAACATATTGCCTATAAAGCTTCATGCAAACTGAAGCTAACAATGAACTTCAATTACCTTTGATGCGAATCAAGCTGTGACTCAAGCTACCCACGTTGTGCACACCACCAAAAGTGAAACATATCGAAAATAATACATCAGGCTCATTCCATAATAAAGTATAGACCATATAGAACCCAAATAAATAGGGAGCCAAAGCACTCCACTGTATGTATATAATAAACAAAAAAACATATGAATTAATTCTGAATGAATCATTGAAGCCCATCAGTTTGGTCTGGTAAATAAAAAAGTTTGCACCTTACATAAACTAATTTCAGATATTTTAAAAAATAATGCAACAAATTGGGCTTTGAAAAACTAAAGTATTCTATCTGTTCAGGGTTTGCCCCAATTCTGACGTGAAGAAAGGAGGGAGTTTAGGGCAAATCAATAGCTGTAACAAGCAGTCCTGGTCAGGCATTTGGACCCAGCCCATTATAAAATCAGATCATTCTCCACACAGAATATTGGTGTAGCATATTGGCTGACAATGAAATTTTTTGTCCCCTGAAATCTGAATAGTGTGCTGGAGCACAGCAGATCCCTCACAGTTCAGGAGGTTAAGGCAGCCAGAAAGCCAGGGACCTTGGAGAGAGAGATAGTGTCAAAGCATTAAGTCCTCCCTGTCAGTTTTTATGAAACTAACATCCAAGCTGCCCTGTTCACTCGTTTTTGTACCCCATACTTTTTCTTTCTTCTCTTCTTTTACTTCCTTTTCTTTCTGACAAGGCCACACTGCCTCCATCATTAGACAGGGTCCATCGCTGGCTCCTGGCAGAAGGTTCAGAGGAAGGGAGGCACAGAGACATTCGCTTTGTAACATGCCATTTGTCTTTTCTGTAAGACTCGATGGTGGCCAGGAAAGCAAATATAGAACATGCTCCGGAAGAGAAGAATAATGTTTATGAAGGAGATTAGAGGAAACAGGAGCGGGGATTGAATCTAAGCACGATGCAGTGAACAGATTCAGAATCATGTTTGGCACATCACTGCAGACCTAGCCTCAGGGTGTCAGTGACTGTTGGTTTAAAGATGCAATCAAAAAGCTGCTTTGCACTTTAGGGACATTCTTTCAGTGTTACTGGGCAGCAGTTACAGACTTTGAAGAAAATAGACAACTGGGATATGGTTTGGGCTTTGCCAGTTGTGAGGGAAGACAAAATGTCTCTGTGTTCTGCATTTTTGCCCATCTGGTGTTGTTCAGAACTGAAGGTTGGAGTATTAAAGAATGCCAGCACCCCAGCTGTTCAAGGCAGATTTTCCCCGCAAAAAATGATGAAGTGACACTAAATAAATCACTTCCAATATGAAAAATGGCTCTCCATACTTTTTCCGTTAAAAGTTCTTAAGGACATTCATTTAAGGCAGTGTTGATATATTTATTTTGTTGTTGTTGTTTGTTTGTTTGTTTGTTTTAAAGTAAAGAAATGAAATGCTCATTGACATTAACACCCAGTTTAACATAATATTTGCATGGACTGAATAGATTTTAATTTGAGTTTCAGATCAGATAGATACATATTAAAGGAGGAGAAAAAAACTTTAAAAAATGAGTTATTGCACATTAAGGAAAAGTCACATTGCATTTAGATGGAATCTTATCCTCAGCCATGGGCCATACAAAAAAGTCAGAAATTAAAGCTGCAGTAACAGCTAGTTTACACAAATCGTATACATGCTAGAAATATTTAGATAAGGCCAGTGGAAACAACAGCCTTTTCTTGTGCATGTAAACATTGAGTAATCCTCTTACTTAAATTGCATAATCATTGAGTACTAAACTTTATCTGTATTTACCTATTTTGTGTCATGGTGAGAATTCATATAAAATTTCTGTTAATTAACAGTTTTGACGGAAAAGGTAATGTCTAAGAGTGTCCAATAAGAAGAGCCAGTGTACATTATTATGCTGGAGGGTAGTGCTACTTTAGGGTAAATACTGACCTATAAATACACACAGAAAATAATGCGTTAAACTTCTAGCTTAGCCCATCAAGTCAACGGCGTCAGGCTAAAATCTTTGCATAAGAGGCTTGATGAGGTATGAGTTAATACTGCATAAGGCCATCAGTACAGTTTGAAAATTCCATACAGTAATAACAATACACAGCTGATTCAATTTCCAACTTAACTATCTCTATTGGAAGAAATAATGAAACAAAAATACCATGAAAACTAATCAGGGTTATACTATGGAGCAACAAGGCAGTCAAACGGCTTTCATTTGAAGGGAGCTAGGAGGGAGTTGGAGGCATTGTATTGGAATAAAGATGGGATTTTGTTTTTGCCAAAAGGTAGAGGCAAAATCCACAAGGGAACACAACACTAATCAAAGTGTTCAGCCCATGAAAGCAAGCAGGCAGGAGGCCCCCATGGGACCGTCTTCAGCTTGTGCCTCACTCCCTTGCGGGAAAACAATGAGAGAGGGAGCCGACTTGGTCACCCTCGGATCCCTGTCACCCTAGTCTGCCGCGGCATACCGTTCCACATGGACCGCATTTCAGCCACATAATGATTTCAAAAGCACAGCACATCCGCGCCCTGCCGACCCGCCATGAACCTTCAGAGTTTAACCGGATTAATTCAAACTCATCTACAGAAAAGTGGCAGGAGTTACAAACTTCCAGAAAAGTGGTCTCTGTGAAAAGAAAGAAAACAAAGGAAATAAACCTAAAACGTTGACACAAATCGCAGTAACTTTCTCCATGATTTCTTGTGCTTCTTCACAGATTCCTGCATGACCCAAACTCACAGATTTTCACAGTTCAATCAGCTCTGCAGTCATGCCTCTTGGTTCACAGTAATTTAGAGGGACAGGGCCCGCGCACAGTCTCCTGGTTTCTCAGTTTTCACAGTACTTCTTCAATCAGTTGAATGGTGGATGCTTGAAATGTTGAAATGTCAGTTGAAATGTTTTTTTAAGACCGTTCCCACAGATTTGCGCATCACCCATTGATGAAATTGATTAGTTTTAAAAAGCTAAATTCATACTTTCTCTGAAAATTTTACTTGCTGTATCCCTGAAAACAAGTGTGAATTCTATAATGGATTAAAGTGTGTAAGAACTATGCCTTCCTTCGCATCACAGTAAGCTGATAAACTAATTGCATTATCACTTTTCTGCAGCATTCAAATAAGTTTGAGGATTAAAACTTTTTTGTACCAGCGACATGCTGTATTATTCTCTAGAGATGAGATAAACTCGTAGTGTTGAAACATCATCAAACCAGAACAAATTGAAGTCAACGGCTTCGACACATGTAGAAGCAAAATGCTATTTTAAATATAGTATATACTTTCTGCACTACATAAATGCCCAGTCTTCTGCAACCAGTGCTAAAATATATTATACATCAAGCGCTTGTTGTCTGCAATAGATGTGAAGAGTAGATTCTCCATGTTTAACTGTTAAAATCTCTTTAAATGCACACTCACTGGTCACTTTGTTCTCCAAATTATGTGATTGGAACTAAATATATAGAGCATGCAGACATGGTGAAGAGGTTTCATTTTTTGTTTGTCTAAACATTAGAATGGGCGAGGTGTGTGATCTAAGAGACTTTGATCGTGGTATGATTTTTGGTGTCAGCACCTCAAAAACTGGTTCCATCCTGGGATTTTTACACACTATGGTCTCTGGAGTGACTTGTGTAAAAGGTACAGGCAGGTGGTGGTGGTGTAATGGTGTGGGGGAAAGTTTTTTGGGCAGACATTAGGCCCATTAGTAGTAATTGAGCATCATTTGAATACCACATCATGCCTAAGCATTGGTTCTGACCATGTGGCCACAGTCTGCCCTTTTACAAATTGATACTTCCAGCAGGATAATGCGCCATGTCACAAAGTACACATCATCTCAAGCTGGTTCCACAAACAATAAGTATTCGGTTTACTCCAATGGCCTGCACAGTCTGCAGATCTCAATCCAATAAAGCACTTTTGGGATAAAGTGGAACAGGAGGTTCACCACATGAATGTGTGGCCAAAATATCTACAAGAACTGTGACATGCCATTGAGTCAGCATGGACCAAAATCCCAAAGGAATGTTTCCAGCACCATGTTGAATCCATGCCGTGATGAATTCAGGCTGTTTTCAAAGCAAAAGGGAGTCCTACCCAGTAGTAGATAGGTGAGCCTAATAAAGTGGCCAGTGAGTGTACAGTATACTGTATATATCTGTGTGTATGAACCTTGGGCAGATAAGTATTTGCTGGTTCACTCACTGTGTTTATTATTAAGGTGGTATATAACTGAATTGAACTGGCTATGTACTTGTAGCACTATTAACAGGACATATATAAAACAATCAAATTAGGTAAGTAAGGAGAGAAATAAAGACCTGCACATTTTCCAATTTCAGACTGACCTGGAACAGCACTTATCCAAGGAGAATGAGAATCTGATTACGAATGTACGCTTAAAATGCTATTTTTAGACACATCATAAATGTGGGTTTTGAGTTTTCAGAGGGAGAATCGGGAAAAGTATTAACATGGTCAAGAACAAAAGTGGAAGGTGTGAAATACCTTAACAGGCAAGTACTTTGATGCAGTATTATTATTTAAGATGTAAATCACAATATAAGCAAACCTGAGCTAATTTCCATATCTTAAATGCCAAAATGAAAATGTGGCTTCCAGGGCATATATATTTATGTTTTCAAACAAGGATATGGTTAGAGATATGGAAGCATAATCGGAATCCCTTCGAATATATAGATTTTTGATTATTTTATCATTAACACCCATGTCTCATATAATGGGTTTTATAAAGGAAATGCAATAGAGTGGGAATTCCAGGCAAATTAGCATTTTCCTTCTTTGGGTATTGGTCAAGATGAGCTGATTTAATTAATGAGTTAAGCAATAGCATATCTAAGAATCTATGTGTCTCTGATGTGCTTAAGCATGTGGGAAAGCTGGGCTTTATATATATATATACACACACACACACATATATATATATATATATATATATATATATATATATATGGGGAATGAGACAATAGTATAACAGTAATTAAAGAGCAGAGTAGAGGTTAAAAGCAGGATCATAACAGTCACCAAATCGTGAATTACATGTTTAAAATCAGCAATCGATATTCATTTTTCAAGTTAAAGATTTTTTTTTAACCGATTGTTACAAATATAAGGTGCAACGTATTTGAAGCCCGGCTTTCCAAATTCAGTAGAGGGACAAGGGACTCTAATAAGTATCACATCCCTAGAGCGGAGGTGATAATTATGTGAATTTATCATTCAGACAGCTGAGTTAGGAACAAAATTGACTAATTATTGTTTTAGAGATGATTATATACCAGTGGATCAATCTGTGCAGGTGTAAAGAAGTCAACCCAGGCCATTCATATATGAGACAGTGATGGGATAAAGATATGGCACCCATAATGTAGTGCAGATCACTAAAAACATTAAAAATATTGTGTTTCTAGGCCTTATGGTTCATGAGATCCAGGTCAAAACGTAAAATGCCTTGTTATATGTGGTCAATGTGAAAGGATTCATGGTGACTGCAAGCTATCTGTTAAATTTGGTAGCTCCACACCTTACAATTTCTGAGATCCAGATACCTTTAGGGCAGAATAAATAAGAATAAAAAGAATAAATAAATAAATAAATTAATTAATTAAATTAAATGGAACACAAAATCAGAGGCAGTAAAATCCCATTACAATTATATTATATTTTCAATGACAAAATAGTTTTGGAAATGTGTGTGGTATAAATATAACTATGCAGTCATGAGGCTACTTCCCCTGTCTGACATTTTATTGAACTGTCTGGTATCTAATGGGGATCATGCCCTCAAATAAGCCATAATATGCAAGCAAATATGTCAAAATATCAATAAATAGTTTATAACATTTTATAAATCATTTATAATACATTGCAGTTCCCACAATAAATTATGCATAATAAATGCTCTTAGAGGCAACGTCCTGGCACAAAGTCAAAACCTTCAATATAGAGACCAAGACCTCAGTCCAAGACTAGACCCCTGAGACCAAGACAAAACCAATACCAAGGTTAAGCTGTGCAAACAAAATACATAACTTATTAAATAATTTGATTTTATTTATTTATTTATGTATTGTTTTTCTAAGTCTGTGACTGATCAACACTAGCCACACCCAGAATTCCCACATGCCGTGCCACTGACTGCACCCATGTGCCGTGTGACATTGATTCCGGAAAACTTTATGGCCACTGAGTCCTAAGCCCAGAAACCTATAGTGCCAAAAAGGAACATTGGGTCAACATGAATGCAAACAAAAACGTTCCCTCTAAATTTGATAAGAACTGAAACCTGCAGAACTACTGACTTGAAAAGAAATTGTAGACCAGGTTAGAATGATGAAATGACATCAGATATAGGCCATTACATGCATTTACATTTGTGTTTTGGTCTATTACAATATGTTATCTGGTAAGATGAGTAAAAAAAGACATGGGAAAGACATGAATGATAAAAAAGAATTAGTCTAAATTAAGAATTAGTTTAATTAAATCCACTGTGTATAAAGCAGAATGTTCCGTAGAGCTTTTAACTGCACTCACTGTTGACCTACTTTATTATTATTGGTGCGATTTATTCTTTTTTGAAATGGAAAAAGGTTAAATTGGCCTTTGGAAATTTACCTCAAAGGAATGACTGCATTTTGCGGAGGTATTATATGTGTAAACACCCTCTACTTATAAAGGAGTGTATGAAGACTTAAATTAAAGGAATGAATGGCTTAGATGCTGATGAAAGTAACAAAGATCCAACAATGCATATTGATTAGATCAGTATTTAGACGTATCCCTTAGTATGTATCACTGCTCTGCAGCAGCCATTTTTACTGGCCTAGGTTTCTAAGCCTAAGTATGAGCAGTATGTGTGGGTCCTCTCAAGCTAGGGGCACATCAATTAATCTTCCTTGTTGCTTATAAATCCTGCCCCTGATTGAGAGATCATTCTTGTGATGGGTCGAAATGATGAGCAATGCCTTCACTCCGAGCCAGCCTGAAAGCCAGAGAGTTCCTCAGGGCGACCAACAGGACAAGCCACCATCAGTCACTCATGTCCTGAGCCAAATTAAATTAGTCATCCCAAATCAGCTCTGGAGGAGCTACATGGAAATTGTACATGGATCATACAAAGTTACTTTCAAAGACATGAAAAATCAGTTGTGATTACTTGTTTCTTGCTTGGCAGGTAACACTAAGAAGAATGACCCTATCCACAGCAAAACAAAATAATGCACTTTGTAAACCTATATAACATGACATTCATTTCACCTGAGAACACTTCACATTTTGTAACATCATGGTATATTTTATGTATTCTGATAAACAGCCTTAAGTAAATATAATTATCTTCGATCTATCCAAATAATGCACCGGTCATCTTATGATTGTATATCTGAGTTAATACAGGAGAACCTATACGTTTTTTTTAATGCAACTTAAGCTGTGGCCTATTTAACTGCAATAATACTGTATAGTAAATATTTTTTTTTTAAAAAGGAAGTGCATTCAGGTGTGGATTGCTCATAAATAAATGGATGCACACTGGAAGGCTGATTAATGGTTATCAGCATAACTCCTCTACAATGTAGTCCTCCCCAGGTGAGGCTAGTAGAAGAAATCTGTCAGGCACTAATTTCATTTCCGTGTATCCGCCATTCCTCCAAGGGCCTGGGAAACAGGCAGGGCCGCAGTTCCTGCATTCTCTGGGTCCCATTACACTAGCCACAGCCCATCTGCTAAAACTGTTGTTGTCAACAGCGGTTAGCTGCCGGGCCCAGGAGACTTGCAAAGAAAAAAAAAAGCTATCATTAATCTTATTTCACTTCCTCTTTTTTTGTCTCAAAGGATAAGAAAACAAGGTACCAACTGTGCTTGCAGATCAGTAATTAAAAGGTGGATCCAAATACTGATAAATGGGCTCCTGATTGACAGTCTAGATAGAAGTAAAAAAGTTTGGGAAAGATCATATACTGTACTTCCAGCAAGAGTACATTTTACTATTTAGTGGTGCTTGTATTCAGATCAACATTAAAATAAGAGTTCATCCAGGACATGGTAGTGCCCAAAAAGAGAGTGACATGTGATGCCAAAGTGACTTATTTTGCCTTCAACATTATTCTGAAAAATAAATAAATGTCTCGTGAAGTGTGGCCTGCAAAAATACCCACACAGTGTTCCTGTGACTGTTTCATAATTTAATATATTAGCAGAACATAGTTTGTTTCACCATTCTAATCCATTTTCAGCCCTTTGTATGTCTCATACTAAGGTAAATGAGCATCAAAAATAAATAAATATATTCATGAAATTCTGGAGCTAAAATACACTATGTCCTTTCAGTAAAATGCATATCACAAAAAGCCCATTTTCTCTACAAATAGTGTATAAGTCATCCAGAATGCTGAAAACCTGCATGTAGTTTTGCCTCATCTTTGCAAGCAATATAATGTATATCAAATGGTACATTTCACAAACAATGTCTTCTGATTGGGTATACAATCCATATCAGTGACATTGTGGATTTCAAAGGAATTTAAAGGTGGACTGCAGAGAATAATGTACAGTTTAATGTGCTAATATACTGTATGTCTCTGCTTACATATTGACCCACCTTATGCACATCTTACACTGACTTTGTTTACTGCAGAGATTCCTCTTCTTCCACAGAAGTGATTAGGAGTTTAAGGTAAAGGCATCTTTGTGCTTTTTCCATCCGCCTCATTTGGACTGGAAAAAGAGACATTGCTCTGGTAACCCTGAGGCTAAGATTTCTCTGCTCTGGGATTACATGGTAGAGATTGCACGTCCATCCTTTCCAGACAAAGTATTAGCCTTTGGCCACAGCTGCAAGTTTCAGTGACCTGGACTGGCACCTCCATGTTTTGGGGTACTGTAATTGAGATCTTGCTTTCCAGGGGTCACTGACTCATGCAGGTCAATGGATCAAGACTAAAACTAAAACTAGACTCTCTCTCTCTCTCTCTCTCTCTCTCTCTCTCTCTCTCTCTCTCTCAGACATAAAAAAAACTTATTCCCTTTCTACTTCACAGTTAAGCAACTATTAAAGCTTGACTTAAAAATCTTGACCTTTTGAATTAAAAGCTTTACTTCCTGCCTTTTTCCTTTAAAAATGATTAATGCAGCCTAAATAACAGTTTATAAGTAATGCTTGCTAAAAAGGAAAAAAGGTATTAACCTTATGTAAGTGCTATTGAAATAATAGGTGCAGCTTTCACTTGCATGAAGTTTCAAAGTTTCATATTGACTTAAGCACTTTCATTATTTTGTGCGTGAGTGTGTGTATGTGTGTAATTAAATAGAAAGTAAAAAAGATAGCTGAAGGTGTTTCACTTGAAGAATTTCAGGGCCAAGTTGTGAAATATACAATACATCTTTTATGAATACATCGCAATCAGTTTGATTTGCCTCACAGCATGGCTCATTTCAATACATTTAAATTCATTTAAATATATTTAAATACCTCGATCCATCTTCTTGTTGATTTGCATGAGTGGAACAGAAAAGGCATATCTTTGAGAGACTAGAGGAAAGGTGAGTTTGGGTGAAGGTGCTGTTGAGAGGAGAGCAGGAATAACTCCTATACCATAATAATGCTTTTCTGCTATATGCAGTTTGCACATGGAGAGAAACAGAAGTTGGCCAATATTGAGAAATGAAAACAGAGCTATCCTCGAGTTTCTATGTTGGAAATTAAACTGAAGTGGATTTTAGAATTAGCTCATTTACAATGTTTACTTAATTTATTCAAGACTTGGATGACAACCCAAAGCCATTATGGGTAGAGTGCATTCTTACAAATGTCATAAAACTAAAGCTTGCCAGCGATTACTCATATTTAACTGTGACTTTCTGCCTCAGTCTTGTTTGATAAAATAAGGGATTGTGCTTGTATGTACTCTCTTAGAGTTTAATTAACACTGGAGGTTTTATTGTGCAGCACTAGGAATTGTGAATATTTACATTACATTGTGTAAATCTGTGAGAACAGTAGGGTATACAGTGGTAAGGAAAAATATTGTACCCTACACGTCATACAGTACTGCAGGGGAGAACTAATGCCAAATGAAGAAAAGGTGTATCTCTTCCTGACAACAACTGTTAGGCTGTGGCAACCGGAGGAAGTAATGTAGCGATAGTTGTCTGAATTGTATTCACTGGTCTGAATACAAAGACAACTTATGAAAAATCTAAGATCATCAGTTGCCAATTGCTATTTATTTTTTAAATGCCATCTTTATGCATCTTTTTACCCTCTAGCCTCTTAAACTGAATTGAATCTGATGAAATTCAGCAGTTATATCTTTTTAGCAGCCATCACACATACACTGCATATACTGTAGGCCATTACTGCTGCTTCCTGAAGATCATGCACACCGGACAGCACTAAGGACAAGTGACTTCATTCTGACTGTAGCTTCTCTTCTGGCATCAACACTTTTACCCAAGAGCTTGCTTGTGACATATCAGTGCTACTGACAAATGAACACATTGATGCTAACTGTTGAGGACCATAGCAGATCATGTATTTAGCATGAACATTACAGGATAATTTGATTGAGACAATGGCAGTTCTACATGGTGAATCTGGGCCTGGACCCATGCAGAATAGTGGAAAATTCATGACTCAAAGAGGTTCTTTTTTAAATCTGATGAATGCAAGTGCTGCAGTGAAACTGTCAGAGGAATTTATTAAAATGCAACAGGCATCTCATGCCTTCCCGTTGAAATATTACTGGCATGTCTACAAGTTTCAATTTTTACTCTTCACAGAAAGATGCATGTGACTCTTTGTATGGTTCATAATAAAACAGCTTGGTTTGTAATGGAGGTAAATGGATTAGAGAACAACCTACAGAACTTAACTGGCAACTCCTATTAACTTCATTTACTGACTGAAGAGACAAATGGGTTGCAGGCTGAAGGCACAGGGCAATGTATATAGCAAGGACCAGAACCACAGAAAAATGAAAGAGTAAATGGAAAAAGGAAGAGGACAAAAAGGAGGTAACCATTCTTTTTGAGTAAGTCTACATAGTTTCAAGTATGTTGACTTCTTTACTTAAAGAGTAGTCGAAATCCCAGAAAACAGAAAAAGATCAAAGTAACTTTTAATTGAAAGGAAAATTGCTTCACAAAAGGTTTTTCATAGCCTATTTTTACAAGTAAAATTCTAACACTCTGCCAGCAAGACCTGTTTTGTATTTAATTTTTGTTATGCTTTTCACGTATATTATCTGGAGCATTAAGTGTTTGTGCTGTTCTTATGATTCAAATGGTGGAAAGTCCCTGAGGACTGGGGAATACTAAATAATTCAATAACATCTTTAACAGCCACTGCTCTCTAATTAAAATGGTAAAAATAAATAAATAAATAAATAAATAAATAACAACACATAATAATGTAAAAAAAAAAAAAGGAAGAAAGGGCCAGTTTTATCAAGTGAAACACCAGAATAGAAATATAAATAAAAATAATAAAAACAACTAATTCCCTCATATCATGTGTATAATTATATAGAAACATAATCATTTTAAATGACCAACACAATGTCCAATGCTGCAAATGAAGGATACATTCGCAAGTATCATGAAAAACAAGGGTGCATGCTTCTTTTAGGAATTAATAGGAGAGAGCTTTTTGTTAATGTTTTCTTGATGTGCAAATAAGGAGCAAATAATCTAAAAGAAAAAGGAGGGCAGGGAAATCATCAAAAGAAAAAGTTCCCTGTCCTAGAACCTAACGCCTTCATGTTTTTTCTTAAACAGTGAGTTTATTTGTTGTTCAGCAGGGTGAAATTGTGAATCAGAAACTGTATTTGCAACTGGAAAACTGCATGTTCAGGTCCCAGGTGGGGCATTGATGGTGCATGCTTGAGCTAGGTAGCAAACCCGAATTGCTTCGGTAAATATATTAATCTGAGTAAATAGCCAGATAATGCATAAAATGTAACCTTTATAAGTCACTATGGATCTGCTAAGTAAATGAAGTGGATACACACAGACATAAGGTCATTGTGAACACCCTCTAGGTGGACATTTTGGAAAATCAAAATAGGATCAGATGCTTGAAATTGTGTTTCATAACCTCTGATACTTTCAGTCCAAGGTTGTGGGGGTGATCTTAAATCTCTTAAATATCAAACAGCCTGTTTTCTAAGATATAGGTAAATAGTAAAAGAGCTCAATGCATATTAATATAAAAACGTATCTCAGTGACAATTAAACTGAAGCTCCAGCTATGGATAGCAGTGAGTTATGAGTGATAAATAAAATACCCAGAAAATGGTGCCTAACTGGTTGAGGTTTTATCGCAATATGATCCATTTAATGAACTTTCCCAGTCACACAGAGGTGCAGAAGGATGGATTATTAAGTAGTTATGTTGTATAATGATAAATATTGGACATTTTCAGACTTTATGATGTAGGTAAAATTTTATATCATGGCTGTTTGGAGGAGCTTAACTGTAGCCTGAAAAGGTTGTCCCCTTTAAAAGCATTAATCAAATTAAATCAGCTGAAATCCAAACCATTATGTGTTACCAAGGGTCTACCTATTTGTGTCTTGTGGGGAGAAGAGAAATGATGAGTGATATTTGCACTTCATTAAGTCTATTAAGTTTCTCATTTATGCTTTTGCCATTTAGGGACCTGACCACAGTCAACCATGGGGTCCATTCCCATAAACCTTTCAGAGCAGAAAAATAACCCAACGTGTGTTGTTTGGCTTTTTTTTTTGCTTGTTTATTTATTAATTTAAGTGGCACTATCCCATATGTGCAAAATACTATTTACTGAGGACACTGAAGTTTTTCTCATATGCCCTGTATTTCTGAGGTTCTTTAAAAGGAAATTCCACCACAAAACAACATTAACCTAATTGATTATTATTATTATTAGTAGTAGTAGTAGTAGTAGTAGTAGTAGTAGTAGTAGTAGTAGTAGTAGCATTAGTATTATTGTTATTATTATCATTATACAAATAATAATAATAATAATAATAATAATAATAATAATATATTGTGCTCAAAGCACTTTCCAAAACAAAATATATTTATAAATAAACACATTTCAGGTCAGTAGCAGTGTGAGATGCAATAGCAATTCTTCAATTAAAAAAAGGAAAAGTTTTAATATTTCGAGAGGCTGACATGT
Source organism: Anguilla rostrata (assembly GCF_018555375.3). Classification (NCBI taxonomy): domain Eukaryota; kingdom Metazoa; phylum Chordata; class Actinopteri; order Anguilliformes; family Anguillidae; genus Anguilla; species Anguilla rostrata. Next base: position 26,175,694 of record NC_057945.1, read on the forward strand.
ATAGGGGCCTTCTGTTTGATTTGCCTCTATCATGACATGTGTAAAATAATTTCAATTTGCAGTTGAGTCCACTATATCACCCATTCTGATAAGGTCCTTGAAAGCATTCACAAGTGCTCCTGTTTATTTTTCCCCCGGTATTATAAGGGTACTGAGAGGCGCTTTGATTTCCAGGAAAGCCTGGCAAAGCCAATGTTCCGGCACAGTTAGCTAAGAGAGCTGACCGAGTGATACTATCAGACTGCAGAAGCGGAGGAGTTGAGGGGCAGGGAGGCAGAGGAGTCACACACATTAATTCAGGGTCCTACCGAAGGGGGCTGGAGAAAGCGCAGCGCCTGAGATGATTGCACCTCAGCCCAGACGTGTAGAATCTGGTTTGCCTTTGTGTTCCAGAATCAATATTCCGATACCTGTGTGGCGTATGGAAGTGAGAGACAACACGGAATCAATCCCTCCCAGCCACTTCCACATGCTGTTGGCCCGATCCTTTTACCATTCTGTCCCATTACCATATTCCAAATTAGCCTGCACCAGCGTTGTGTTTCAAGCCCATGACTTATCAAAGTGACCCCAACCTGAGGAACTCTTTGAATTAATCTTTTCCTAGACTGATCAAGCAGACTAATTCATGGATACAACAACACAAAAAGCAGGTAGTTTTCTCACTCTTACTCTTTAACTGCAACATCATACCAATGCCTGTCATAACCAAAGCATATTAATGGAGCAGAGTGGTATGAAATGTCACTCCTTGTACATGAGCATGTGTTCGCACCACGCTTCCTTGCTCCACATCCTTTCCCAGCTCCACTCCAAAATCTTTAATATTTAAAACACTGCTCAGCAAATTTAGCTAAATGCTTGCTACGGGGTAAGTGTTGGGAAAATGGGGAAGCAGCGCAGGCCTACTGGGCCAAGTCTTCCGTCTTCTCATGCACAAAGCTTGCGAGTGAGTAATACTGGAGTGAAATCCTGCTCCGTGCTCCAGTCAAATCCACTCCTTGCTCTGCTCGCACATCCACATCAGTTAGAACATAACTCAGCAGACATGAGCAAGTTTAAGAAAACAATTCTCGAGACATTGGGAAGTAGAGACTTGTAGGGAAAGTAGGTGGGGTAAATATGGACTGTTTTATCTTCGACTTTTAAAATCACTTTGAAACTGCTGGTAACAGCTTTTTAAGTGGTGAGAATTGGCTTTGAGGTTCTGCTCCATATGGGTCGATGTGTTTCTGTAGAGAATTCAGTCAAGGCTCACAGCTGGTTCTCTAACAAGCCTACGTCATCAATCAGCCATTTATCACACGGTTTGCAATAATGCGGTTACTACCCTGCCTCCTGCGCATACTAATCAGTGGTGCTTTCCATGTCAGGATAGCGGCTTATTCATGAGAATTCAATGCCGACTGAGTGCAGTAATGCTGACAAGTTGAGCAGTCTGGCTGCCCGGTTGTGAGAATAATATGCATATTGATATTGTCATTTATTGGTCTATAGAGTGCTCTTGACCAAAAGTAGGATGAAAATAATGTTGGACAGGGGTCCTGAAACATGTCATGAAAACAAATACCTTCACAGCTTTTCTCAGAGTGACTGGTTACAGCTGTGAAGCCTGCGGTTAAATCCTTTTCTGGTTGATCAAAATTTTTAGAATTCCTCTTTAATCAATATATGTCATATGCAGCATGCATACAAAATGCACATCTATAACCATATACATACAAACAAGCAGGGCTGGTGGACTGCTCTAGTTGAATATCTTTTTTTTTTTTAATGCAGGCTCCTTGTGTTTCACTTCACAGCAAAGATTGCATAACTGTGGTGCACTTTTTTCACTTACATTGACCCTACAAATGTGAAGAGTTTTCAACATTACCTGCATGCCCTTTACAATATCAGTCAGTGCTATTTTTTCTCCAGAAAACAAGAAGTTGGGCTGCTATCGCCTTGATATTTGGTGCACAACAGCACTATTTGGTCTCTTACAGTTTAAAAATAATAGCCACTTCCCCCAATGACCTTCCCTAAGAAACCATAACGTTCCCAGGGTCAAGGGCTTTTCACCCGTGCTGCTTTATGAAAAGAAAGATAGATTGAGAAGCAAGGGAAGAACATCACAGCCACAACTAAGCATAGGCACTTCTGAAGGGTTGATAGATCTCTACCTGCAATCCTCCAAATGAAAGTGTTGAGCATTTCTACACCCTCTCTCTTCCCCACATTCCCGGGTCCCAGTAGACCATCCATTTCCCTGACCAAGCCTCTACTGTAGCTGGGTAATTCCTCCTGAGTTTGATCACCATTTCTAGCCACAAGCTGTTGATGGGAATAAATTGTGGAAACTGGCAATGGCTTCCTTGGTAACTCAGTAAATGTCCCAATCAAACAGATTGGGTGTCATTTCTTCCCCAGCTCACAAGCTGTGCACTTTGATTGAATCTTAAAGAAAGCCAGGTCTTGATCACCCAGTAACCAATCCTTAACATCTTTTTTTTTTTTCTGAACATGACACTGTGACAGATGTTCTGAGAGTAGGTGCCTGTAATCATTGCTCTGATTTTGTAGAATGGCATGCAATACATACAATTAATTTCTTTTAAAAATGATCCCGGCTTCATAATCAGCTTGCCACTTGTTTTTATGGCTAACACCAATGTTCTTTCTTTCATTTTTTTTTCTCGACCAATGCTGTAACAGCTTTACAGTTCACCCTTCACATTCTGTTTAAATAAGTACTAATACCCCTGAACTGAGAAATGACGTTGAGTTCCTAAGTCTGCTAGTCCCCAATGTCACTCACCAGGCAAAGGTAAATTGACCACAAGCAATAGTTTCAGAACAGACCTATTTTTAATCTAAGGGTATATTTACTTTCCAGGCAATAGACTAAAAGCAGGCAGTTGAGAGTTTACATAGCACTGGATCTGAAGTTCACTCAGTGCAGCTGATTTCTTTCTCTATGTTTTTTATTTGCCACCTGGCTATAATAATATCCATCACTGATACCAGATGTTCTTCCAGGTCTGTGCTATAGTTCTGACAGCCAGAAAAAAAGTGTTTGAATCATACCTTTTAACTGTCATGTATTGCAAGTATTTGAGTATTTGGAGCATACAATCCTCACTCCACTGATATGAAAGATAATTGCATTTTGTTTTCTTTTTTTTACTTTTTGGTACATTCATCACAACCTACTGATATAGTCATTGATTTGAGTGTAACAATGATTTTCACCAACAGTTTGGAATATCTGAAGAAGTTTGCAAAAATGTTATTTTTGAATCATGGAGAGACACTCAAGCTTGCAATGTTTGGTTTCATTTTAAATCTATGAGTAGCCATTACTATTTACATATATACTTATCAATTTTGCAGTCTACTCTACTGGTCTCATCTCTGTTGTGAAATGCATTTTCCCTGCAGTCAACTAGTCACCAGTGGTGATCATTTATCAATATAACAGACCTCTCTCTCCCTCTCTCTGCTTATGGACAGAATAAAATGTATAGTTCACACACACACACACACACACACACACACACACACACACACACACATATATGTGTGTGTGTGTCAGAAAATACAGGTTGCAAGAAAATGAGAGAAGAGCGTTTGCCACTTTGAGTGCTGTTTTGTATTTCTCACAATTTTCGTATCTACAAATGAGAAAAAAATATCTGTGTGTGTGTGCTTGCGTGTGTGTGTGCAAACGGCCAAGTCTGGGTCACAATTTCTATTATGAAAATTCAAAAGAAGAATCTGTCTTTCAGGAAGTCCTTGATATCTGAAATAAATGAAACAGGGAGAAAAACAAATGGAATTTCAAAGACAGGCAGAAGCACTAATTGAGTTATGCAGATACTTGGAACAGATTGCCTGCATTTCGAGATGCTATGCCATGCTCCTTGGGGAGTCTTCCAGGGTGAAATAAACAACATTAATGGAGTGAAATGAAAAATGCTCAAACTTCTCTTTATATTTCTACCATTCATTTGTTTATCCAATTTAAATAAAAAAAGAATCCATCTTGAAAATGAACAGACTATAAGGCCGTTATGAACAATTCTGTCGGGTACAGTTAACGCATCATAGAAATTTAACAGGGTAGTTAATAGCTATGCATAATTTCTAGATTAGACAAACAGATGTGAAAAATTGTGTATTTTACTGATGGGAACAATTGTACAATTTCCTCCTAACAAGCAATTGCGGTTATATACTTTGTACACCCTGGTTTTTGTTAGACCACTTAATTATTTCTAAAAAAGTAAATGTTTTTTTTATGTGAATAAAAAGCAAGCAACTCTCTGGATGTGTTAGCTGAAGTGTATTGCTATTAATTATTTGTGTGAACACCCAGTAAAGGAATATAGTCTTGTTAATGATAATACTAAGAATGTATGACACAAAACATAATACATAATTTCAGGACTATTTCTAGCTAGTTACAATGCTTTGTGCACCTTGATCACTTCTCTTAAGCATCCAGTATTATAAAGGGCTATTAATTATTTCAGCAATAAAAAGTCACCTTGAAATCTGTCTGACAAAAAGCAAACAAATAATAATGCTGATGAACAATCTAATGAACTCGTTTCATGTAAGCAAAATTGCAAAAGCAATTAAAGAGAAACCATCCGGCTCATTAAAACTGCTATTCTCCACATTCTCCACAGCCTGTGCAACTTCTTTGCTCGTGGCTTGAGCCTGAAGTCCCTGCATGTGCTGCTGCATGAGCGCTCGGACTTGTTTAAGAGGGAGAACCAATGGAAAGAGCATGTCATTCTGACATCTGCTTCCACAAAATCGAGAAAATAAAAAGCACTAGTTAACTAATTCTTTCAGTTAGCCAGTGCAGAGAAGTTACCTAGAAATACAATTCCTGAGAAATGTGTGGTGTTATTAGCAGTCTAGCTAAAGCAATATTAGTACATTCTATTGGCTCTGAAGGAGGACAGCATCTGGTCTTACAGACAAAAACATGCACATATGCACCCACACTGTTCCGGTACAACAGGGTCTCCAGGCCTCATTGCCTGCATTTTATAGAGTCCCCTACTCGCTTTGCTTCTTTGCATTATTTGGGATGTCTTCTTTTTTCTCCCGCCATCAGAAATCATGCCCATGCTTGGGGGAAAAAAGGCTGATGATTTATGGCATAACCTTCGATGCAGTATGACACCTGGTGAAAAAGGCATTTCTATAAAAGTAGACACATCCATCCTGGGCTTCCTGCTCTGCTTTCACACATGAATGGTTCAGCAACTCAGCCATCAGCGTCCATCTACCCAGCTTGATGGGAGGGAAACAGATGCAAGATTTCCCGCTGTATATGGATGCACATGAATGTGTTTAAGTCACCCCTGACTTATGGTGAATGGTGAACACTTTAGGGCTTTTTCGCAGCATACAGGTGAGACTAAAACTAAAGGAATTTTTCAATAGGTCTGAGTTTGGAAGTTTCATTTGCTTATCAGAATTTGTGCACCTGTGTGTGTGTGTGTGTGTGTGTGTGTGTCTGCATGTTCCCACATGTGTTGATGCTTTGAATTAGCTTTTTATGTTTACAATTTGTATATGGCTTTTGACAAAGCTAGTCATTCTAGAGTTGTTATCTTTCCAAGGTTTGGTTTCCTGTATTTTTTCCAGTTACAGTCATATTAATTCAGCCACCTACACATAACATAGAAAATAAAGAAGATAAGATGGCTTCTTTATTTCTCCATATAAAAAGTTTGTCAGACAGAGAATGCTGTATTAGCATTTAAATAACATCAAACTTGATTTGATGCCTCAGCAGACATCTTATTGTAAACAAGCAAAAAAATAAAATAAAAATTTTAAGTCAGTTCTGATTGTTGCGAGAAAAGTGCATGAGTCTATTTGAATTTGCATTCAATGTTGTTCTTAGAAATAAAATATAAAAATAAATAAATATAATTTTTTGATACATTTTTACTGAATTACTGCTAAAAATGCTTTCTGTCATCATATTTAGAATGCTGGTGACAAAAAATATATTCACACCATGATTATTTATTGAATTGCGCAGTATGCCTGCAAAGGGATTCCATTAATATGACTAATATGAATTTCAAAGCAGTCCTTTTGAGTTATAGTGAGGACAAAGCAGTAGTTAAAATTATTTAATAAACCAATCGTGGAATTTCAAGCTGGTTAACAGCCGCTTCATAAAATTCTCATTTTAAGATGTGTAATGGCGCGATGGCAAAGCAAAACTACAGTGCTACAAGCACTCTCCTTGCTTTCTACCCAACAGCAGCACATTCAAAAGAATAATTCTAAAAAATGTATTGTTGCCTGTGGTTCATTTATAATGATGGTTGAACAATGAGCTGGAATTTTCATAAACACACTGCCACAATTTGCCTCATCAAATTGCTATACTCGGTACACATACAATTCATAACTGAAAACATGCAATATTAGCAAATATACATACTTGTTACAGCCTGGACCAGGACCCTGCAGTCCCCTTCCACATTTCAGTGACATTACTGCATCATTAGGTAGCAGTTCTCTGTGGTAGGGTGGACATTGCTACCAAACTCTCCCAGTTATATAACCAACTTATCCTGAGATAAACTCAAAACATTTTCTTATTCAAAACTGAGCTCCTAAATGTTAATCACTTCCAATTTGTAGAATCACTGTTAATCTGCTGTGAGATCAGACTGAAATGGGAGGCATTCATAAATGATAAAATATTACCAGTGATGCGCAGGTAGCAATGGCTCAGACTGAAGCCAGATGGAGGATGAGCCAGTGGTAGACTGATCGCATTCCCCATTTCCATGAAGAAATGTCAGCCCACATCATAAATTTACTTCAGGAAAAGATACAGCTGAAACAATACACAGCTACATGTATTGTGCACAACCAACTATACTGTAAATCCAATACTAGTATAACTAGCAGGACAACAGCATCTAACCATATTTAGAAGTTCCAGAAAAACAGTTCCTGTGATCTCTGCCATATTAAGACCAGACATGGATTTGTGTTTGATTTATATGGCAATATAATAGTTATGTGCTTCAGGTGTGCCACAGGGGATTTTGGGTCCCATTACATTACATTACATTAAAATAAAGTATTCTATTCATGTCGATTTCAATAACTGATAAAAAGTGATTAATCATATGTTGTAAGGCTCATGTCAGACGTCTGTACATTTTTTTGCATCTGTACGCACAGGTATTTTGGTTATTGAGTTTAACATCATAACCTTGAAGTGTTCACTGAATTCAGCAATATGACAGGGTAAACATGTAAACACACATACACACAAAACACCAATATATACAAATAAATAAATAAATAAATAATGTGAAGCAGACATGCTTGAATGCAGAATTCCAGCATAGCATTGGCGACTTCCCTTTCATACACTCAAAGCTAAAGATGCAAAGGTTTTAAAGTTGCTCTCATCCCTCTCGCAGTTTGGATTTAGCCAAAACGATCAGCCCACTTTTTTGTTTTTTTGTCTTTTATTTTTGTCTTTTGGAAATAAATTCTACACACGCCAGACGGACTGATGAAGCAAGTCGTGCAGGCAATTGACTTGCCTCTAGGGTTGCGACAGTGCTGCTCGACCAGGATTCAAACAGGTCGTAAAGCCTGCTCTGATCGCCTGAAGCAGACAGCGTAGCTCTTTCCCTATCGTCACTCATCCTTTCCCTGCCACAGTCAAGCGCTTGTCATCACTGACAAACTCCCTATCAGTCCTAGACACTTGGTCTCCTTGGTTAAGCTGTCACGGAATCAGACGGCACTCCAATCAAGAACCCGTCAAAACGCAACATGCAGAACATGAAGCTGACCCCTGAGACATACAGTACTACCAATAAATGTGAACCCTTACTGCATTCAAGGGAAAAAAAAATAAGAGCTGCTGTATTTTCTCTGAGACTCTGACACGCAGGTTTGAAAATATGCCAGAACAGATAACTAACTGAGTAAGCAAAATACTTACTCAATTAGTTACCCAAAACATACCGTGCTGACAAAATCTTAATTAAAATAAACCCTTAGAGATCTGCTGATATCTTAAACACATAAATGTTTTAAGGGAACATCATATGGCAGAAACACTCAGCAGGGCTTAATGTTGGTACATGAGTGTGTGAGGTGTAAGCAAAACATATTTTATGAAATTTGGTTATTTGTTTTATGTATCGTGTACTTGTATTATGTATTTTATATTACTTATTAAATTATTCAACACTCAATTGTATGCCTGCAATGCACACATAACGCTGATAAAGTGACATAAATTAACTAACAATTAGACTATGTGCTTGACCCCACAGTCTTGGATCAAATTCAGATGGCACCAGAGTTGACTGTGGCCGGTAACTCCTTAGGGCAATGAGCAATAGGCGCTTGCTCCACCCAGGGTAGGGGAAGGTTCAGTGGGTTAGGGGTCCACATTTCATGACTATCTGGCCACCCTTGCTGGTCAATCGGGTGCCCATAAACTGCATGTTAAAGCTGCATACGAAAGGTCGTTCTCTGACTCCACTCTATGTAAGCTTGGTGGTAGTCTGTGGTGTGAAAATCAGCATCTGGTGACAACGTGTGTTGCGGAAGAGAACCGTGGTTGGCTGTGCTCTCCAGAATCACCAGTGGGGTTAGTGCGCGAACATGGCTGCAGCCGCAGACATTCGGCCATTTTAACTGGAACTACCGGAACCCTTTGCCTTTCCATTTACTTATTCACCACCTCAGCAGAAGTTCATATTACAAGGCTTTAGAATTCTGAATGTCACTGTGGTTAACCACATTTGTTCGAGGCTTTAACCTCCAATGAAGTTACTACCTTCTAATGTGAAAACACTGAAGTAAATTCCTTTTTCTTTCCTTTTTTTTTGTTTGGGGAGGGGATTGGGAGTTCTCTGTTTTGCTCATCCTCCTCTGTTTGTCCTTATATCGTCCTCCAAGCATTGTAATATTTCACACCATTTCACCTCATATGTCACTGAATATATGCTTGAATTGTGATTACATTTTCAAATAAAGTTCTGTTGTTAATCTCCATCTGACCAGAAGCTACACATCCTGATCTGGAATAAATTTTAACAGTTTTGTACCCACATTATTTCCGGCTATATTTATTTATTTTTGAACAAATTAATGCACTTAATCATGGCTTTGGCACGACAGTGGAATTATTCATGCATTATTGAAATGAGACTGGTGTGCCATTAATCAGGTAGTAACTGCAGTATGCTAATGGAGACATATCATATTAAAATATATGTCCTTTTAATTTGGCTACATGAAGCCAGTAAGGTGCACTAACATGCTTTAACATGATTTAAAAGTTAATAATTTGCATTTGAGGGAGTCAGGGATTCAAGTAAGGGATACTTATTCCCTTGTCCTTTTCCAAGGTGACTGAAGGGGCTGTACGTATGCTGCAGGGTGCATTTGAAGATCTCTGGTCGAGGAAAGATGAGATAAGCTTCCTATGTACACTATCGAATACACATAGATACATGACTTCACATAATATGATATCCAATCAATAAATGCACATCGATAATAATTCATATGAGAGGTAAACTGCATCACCAGCAATGCTTTCTGTACAAGATAAGAAGTGTCAAGAAAGGAGAACACGATAAGACCCTTTATGCAATGCATTATTTATTAATGTGAGAGGAAGTGGTCAGTTGAGTTTTCATGTCCTAGTTCTATTTCAGACAGTAGGTAAAGAGCCATACCTTTGCCTGGTGCTCTAGTGGTTTTGGAAGTGGGGATGACATGGATTAGGCTATGTGAAGGAGAACACAAAACAGCAACAGAAAATTAGAAATCTGGCTGGGACCTGTCTTGACAAAGTGACCATGACACCAAGTGTGAACCCACAGCCAAAAATAAAATAGTGTTGAAGAGGTGATGTCACCTTTCTAACTTGGTGTAATGCCATTTCTATAACTTTATACTGTGGTCTTTTTTTTCTCAATGATTAGTTTTTTTTGTGACAGAGCACCCAGCCAGCATGAATTTGGAGGAAGTGTACCTGTTACTAGTATTTAATGTACCAAGTGTGAACCTTTGGCCTCTTTTAAAAGTGTCGAACAGGGGGAACAGGTAGTGACTGAGGCCGGGATCCAATCAATGTTTGTAACTTTGATAAAAGTGAATGTTTTTCTCTCTTTCTTTTGATAAATACAGTCTGATGGTGTAATTTGTTGATTCTAAACTCGCCAAACTTCCTGTGAAAAAAAAGGAAATGAACGCTGGCACTTTAATCTCGAGTCACAGCCAGGGTCTTAAGTCATTACACCCCAAAACTACACACTCCAGAATTCAGTGCTTCAAATGGCTGCTTTCCCCCATGAATAAAAATAAATAATTAAATGAATAAATATTCTCTGAAGAAACTTTGTCTGGCATCCAACGTTTTGACAGATGCTGGGTAACACTTAAGGGAACAGCTGTTGAGACGTCTACACCCAGAGCAAGCTCTGTTTACGGTCACGATGGAGTATTTACAGTGATGAGGAGCATATGAAGCCAATGCCAGTGAATTATCCACTGTCAGTAGTACAGCATGTTGTAGTTCTATCCATGTTCTCCTCCCCTGCAGTTTTCTGCAAGACTGATGGAAGACGAGGGACGTTTTTCCAGACCATTCCCTGGTTTCTTTATGCTCAAGAGCTACAGTCGTTTAACCTTCGTCTGCAGTGAGCATCTATTTAACACATCACATACAGCAATGCACCTTCAGCCGCTGAGCCGGTCTCCATTAACATTACTCTACAGTTGAAGTGTTGATTTAAATGTCTTGTGAAATTCATCTGCTTGCTTAACAAGAGCGATTTTGACATGGAAGTGAAGAGAGGGGTAGTTCTCCATATAAATTTTTCCTTTGGTACGGGCGCCAGCTGTGCCAGTGTTGTGTCGGGTGGCTTTTCTTTCTCCCTTGACCCCCCCCTTTTCCTCCCACCAAACCTCCCCTTCCCACCACCCGTGTCCCCTGCCAGTTGTGCGCCAGCGTTCAATCACAAAAGCGAAATCTCTCTCCACGGACCGAACCCACATGCCTTACATTGGAGGCAATCTGTTCCTTTGCTTTCCGCGTTTTCTTTCTTTTTTTTTTTTCACCAGATGCAGGCATGAATAAAAACTGAGGGGAATTTTACAGCTGAGAGCCCTTCCGCATCTTCATCTCCACATGCAGGAGCCAGCCAGTGATATTCCAAAGGTTATCTTTTACTTTTAATCCAACATGCCGCAAGAAAAGCAAGGAAGAAAACAATGTCGCTCAGACACTCAGGAGAATTGTGTGGTAACAATATATAGTAACAAATATATAAATTAATTGCTCTTTAACTGAAATAAGATCAACTATGTAATGCTGTAATGGAAACATTTTACTTATATATAACCCATACACTGTATACGGATTACCAGAATTGGTCAGTAAGAAAATTTGATCAAGTTACTGCGCAAGGTTAGAAAATGAAATAATGAATGGCAGATAAAATACACAGATCTGCAATGGACTTAATGAGATAACAAGAATATAATCTTTCAACATGCTGTACACTGTGCATTACATTTACATTTACCAAATCTAACATGTAAACTGAACAGTTCCCCTAGTCCCTCCCTGCATCGATACCAAGTATGAAATACATAAACAATAAACATTAATGGGAAATAAGTAGCAAAATTAAATTAGATGCGCTACAATTTAGCAGAAGTCCAATATTAGTGGTCCCTTAACTCCAAGCTAACCTACTGCTGAGCAGTCACCATAATGTTCTACATTTTAAACTTATTTCATCAGGAGACATGTGTCCTCAATAACAAGGTTCTTACTGCTCTTATAACTGAATGATGACATAACATTGAAATGTCGACATTCACGCTTGTACGCGCACACACGCATATATACATGAAAACAAATGAATTCACAGATACATCCCAGGTCACCGAGTGATTATGCCTTGCGTGAGCAGCAAGCAGACTGACAATGGTTTGCAGTTTTAATGAAATGTAGAGGACAAGAACAGTTTAGCAAAAAAAGGCGCTCTATGACAACTCAGTAACAACGCTAATTTCATTTTATGCAAATGTGAAGCTGTGTCGTGTTGATTCCAGCTGGGGAAGAACCAGGCTGACATTTGTGAAGCCGCAGACGCAGAAGGGCATGACAGAGTGGGAAGTCTGGGAGGTGCATCTGGACCTGAAATTATGAGACTACATTCTGACTGTGCCACTCAGGAAAGGTCAGGTGCTCAATTTTCACCTCTCTCTTAACTCATGCATTTACTCCCCACGTCTTATTCATTTGCTGTTTGTCTGCCATTAGATGACTCAAAGTTAGCCATTATTTCTGAATAAATCAGCATTTATTCAGAACTTTAGCTTACAGTAAAGGCAAGCATTACAATTTTTCTTCAGAAACTCTTAGGGACCAATGAACTTGCCTGTGTTAGTGAAGAAAATACATTTTGCTTTTAACTGTTAGCCAGGTCGAGCACAATTGTTGATTGAATGCCAGCAAAAGAGTCTACACAGTGTTTTTTGTTAACATTTTGATTTAAGCCCCCTCTTGAGAGTAAGGTTGCATTCCTAACACCTTCATGAAGAAAAATGGTTATACTGGTATATGGCAGGAGTCTGTTATCAACCATAATTACATTGTCATGTATGACGGGTAGAAGGCACAACCAACGGTTTGAGGGGTGATGAACGCGCAACGTATTTTAAAATTACACATTTTATTAATGATATCTCACAGAAAGTGCTCCTGAAGCATTAATAAAGCACTCACAAAGCGTTAATCAAAAGCACTTTCAGGGGGTCTCCGGGTGCCTGAGCACTTGCCCCTTTTGCCCCAAGTGCTTGATATGCCAGCTTTGATCTGATAATTAAATATATATATATATATAAATATATGTTGTTGTTGTCATAAATTCATTCATTCAGTCATTCATTTTAGTATACATTCTTTACAATAACTGGTTGTCATAATAGTTTTATTGGTTGGTGTGCCCTTTTTCAGTTTGAGCACCTGCTCATTACCATATTGTGGTCTAAACCTAACCCTAACTTAACCCTTCACAATCCAGACCTATGTATAATGTGACACTTCATAGCAGTTACCCAGGCTTAAATTGCAAGTTCTTGTAGTATATCGAAGAACATAAAACATGAAAGACAAGAAAAACACAAATTCTCTATGATTATTCCATTGTGGAAGCAGTGTAATAAAGTCTATTTGACTGACCGATCCCCTGCTAAAACTAAAACAGAACGGGACTAAAACAATTGACTGAAACAATTTCCCTTCCTCCAGCCGTAGTTACCAGTCATGATCAACGCTGCAATCACCACTATCAATTCTGAAGAGCACTGACCAGCACGCGCTGTCCTCCAAAAGACGATGTCAAGCCGCTGCATATTTTCACACAGCAGTCCATAAGCTGATCTTGCACAGCTTGCGAAAGCAGTCTGCTGGCACCCGACCCAGCCATGCTAATGAGTGAAAATACATGATCTGTAGCTCTGCCATCGTCGGTACTGGTGAGGTCCACATTCGAGACCAGACTGTGGGGCTCCCCACTCACTGGAACTATGCTTTAACAGAACGAAGCACCTAGTGGCCCTAGTAATCGCGCTAGAACACATGACAGACGGCCACAGTTAATAATCACCAATCGCTTCTGACCCTGACCTCACATCAACCATATCATCAGTACATGCTTATTGTTTGTTTCAGTGATTTAGCCATGAAACATTGCTTTCTCTGTGTGGCCCAGCCTTTGATACAACGGCACATTAAAAAATCCTTCCCCCAGAACTTTATTTATTGCATTTCTGTTACTTACAAAAACCATTTACTTAATGGATGAGTGTCATTACTTACCCAGCTGCAAAATAAAGAAGAAAATGATGTGGGTTGCGGGTTCATTAAAATAATATTTTAAAGGAATCATTAGGGATGAGAAGTTAAAGATGCGAAAGACAGCAACTTGCCTTTGAATAAATGAGGCTTTACCCTGAACCCTGAGTCCAGATGCCTGTTTCCAGGGCCTTGGGGAAAATGAAGCAAGATAGATGAATGGTTTAGAAGAAAAGTATAAGTTGATCATATACATTTTTATCTCAATTGTAAACAATCATATGGTACTGTATGCATATCAAAACAAGACAACAAAAAATGATTCAACAAATTAAAACAATGTCCAATGGGTACTCAATAGATGCTTTAGTTTGTCCTTACTCTATTACTTTTTATCTTGCAAAGGTTTGTAACACAAGTCCATTAGTTATGGCATGCTAGTATGATTTTAGGCATTTGGACTCTGGTGTGTTTCATTATCATGATTATCATAAATACCTTCCTTGTGAAAACTTCTTGAGCATTAATAAACAAGTACAGTGTGTGCTTTGCTGAAATCACTGTAGTACATTTGCTTTTAATTTATAGGAGTACAACACTACCTCACCCAAAGTGTGCAACAATCTGGAATGAACTTGTGTAACTCATGAATCTAGGCTTTAGCTTTCAGCTTCAGCTCAATTAATTTTCCCTTAGACCTGTGAAACTAATGATCACCATAACTTAGCTACTTCAAAACTGATTTACACTTCTGAGGGTGATCAGGGACTTCTGTGACCAGGCTGGGGGCATTGTGCATCTCCTTGGCCACCTCTGCAGTCCTTCAAAGTCTAAATTTGCAATTGGATCAGTAGGTATGCTTAAGGTCTACATAAGCATTCAGTGACAAAGAGAAGCTGATTTACCTCATTCTTTTCACCTTAGGGAACATCATAATAAGCTTGAAAATTTTACCTCAGTAAAAAGTTGTGTGCGTGTGTGTGTGTGTGTGTTTTCCCATGAGTGATCAATTAATTGTTGAAAACTACTCAGCAATTATGGATCAAAGCCAGTGCTGAAGCAGTGTTCTTCAGCTTTGAAGAAGTTTAATAAGACACCTACAAGCCTAACAGCTTTACCGCTTATCAATTAATTTGGGACTTAATGAGTTACTAAGATTATCACCTCCCATCTCTCGCTCCCAGGAGAGTGGGCTTATTTTGGTATTCTTGAAGGACAAGCAGATTCTATTACCCATAAAAAAGTATTTGCTGTGTTTGTAATTATCATTAAAGTGTTCTTATTTTATCATTATACAGCAAATGTTTGTTGACCAGTCTCATGCCACGGTTCTGCTACTGCTACTTTAATACTATTACTACTGCTACAAGAATAAAAAGAAGAAGAACAATAACAACAACAACAACAACAACAACAACAATAATAATAATAATAAATCTTCATTTCAGAAAATGATCAATGTTTCAGACTGAAGCTTCCACACGGGAAGCTATTAACATGATCCAGAGCAAAATGTACATGCTGCAAAATTGAACCATTATACCACCCCTGAACTACTATGCCACACAGCTGTCACAAAACCAAAGGGTTCATTAAATGGAGGCATTATGCAGCTGTGCGTTTATACAGGTGGAGCATCAAGATGCTTCTGTCCATCATTATTACAGTCACTTAATTGGATAGATTCAAGATGAAGGATTTTTCTTGCCATAGGAACTGTATCTATACAATGGAATAATTGCTCCACTCACTCCCAGTCTAATAATAACAATAGCACCAACAACAATTATTATTATTATTATTATTATTATTATTATTATTATTATTAATTTATTCATTCATTAATTTAAATAAAATATAATTTAGTTATACAATTGGTCTGTCACTGAGCAAACAATTGGACTCTTATCCTGGGGTGCTTATCCTGACTCCTGAAAGAACAAAATGTAAGTGGACTTCAAAACTGACCTCTCAAATCGGACTGTCAGTAGGTATGCTTACAGTACACATTTGCTGCGTACACATAGGTTGGGTCAGTTACAGTACCCTCAAAAAGTATGGTAACAGTCAAGTGAAATCTGTTATTTTTGGTATATACTTAAGGTATTTGGATTTGAGATCAAAAGACGAATATGCCACTGCCAGCATTGGCTGCCAGCATTGGCTGAAGGTCTGGCATTGGCAAAGGCAACAACTGGCCTAGCCTCGCTGTGGAATGACAGGGGGTAAGCAGACCAGTTCTGTTAAACTCAATAATCCTAGGTAGGTACCTTGTTACTGGTTTCCCCAAATTTAATAGGTTGTTTCCTCCTCTTTTATTTGCTTACCTTTCTGGTCAAATGATTTTAATCTCAAATCCAAGCGCCTTAACTATATGGCTAAAATAGTACATAAGTACATAGCCTTCCAACAGTATGACCATTAGTACACTTTGGAAGACACTGTATGTCCCAATGTGTATGGTTCTGGGTTCTGCTTTTGGCCTGCACAGGAAAAGAGATCTAAAAAAAATTTTTTTTTATCTCTAACCTGCTGTTGCATTCTATTCAAAATGTAGAGGAAATTAATTAAAACACAAGCACTCACAATTTTTAAAAGTAAACATTCCAGTAAAATCTACCTGAAGTTCTATATTTCAGTGCAGATTTTATATCAATTATGTTTATATTGTCATTTCACATATTGCAACCTCTGCAAAACTTTACAGATCATCTATCAAACGTGTTTTCTTTCTTCTCATAGTGCTCTGCAGGTTCAATAAAGTAAATCAATGCATTTATCTTCCTACAAGTAAATTAAGTTACATAATTGATAAATTTCAGTCTCTGTAGCATAAACTTGGTGCTGAAAAATAAATACCCATGTGTTACTTGGTACTGCAAGTTAGCATCCGCTACTGCAGGACTGTTATTAACCATGCCCTGTCATCCCCCATCTGTTAAACATTCGTTCAGCACTTTTGTTCAGCGAGGGAGGAGAGCAAGCTGTCCCCTAACTTACGGCTTCCCAGAAATCCTCCTCAATACCTCTGTGCTCTGCTCAGCACTTCTCCTCTGATAACACCAATATGGCACCAGGCCTCAGCCTAGCACATAGCTTGTTTTGCTAAACGTAATGACAAGCACAGCCCACAGTGATCTGCACAACAGCTGCGGCCTTGCTGGCTTGCCGCTCACTGGCAACCAGTTCCTGTTCAGCATGATTCCCAATAGGCACATGCTCTCCCTCCAAGGACAATCGAATTTCAAATACATAATAATAATTTATTTTTCAAATGCAATTTAAAATGTTTATCTAAAACAAAAAAAAAAATTTAACCACGTTTTTTTTGTTGCCTTCTAAAGTCAAGGTAGACGCCCAGTCAAGCATTACAGCATCGATTTCAGCTCCCACAGCAACCTAATTTCATAAAGATTATGAAATCATGTTGCAAAACTATTTTCTTGAAATAAGGGACACAACTGTATCATTTTCAACATTTTTATTTCGAAATTAAATAGGCTACTGCCTGTATGTAGTCATCAATTCCACAGGGAACGTACAGCTTTGGTTTGTGTGAGCAGGGACCGCACACAAATCAACTGCATTCCATGTAGTTGTATTGAGCCAAAGTTGTAGTTTCAGTGAAAAACGAAACACAGTTGCAATTAATTAATTTTCTGTGACTGCTTGTGCAAAATTTGTTTCAAAAGTGCTTGGTCAAGCAATTTGTATTAAAGCATTGGTCATTCAGTTTCTAAATATCATGCCAGAGGAGAAAGCAACCCATTCAGACCAGGGTACCAGCACCTGTTACCTATTGTCTGGCGGGGAATTTTTGTGGAAAAAAAGGCACAAAGTGCCAGTATCTCTTTAATGAGTTGGTTTTTTAGAGTTATAAAAATGCCTAAATATTTGAGAAAAGTCACAAAAGCAGGGAGATATTACATTTGCAGTGTTTGAGTAACTTTAATTTAAAAATTCAAACACCCGATGGTGGCGACTCTGGCCTTTCTAGTGTTAATCTCATGCGCCTTTGCACAGCCCTTCACTTCCAGTGGCGAGCCATCAGTTTTGCTGTTACTGGAAGCCAGCTGAAAAAAAAGAAAATGAAATAAATAAAAAAGTGGATCTGTCCACCGTGGTGACCTGTCAGTAGAAAAAGCACCACCTTTCATTGAAGCCTTGAAAAAGGGTAAATACAGAAGGTCAGCTCTGGGGTCAACGTGTCGGGAGTAAAGCGGTCTATAATTTCACCCTGGGCGCGAGCCGTGGGCCCATGTGGAGGACACAAGCCCTGGGTGCACCTTAAAACTTTTTAATGAGACAGTTAGACTGGACTGCTGGTGGCCTTTCACAGGAATTTGGCAGTTGAATGTACTGATGAGAGAGAATATTGATAAAGCTGTCAGAATCCCTGTACTCACAATACGTTTAACAATCCCTTCCTACAGGAACAGACTGAGCTCATGTCTAAAGCAAGTGAAGCCACTTTCTCAGTTGTTGTTTTTTTTTTTGTAGTTTTTGTCAACTAACTACATAACTTTTGTTATTTGAGAAGCTGACAAGATGGGAGAAATTTGACATGGGAATGATCCCTTCATGGAAAATAACTGGTGCATTAGAAATAGTGCATCTTCTGCACCAGTGCCACTAATATATAAAAAACATTTTTTTAATCTCTATGTTTGCATCCTGAAAATAAGCAAAAGTGCCAAATCTCTAAAGCAATAATGTCAATAATCTACAGTTTCCCTAAAACATTGAAAAATAATGTGAAAATAAAAGTATATTTTATTATTATGTACTGTGTGTACATGTGTGTGTGTGTGTGTGTGTGTGTGTGCGTGCGTGTTTGTTTTACATATGAATAATTACTTTCACTGGCTACCAGTGATGGATAAAATACAAATGGATAAAGTAAAAATCTCTTGTGCTGGCATACAGTGCAACAAGAGGAACAGCGCCCCCTTACCTGCAATCTACAATTAAAGCATAAATTCCAGCCAGGCCACTTTGCTTCATGTCCACCGGCTGCCTTACTGTCTCCTCCCTAAAGGGACCCTGCTGTCAATCACATCTCTTCTCTATCCTGCCCCCTCATTTATGCAATGACCTCCCACTGCAGCTGGGGGCTCAATTCATGTAAAATGTGATATGAAAGCTAATCTGTGAAATTCAACCTTTTTTTAATCTCTGTTTTCGGAGTACTTCACAAGAAAATAAAATAAAATAAAATTACAATTTCATTTCATAAACAAGCTCACTTCCATCCACTTGTCTTCCATTGTTTCAATGGCAACTTGTGTGCCATTTGTTTCATAATAATAAATAATTCTTCATTTACCTCTTGCACCTATTATGGCATGTTATTTTGTGTTGTAAGATGTTTGTTGTTTTAACCTGTATGCATTGTTTGCACTTACGATCTGCTAAATGGCAAGAGTTCTGGTTGAAATGTAGTCTTTTTCTATTACATAACCATTGTCATAATACTGTTACCATTTACCAGAGAAATGCAAACAAAGTACTTCGCTCAAGGTCACAGTGTCCAGCAGGAATTCAGTCCCAGCAGCCAATGGCTCTGCCTTAACACTGCCCTTCTGTGCCAAAAACCTGCAGTTGCCACTTATGCTGGACAGTCATACTCCAGCCATTTAAAAATCCCAGACTGTAGCTTTTGGAACAGCCAGAGCAATGGAACACCTGGTCTTTTCTGACCCTCCCTGGCAGTATGAGAGTTGCTCTACAATGAGCCAATATGGCAGACTGCATATCAATTGAGAGTCTCACCTCCAACCCAAATGTTGCTGACCATGCAACATCTTTGGTTAACATTTTTTTGGTGCAGTCCACACACACCCATACATTACTTCTTTGAGTGACTGACCAAAAAGTTATGGCTAATTTGTGTAGATGCATGTGCTTTTGCATGCCATGTTTTAGAGAGACCACTGACACAAACTATCATTGTGAATTATGATTAATACGCAGATAAAACAAAGATTTATGGCAAGACAAGCTAGTGATAAACTGTAGTTTCTCGCCATGATACTATTAAAGGATGGATATCGCTTCTTGCACTTGACGTTTTTGGATTCCAAGACAATCTACTTCCATATCTGAGGTAAAGCCAACAAATTAGTGAGCCCTGCTAAATTTAGTTGAAATAGTCTTGACTTACAGGGTGGGTTGGTGGTTACGTTGTATCGGTAGAAATTGGTGTTGCTTTACACAAGGCTTATTTTACTGCAATACATTAGCAGGAAAATCACAACCATCAGGTCTAATGTCTTATCTAGAATAAGACACTTAATTTTCAATAAAAATAGCAATAAATCTGAGATAAGTAAACCAGCAACTACATCTCCTCTCTTTACCTGAAATAATTTAAATGAGTTGTGCATTGCACATAAAATAACCTCTAAATTATTATTTTTTTTAATTCATTAACCTTCATTGTGTTCTTTGTATGAAATTAAGCAGAGGGTATTGCATCACTATGTCAAATATTTATCGTAGGATGTTTCCCTTGATCATCAACAAGATTGTTTTCACACCAAACTTGAATACATTCGGTCAGCACAGCAACTACAACAAGAAAAATGCATATTATTAAGAAGAATAAGTAAAATTATTATCAAATCTCTTAGGCAGAGCTGCACACACAGCCATTTATGTTAATGGACCAGTCTCTTAATGAAATCTAGTCTTTCCCTAATGCTCACAAATAAGATATTTAAATTATAATCATGCAAAGAACAACAAAGAGTGATGCATATTCTATTTTGGAGTGAAACTAATATGACATCTCTCCAAGTTGTTGCCACATTACTAATTTTAATAATCATGTCTAAGATAAGAAAGTATAAATAACCCGACCAAATTCGGTGTGATATTAATAATTCACAGCGACTTCATTCGACGGTCCACAGGGAGCTGTCAGATGAAAACGCAAACACCTAATATTAAAGATTTTATCTGCCGTACCTGAAGGAGCCACACTTGGTTCTATATACAGGTTATGAGCTAGAGTACCACACCATATGCTGAAGTTTCAGAGCTCCCAAGGAGGCAAACGTCCTCTCAAAAAGTGCTTTAGGAAACCCTGGTCTGTTCAAGGGAAAGTTTAAAAGCTCTACTCTCAGTTATAAATAACTAGTTTTGCTCATGGAGTATATGTTAAAATTCAATATTCATGTCTAACAGTTAACACACCCTGTACGGTCCCTTTAATATGGTCTCCCATAACATTTCTTATGAACTGTATCCATGAAAACTACTGGCCATTTATCTTTCAATGCATTTAAATGTAAAACAAAATAATCTGGTGGTCTATTGGCTAGGATAATATTTCCCATACAGAAATAGTTGATATTCTCAAAAGCAGCATGTGAAATGTTTGTAGATTAAACTAAAATTTACATTTTGCATGAAATATCACACAAAATTGACATGAAAAGAAAACTTTAGAAAACAGTCACAGGTGCACAGAATCATTGGTTTTCAAAATTAAAATAAAACTGCAAATACATCACAAACAAACAACAAAAGTTAATGTGAATGCATCACATGTAAACATTTTTGTAAATTGCTAGGGATAATATAATGTAATATAATGTTAAAGGCCACAATTATATCAATTTTTTTTTTTTTTTAAATATTCAATATTTGTACAAGCAGTGCAGAGAATGCATACAATTTTGCATATAATCGGCCAAATGAAAAAAAATAAACTACATTACAGAAGAGTAGCCTGCCCTCTATGGGTGGCAGTAGCCTCTTTTCTTTTACAATGAAAGCATCAGTACCCAATCTTTTGTTTTACAGTACCTAAAGGCTCCTTGATTGCATTTAGAAGCAGAACCCATACCCACACATCCACAAATTAGAGTGAATCCACAAACCAAACAACCATCAATCTTAATGTTCTCAAACAGCCACAAATTATTTGTATTGTCTCAGTCAGTTAATTTTGCATTCATCTTTCACTTGCTGCAAAGTCATACACGCTCTCCCTCCTCATTACCCCAATCAATAGAGGAGTAAAGGTACTCCCACACAAGCTCTCTGTCACACAAGCACACAGAGCGAGAGAGAGAGACTGTATATGCACATTATGTGCACATAAACATAAATACCGCACACACACGTGCATGCACACGCACACCACACATACACAAACACGTGCATGAAGCCAGGCAGATTTACCACATCCAAAAGCAAGGAGCTCCTGATTTTATCGTTTCTTACTGTTCACCATCTCAGGGTGTGGGATGTGATGTTTGAAAACTGATTCGGCAAGAGAGAGCAGCAATATTAAAGAACTAAAACACCCCGCCAAGAATTAAATTGGACCATGCCACATTTAGACTGCATAATGTATTTTAGATGCTACAGAAGGCATGAGATCAGTCATGTGTAAGGCTCTACCCGCAGTGAGGGAAGGCGACGTGCTTCAGATCAAACTGAGCTTGATTTCATCATGTATGCTAAAGACCGTCTGGAATGGGGTGGACCATTTAGACTAAATATCTGTGATGTACTGAATGTGCCAAAATCTCTCAAAAGAGTTGTCTCAATAGCCTGTCATTTTTTAATTTTACTATTTCATCTGTCACAGCAAAATACACACTTACGTTGTGTACGTCATTAAAAACTGCACTTCAAAAATGGTCAAAAGTGTCATGAGTGTCAGAAGGTTTGGGGAAAATTGTTTGTGTCCACTACGAATGTAAATTTTTTAAAGACACAGAACTGTTTAAATACATTAACATAATTGGTTCATTTCATTTTTTTGCCTTCCTGAAAGATATTTTATAAGAGCAAGGACATGTGGGTTGATTTGTGGGAAGAGATCAGACATGTACATCAGCAACAAAAATGCAAACAACAGTTAGTAAAGCTGCCAAAGTATTATTTCACTGTGCTTGTGTTGCACATAGCTTACTTTACATAATAGTCTAACAAAAGGTTCCGTGCGGGGCATTGCTGTTGTACCCCTGAGCAAGGTACTTACGCTGAATTGCTTCAGCAGATATCCAGCTGTATAAATGGATTGTACGTTCGAGAATGAAAATTGTGTAAGTCACTCTGTATAATAGTGTCTGCTAAATGGTAAAATGTAATGCAGTGTCCTTCAATATTGGGTCACAGATGTACAAAGAAGGATCAGAGAAATTGTGCCAATATGTTTGCATTTTTTTTCCAGTACTATACATAAACAGAAGTAGGCTGTGTCTGTTGTATTACAGAATTTTTCTATTTGTATTTTAATAAAACTCTATATGAAAATGTGCTGCTGTTCTGCTGTCCTTTGACAGTGTCCTCTCGTTGCAGTATTATTCAGACATTGAGACTGAATGACATCATGGCAACCTTATTGTTAATCTTGGCCCAAGTGCTTAAGGTTTGACATGCTGTTACTTTTGAATGCTGAGCCACAGTACCATGGCATAGGGCATCTGCTAAAAGATTGTAGATTGTATTAAATGCATTGTGCATAATGCTGTATGATAAAGCTGTAAAATAAGTAATGGGAATGTATATTGTTTATTAAAAAATAATTGGTCATCTAGCTTAATTTCATCACTTGCATTTTATACTTGTATAAAAGTATAATTGGAATAGTGCAAAAACATTGAATCGCCATTTTTTGTTTTGTTATTTTGGTTTTCTAACATCAAATCACCATTTGTGGTTTGTGTGTTTTTTTTTTTTTTTTTTTTAAGCAGATTTTTAGAAAATAGAATCAGATTTTTGCTGTCCTTGAGAATTCAATTTTTGGAGATATGGTGGTTTGTGCTTGATACCAAGAGAATGTCTATATGTGCACAATGATGTTATATTTCATTAATTTTGGAAGTTGTAAAGCTGCAAACAGGCGCATGGATTATTTGGACAAAAGCTGATGCCTCCAGACATGGAATCACCTCTTTGTATATCTTTAGATCATATGAGTATAAGGCAATACCCTGTAAGCATAAGGATGATAATTATAATTACGTGTATTAATTCACAGAATCAATTGCCCTTAAAGTGGCTTAGAGAATGGGATTGAACCCAGACATATAAAGGTATTTAGGCACTTTTTAATTTATGAGCATATTGAAAGTTCCCATACATTTTCATGTACTGTACTGCACTGTAAATAATAACTATTAAAGTTGGTTCAAAAAACCACATAAGTAATCATATTTCCATTCTGGAAAAAGGAAAAAATAGTTTTTTGCTGCCCTTGAGAACTTTTTGTACAACATTGTTGGTTTGCCTGCCTGTTCTGCATCATACAATATTAAACTCGAAAACTTGTGAGCGGAGGGAGTGTGTTAGCACAATTCTTCTTAGAGGAGTCAGGACAAATAAGCAAACATTCTTAGCTTTTGGGATCTTGGTAGCATATCTGCTGGCTGTGCAAGAAATTTGCATTAATTGCCTTGTCTGTGCAGTTGAGAAGAGACAAGGAGAAATAATTTATAAACCAGCCCTGAGACTGCAAGTGTCTTTTGGTTACAGGGAGCAGTTCAGATATGTGAGTGCAGCTTGTGTAAGTGTGCTTTAAAAAGTGAGGCCGCTGAATGTAAAGCCCTTGGAGAAAAGTGAGAGTGACTGTGGAAGACCAATATGACATGTTTCAATTCTCTAAGCACAGTCATCTCAGTGATGAGCCCATTGGGAACTGATTGACTAAAGGAACGTGATAAAGGCTCTTTAAAGTTTGAAGGCCAAACCATGGGGTGCTTTTTCATAACTGTACAAACTGAAAACATTTGTATTGAAGCTAGAAAACATGCTGTATACATTCTTACAGGCTTCATATGCATTCCTTCAGAGAGAGAGACAAAGAAAGAGAGAGAGAACTGATGAAAAAAGAAGCGACACGTTTATTCCTCTTAGTTAAATCTTTCCACAGAACAGTCACTTCTGAGGCTTGCAGCTTTTTGCAGGTTATTCCTTTACATTTTACCCCAGAAATGTGGATTGTGCAGATCCTTCAAAGAAGATTCATTTCCACAGAATTGCTATTGTGTCTTCCACGACTCCACTGCGTTAATAATCTGCTCAAGTCATACCAACAAGGTAAAATGTCATCTCTTAACAATGGGAGATTCAGTGACTTCATAGAAACAATGTGCACTCAGCAAAGCTTGATGTGTTTCAGATGAACTGAACAAATTAAACATTAATTTTGTCTCAGCTGGATTTCCTTCTGAAGTATTATTTTTTTATTTTTTTTATTTTTGCACCTTGGAAAAATGCCTAATATTGGACACTGGATGCTATGCATCTGTTTTCGGGTGGGGGGGGGCGTTATTCTTTTAAAAATCTTTTTCTATCCTACACTGAACAACTTTTGAACTTCTGTACATTCTATTTGAAAGCACACCGATTTTAGATTGACCCCAACACCCAAATACAGAGATCAGAAAGTGAATATCTATTTTCTCAATCAAGAGAAAAGAGTGAGTAATTTATTTTTAATGCGTTCCTTTTGCATCCATGATAATAACACAGAAAATCTAAAAATAAAAAAATGTAAAAAAATTTAAGCTGCTTGAATATTCTGCTTCTGGGGCCATACCCTGTTTGGCTGACCAGTCATTCCATAACTGAGGGTCATATTTCTGAGGTTCTACAACCAGACAGTCAATTTTTTATTTTTTTTTTGCTTTATTCAGACAGAAAGCAGAGAGAGTAGCAGACAGAGAAGAGACCACAGCTGAGAAAGTGCCATGGTGGGGATTGAGTACATGCCCGCACAGGGGATTCTCATACAGCTTGAGAGTTGGCTGCCCTACAGACTGCCTCTACAGTATTTCCAACATAATTTAACATTATTGTTCTCACATGACATGTCAGTTAGCCCACTAAGCACAGTAAAATGCTGAAATATGGATTAAAGTGGTACACCTCTCACCAATCCCCAACCCTCACACTCGCTTTCAATTGCTAATGATTAGCCTATGCAACTCGTATTTGTTGAATGCATAACGGGCTGTTTGCTGGAAGGCCTGTATCCACAGCGTTCAGGGTAAGAGAGACAGCTGCAGGCCCTCAGACGCCCGGGTGGCCCGGCTTTAGCTTCGCATGCATCACACACATCGAGAGGCTTGGACACGCACCAGGCAGTCCATCATCTCCCTTCGCACTCCCGCCACGGACTGCATCACCCGCCATCTTGGCCGATAAGGGGCCAGGACGCGGAAACACCTCCCGCACGCGCTCATCAATCACGGCTACAGCCCTCAGATAACCAGAGATCAATTTGATAGCGTAGCAGAATGAGTCCAGGACAAGGTGTAGCCATGTGGGCACAACCACGGAGATCTCCCTGAGCCTTCACGCTCCCTTTCCAGGCTCCCCAGACAAGTGACTGTACTAAGTGCCGCACAGTTGGACAGAGGCAATGTTACTCCACAATGCACAGTGCCTCTGTGGGCGCCGCCAGATGATACGCAGAGTGCTTAAACAATCGTGGGAAGAACGAAGGGACCAAAGCGGCGTTTGAAATCCAATTTTTGTCCAACAGGCTTTTTTCTGTAGATTACCAGTCTCCTCGTCTTCTGCCTGGAGCCCCTTGGCTGTGTCCAGAAAACAGCACAATGAGCTGGGAGATAAATGCCCCCCCTCCCCCCCCCAACTCGACATGCTCCCCCCAAACCTGAGAGCGCATGCACTGCCAAACTGCGCCAGGGAGCAGGGAACACACGCCCATTCACAGCTAACACAATGACTGCTATTGTGTGACAAAGGCAGATCCATCCACTGGCCCAACACTTCACCTGCTTAACACGTCTCAATGTGCCTTTTTCTAAGTGGACACACACAAGTGCACTGCACACACACACGCGCACATGCATTCACGCACACACATACACACACACGCACACATACACACACACACACACGCGCGCTCACACATACATGCGCACACACACACACACGTACATACATGCACACACATGCACACACACCAAACAAACACACACCCATCATCAAGCATCTTGCTGCTTGGCACGGTAGGATTTCAGTAATATCTTCAGCATTCTGCTCTGCAATGAAAATGAACCCAGCAGCTTTTATTCAGATGCCACTTTTATCTTCATTTTTTCTTTTGCTTTTCTTTGCATATTTTGGTATAATGAAATTCCGTCGCTCTTTAAAAGAGGATTACAATTATCTTGCACGCTGATGAAAATCACACATCATTGCAGGAGGAAACAATCCATATTAAGTCAATTAAAAGTTGTGTTGCTTTGTGCGCATATTGACACACTGTGCAATTTGCCTCTAAGCTCCCTGTGGGCAAAAGACTGACAATGATGACTGCAAAGCCGGATGGGTTCAGTATTCTCCAGCAAGATAACACCACTCTACATTAAATCACTAAGGTTGCATTCAAAAGCTAAGCAATCTAAGAGCAAAGGAGCATTGCACACGAATACCAAGGACACAAGGGAGCAAACACTGTTATTTTCTCCGTTAATATCGAAACACATGACTATTGATCAAAATGGGGGTCATTTAAATTCATGTGACATCGCGGGGGGACTTGTCATGGAGGATCAGTTTAAAGCAACAGGCACCGCGACTGACCATGGAATTTTCGAATGAATTTGGAAACAAGGCGTGTGGCACCCAGCAAAGGAGCTCTGTCAGGGATGTGCCACACACGGACTATGCTTGCCTCATCTCATCTCGTCTCGTCCATCACGTTCTGCAAATTAGGGCCCCATTTCTCTGAACGTAACATCATCCATCTCGCGTGTGCCCCTGCCAAACTGCAATTTTGGAAGATCATATCCGCAATTAACTTCCGTCATAATGCATGCCACACATTATCAAATATGATTCACTAAAGGGGGGGTAAGATTAAACAGGCCAAATTAGGAAAGAGCCTAGAAGCCAAATATTCTGTATATACTGAGAAGCAGAGAGACATTAACATGTCCCTCTTCACAGTGTAGGATATATGATTAATCGCCACTATTAGACAAAATAAATCTCAAACACCAGTAATAATTATAACAAAAGAAGCTGTGGATCTCAGAACAAAAGAAGCAAAGTGCAGTAAATGCCTGTATACAAAAATATGTCCAGAGAACCACACACAGGCACACTCAGACATATAGGTAGAGTATGTTATGTGTTTATTTCACAGAAAGTCTAAACTATAAATACATAGTTTGTATAGGTGGTTCTCTGTGCATGCTAAATACCATAACTGCTACCAGTTAATTAATTAACAAATTATATGGATACATTGCTTCCTCGGTCACAGTATCATTTAAAATTCTAATTCCTTCTCTCATAAGTGACCACTTACTAAGCAGCAGCAGCTGGGAAAATAAATAAATAAATAAATAAAAATCAGGAGAATGAATAAACATATATTAATGGTCACTTTAATAATAAATTCCAGCCAAGATGACGGGTGTCAGAAACAGCCTTTTTAAGATGTAAGTGATTACCAAGCACTGGCCTCTCCCCTAATGAAAGTGCTCCCGTAACCTGTAGCTGCACCGTGTCCCTCATTACCATGCAGCGTGGTGGATGCCAGGTCAAAGGGACAGGCATTTTGATGGCATGCCAAGATCCCCACAGCTGTTGACCATGCTAATGACCACAGGAGCCCCAAAACGGCTTCTCCAGGGGGTTGTTCCTGTCTCTGGAAGTGTCGCAAGTGGACTGATCGCTAAGCTCCTCCATACTCTCAACACCTCAAAACTTGGCTGTCAAAATACCTGGGAATTGGACTATATGTTAGAATGCAATTAACACCTTTATATATATATATATATATATATATATATATATATATAACTTGAGGATATTAAATCAAGAAGTTATCATCAGGGAACTAACCAAACACTGACCAGAGGGTATATTAGACAACTTACCGATGAACACATAACAATGAATCAACCAGTGAGTGGTAAGAATATGATCTTGTTTTTGATTATTATTGCAAGAACAATAGCTGACAACAGTAACAATATTTACCAACAAATCTACGTTGTGGGGTGGCTACTGCGTGGAATAAGAAACTTCACACGTTTAAAAATATTTTGGACTGGGATACTGTCTTTTATTATCATATGCTACAATACATGCATGTCCCTTTAATTTATCTATTTATTTCCCCACATGGCTGTGATTTGCCCTGAATATAATCTCAATACAATACAGCCATATGCATTTACTTCAGGAGTATACCTGTACAAATATAGATTACAAATGTGACCTATTGCCTTGGTCTGAATCCTGGCCGGGGCCTTTCTGTGTGGACTGTGTTTTCCCCGGGCCTGTGTAGGTTTCCTCCGGGTACTCTGGTTTCTCAGGCACTCTGGTAACCTGAAAGAATAAGTTCATTGGAGAGCCTAAATTGCCCTTAGGTATGAGTGTGTGAGTGAATGGTGCCAGAGCCCTGCGATGGACTGGCATACTGTACAATGCGTGTTATTGCCTCTCACCCAATGCATACTGGGATAGGCTCCAGAACCTTCCAATGACCTAACCACAAATAAGGTATAATGGATGGATTACAAATGTAATGTAATTTCAATGACAATCCTAAGATTTAGAAATGTAAGGTATTTGGCAAATGATGCTACAGACAGTTCTTTTGGAATTTTCAGCAATATAAATCTGAACACAGTTTATGAGCACAGAAAGCTGAATTACTGGAGTTTTTCAAAGAGCTTTCATTGTTACACCAGAAATAAATAAAAAAGTATTTCATTTAATGTATGTAACTTCTACACAGTTAGTCTTGACCATCTGACAAGTGGGGCATTATAAATGCCAGTAGCAAAGTGCAACAATGAGCATTACTTAACCCAGAATTCTTGGGCAGCCTCCTTATGGGCTGCAGAAACCTTTGCCACCAAAGGCCAACAGAAAGACAGATGAGCTCTTTGGGATGGTAATGTGCTGCATGCCACCCCGCTGCATGTCTCACCCTGCTCCTAGGGAGAGGTGGATCTCAGGGATGTGCACAGCAGATGCCCAGTCTCGAGTCATTAGGCACAACCTGGCACAGCCATTATACACAACAGGGGTCTGCCGAGCGTTTGATCATCACACAACGAGGGAAGAGGTGGGTCGCGCTCTTTTCGTACGCCACGGACGAAGGGTTTCAGTAAAGGTTTTGGACCCAAGTGCTGGGGTCATGTTGAATCAGCAGTGGCCCAAGAAATGTGCTTCATATGCTAATGGAATTGTAAGCATATAACAAGAAGGAACACTAATATTATATTTATATTGTAAAACATAACCTCTAAATGCTTTTTCGCTATTTTGTCTTTTGTCTTCCATTATTTTTTTTCATTCTGCCAACTCTGACTTGTTTATATTAAAATATATATAAGCAAGTTTCCTCAGAAGGATTTGTTCACTTGCTAACTGTTAACTTGTTAACTATACTGTTTTATTAAACAGGTAATAGGGGTAATATTTAAGATCCTATTGAAATTATCTTGCCAAACAATAATAATAGTATGGTAAAAAAAAAACTAAAAAAAAAAACAATATTAGAAAATTACAATACCTGCTAGAGTTGGCTTAGACGAATGCAGATCGATTATTGTTGGAAGCAGGTAATGAGATACTTTGTCACCAAGGTATTAAAATGTATTTGCTCAGTGCTGAGATAATATGGTGCTGCAGATGACTCCATGCTGTGACTGATCTGTAAAGAAAGGACTGTTCCTGGTTTTCAAATTTCCCTTAGTGCTCGCTCTTGTTGAATAGAATGTATGTTACATGCATGTGCTCATAGATTAAATTTCCAGTGAGCTCCATAATGTTTGAGACAAAGACTTTTTTTCTTGATTTGGCTCGGTGCTCCACAATTTCAGAGTAGTAATCAAACAATTCAGAATGTGGTTGAAGTTCAGATTCTCAGCTTTATTTATAGGGTATTTTTTTATGCATTTTGGTTTCACCATGTAGAAATCTGTCCACAAAAAGTCTTGTGGACAGATGAGACCACAGGCCCTATTTCCCAGAATCAGTGTCCCCTCAATGTCGGCCTATTTTCTGGAATTAATGCTTTATGTATAAAATCCACGCAATTCTGTATTTCCTACATGGTTTACCCAGTATGCATGTAAATACCCAAAATTGAAAGCTGACAGTTTACACTTCAACTGCTTATTCATTGTATTCATTTGTGCCTCCAGAGCCAAAGCAACAAATATTGTGCCACTACCCGAATACTCATGGGGTGCACTATATGTACAGTATGCCATCAACACATTTTTACTCCTAATCTTAACTTAAAACACTAAGGGTACATTTTTTTTGTCAGTTACTACATTTTTACTACATCTGCCCACCAATGGCTGCCATCCACTTTATTTAAATGCATTTGTGCAGTGATGTGCACCAAAGTCCAGATCATAGCCTGACTGTGCCAGTGCTGACTGTGGCTTGCAATCTGGCACAGAAACACATATTTGGCCAGACTGTCACTCGGGGAGAGACCATTTCAGAAGGCGGGGTATTCCCCGCCTCATTGCTCAACAGCGTTTCTAACGGTCAATTGAGCACCTGCAATCTGCCTGCCCCAGGGGCATCACTTATGCAGACTTCTGCTGCAGTAACTACAAGCTCAGCTGGTGGTTTGCAGGGTGAAAAGAAGCAGCAGCTGGCTGCACATGCTAGTGTGAGCACTATAATAATGGAAGATACAGGACTGGCCTACATTCAAAATAAGGCATTCCAATTTGAGGGAGAAAGGTAAAATTGGGAAATAAAACAGAAAGGATCAGAGGTCAAATACCTAAGACTATTAGACAGATGTCAAACATTCAGTGCACTCTGTTGTTATAAATCCTGACAAATCTTTATTACACAACACGAGAGTCTTCAACCCCGCCCACTCACCTTGAGTACCCCATTTAACATAGCTAGCTGGATAGCTAGACGTAACATTAGTACCATGAAATGAGTAACCACAAGCAACAGTAAAAAGGCAGATTTGATTATAGCTTAATTCATTGCATTATTTTGAACGTATAACTTAATTAATTCCATTATTTTGAAGGTAATGGTGGTTTTATTGTTGGGATTTTTTATCTTGAAAATTTCTGACTCAACAAAAGTCCTTTTTGTTGCTAGCTTCTCACTGCAGGTAACATTACTTACAAGTCCAACAGAAAACAAGCCAAGTCCACATTGCTTTTCATCCACTTGATGAACTTCACCTGTCGCCACTGAGGAAAAGCAATTCCAAGGTTAACTGTAGTTCTTGAACAAGCCCTGTTGGTTTGTCTTTTTGCTTTGCTATATCTAGTTCTTCGTTAACTAGCTAGCAACAAGCTTGACATTGAAATCTGACCCCAAACCATAGGCTCTGTAAGCCATACCCACCCATCTCCACACAGAAAAGAGTTCCACGCCTAGAAATGTGCACACTTTCTAATATTTTCCAAGATAAAACTCCTGCATAGTATTCCTTTAAACTTTGGTCGTCATGGATGTCAAACTAGCCCATCTGCCACAAGAAATATTCAACAGCGTATCAATAAAAACTAATTTCCTCAAGTCTAATAATATTCTCTTAATTTAGAAAATTAATTTTCTGGATCGTGTTGGACACTGGATAACCAACTTTCCTGTCAAACAGAATCAGGTAATGTCAAGTCATCCAATCAATAATTTAGATAGAGGTTAGTAATTACCTTGATGTTGTTCCATCAACATCCTACAGTTGCAACAGAATAACAAGCAATTGCCACTGTTTTTTTTTCTCCATTGTGTCTTAATTTTTCCTTCATCATCCACGGACATAAATTATGAGGCTTGATAAGAAATCTTCCTCTGATCTAGGCAAAGATTCTGCCCACTATGATGGTATTCATCTGTCTAAGCCTGAAATTTGCTTGTTCCCCTGATTTCAGGGAGAAATGTTCTTTAATGATTTCCCAAGCCACGTTTTAAAGTGGCGCAAATTGCAATTCCTATATCTGTCCAAATCAGACATGCTGAAGAATCACAAAAGAAATTTTCAAAAATCAAAAAGCCATGCTAATCATGAAGAAGCATGGTTTTGAAAAGAGCAGATAACCTTTTTTTCTGTATTACTTGCAAAAATGAGTGCTATTATTTAGCTTGGTAATTTGTCTGAGAAGCCGTTATGTATAATTTACAATTTATAAGTATAATTTCCAGTAGCAAGGGAAGTCATTCTAATTCCATCTCCACCTACTGCTGTAAGCCAATTCCTTTTGCTGTACTTCATAGCTAACCTATAAATGCTGACTAAATAGACATCGTAGCCCAGAACATATGGCAAGAGTATCATTAGTAATGGGCCATTCCAAATAAAATGAAATTAACTTCCTCTATACAATGCATCAAGGTTTCAAGATTACATGCTGTTACCTACAGCATCATTTTAAACTTAATTAAAAAACAAGATGCAGGGGGAAGATTAAAAAATGATTTTACTAATATTATGTGATTTTTTTCTTTCTTTTGCAGCTTCGTTTAAGGAGCTCAGTAAATTCCATGGTACAACACCAGAATAAATCTGGGTTGATTTTTTTCCCTCTCAATATTGCAGATCATTCCCAGAGAGAGATAGAAAAAAACTGTTGACTCAAATGAAAAAAACATCAGAATGAAATTTAGAGCAAAAAGTAATATCACCCCACCTTCAAGTCAGATCGGCCAGAATCCTGAGAGACAGGAGATTGCAAGCCCAGAAAAGACACCACTGTGTGCGTGAGTGTGTGTGTGGGTGTGTGTGTGTGTGTGTGTCTTGCGTGCGCGCATGTGTGTGTGCATGCATAAGTATTAAGCACTTTCACTTACATCCATATTACTATGAATGATACATTTCCAAAATTATCTAATTGTATATACCAGAACTACCATGCAGTAAGTGTGCTCTCCTCACCCTTCACCTCTCCTCCCTGCGGTATGATTTTGAATCACTTCATTTCAATGGATTGCTCCAGGATGCCTCAATTTAACATTGAGATAAAGAAGAATGAAAATCTTTGTGAAGCCAGAAACGGTTTGATACGGGTATTGTTTCTCGGAACATTTAGCTTTAAACAGGACGGAGCCTTTCAGGCTGTGGCATGGGCTCAGAGTCTGGCAGGAAAATCCAGACTCATTAAAGGTATATATTTTTTTCCCAAAGCAGGATATCAGACAGATGTTACTCTGATCATCATAGTACAAAAAGGCTTAACAACCGAAGCATAGAATAAGCATGGCTTCACCCTCATCACAAGAACGGTTTTACAGGATGCACAGTAAAAGGCTAAATATAAGGGAGAACTTCAATAAAAATGAGCCAGAGACTGTATGCGGGGTTATAACAGAAAAAAATTAAGCACACATGAAAAAAAAAAACAATGAATAGCCATGAAATCTACTGTACTCTAAATACAACGTAATGGATTACATCTATAATTATATTACAGCACTTGTCTGTCTCTGAATAAAAAGCAAAATTTGGAATCAAGGCTTTTCTTCTCTCTATTATTCTCTCACTGCAGTTCAGTTTAAAAGCTGGGATTCTCGATAAACCAGTTGCTTTTTACTCTCCCTCACATCAAACTTTCCCTCCTGCTGCTACACTTTAAAAAAATACTCTTTTCCTTCCCATTATACCCAGAATAATAGATGAATGAATAAATGCTGCTTCTTAATACGTATCATAAATCCCTTCATTTATGATCAGCTTATCACAGGCATACACGCGGCAGCGGCTTAACATTTGCAGAATTTATTTTGCCCAATAGAGGCATTATGCTTTGCTATGCCAAAGCAATCTACCCTGGCTGCTTGTGACAGGCTGGTGGCTTGATGCTTTATGTTCAGGATCCAAACAGGGAGATAACTTCCCCCTCGTTGCACATACTGTACTGCATGCCTGGTCAACACGGACTGGCTCTAAGCTGGAGTCTCTTAAATGTTGGTCTAAAACAAATTGTTAACTTTGGCTAACACTTTGTAGACTTTGACAGGAACTGCTTATGAAGAAGGTTCAAAGCCAAACATTTCAAATGACACTATGTTCCACTCATCTCACCGGCTGGTGCTCCGGCTTTTCAAGATGGATATCAAAGAGTTGTCTTTTCTCTATGCTATGTTACTTGAAAGAAACAAAGGAAAAAATAACAAGAGAGACAAAAATCAATAAAAAAGAGCTTCATTATGGATATCCAGTCTGGTAAGCTGAAGTGTACAGCTCTGCAATTAATTTGAGGCAACCATCATGTGTACTGTATAGCTACATTAACAAGAGTAAAGTAAGATGCAGTATCTAATAAAAATAAATAAATAAATGTTTTGTTTTTTATTTTAACCTAGTAAAAACAAAATTCCTTCAAAAAGTAAAGCAACAAAGAGATGTAGGTAAAATTGCTTTTAAAGAAAACTTTTGATGATAAATACATTTTATGTACGAAATGGGAGCTTTAGCACAAGTTCTGGCAGGGAGATTTCTGGCTCACTAGAGTGTCTCCACAGCCAATAAGCGCAAGTTGCCCTTTAAAGGTCACGAACCCATGCCTCTCTGCCATTTCAGCAGTTTCCCCACCTTCTTCCCACTGCCACCAGCTCCATTTCCTTCTTTTTTTGGGGGGGGGGGGGGGTGGTAGGGATTTCACATGCCTGCTCTGCTGCCACAGGACAGACATCTCTTCTGCAAATCCATACTGTGGAATCTCCATAAAGGCAGTCTACCCCAAGCTTCTCTTTCGTAACCATGTACACCAACTCAATAATATGGTTAATTTAGTCAGAATTACACATGGCTGAATTTTAAAAGTTTAATTGCCTTGGTTCATAGTCACAAAGAAGACAAAACGTCTTGTAGTCAGTCATCCTGCACAATGACACATGCTCTTCCTTGTACCTACATTGCTTACACTGCCCTAATCATTTTGACATAGATGGCCATCAAACTGGTCTTTGAAGGTAAAAATCCCATTGAGATATTATCTTGAACAACATGCGTTACCTTCTTCCTCCCTTAAACATCCTGCTGTATGACTGCAAATATGCATCATGTAAGTGACGCCCCTGCCTTGTTTATGGGTGTGTACTTAATTTTTTTTTAATAATCCATGGTAATCATGTAATCAATGATGGATTATTTTTATTTGTATCATGTAAATCTATAAAAAATGTATGCCAGCCAACTATGCATCCAGACATGTAAACACTCCCAACAGAGACGGTGACCCACCAGTGAAACGATGCCTACAGCTGCATATATATTCTGTTTGGTTACTCTAGGTACTTGGTAACGGCAACATTCCATCCATGTGGCATTCGTCTCTGCATCAATGCTTACACCCATTAATATGAAGAGCAACACTATCCATTAAAATGAGGGATCCAAGCCGATCACCAGAATGCAAATGAGGATATTTGCCTGTCTCTCAGTACAGCTATTACAAACAGTGGAGTGTGTGTGTGTGTGTGTGTGTGTACGCGCGCGTGTCCATGTGTGTGTGTGTGCGTGTGTTTATGTGTGTGTGCGTGTGTGTGTGTGTGTACACGCGCGTGTCCGTGTGTGTGTGTGTGTGCGTGTGTTTGTCTGTGTGTTCACTTATTTTCTTGCAGTGGAATGGGAAACTCCGCTGAATGGGAAAAAAGACGGATCAGGTGGTATCCTTAAATCCCCATGACTCCACTAGGGATACAGGTGAGAGATAATAAACGCTGAGAGCACTATAACATTTTGCCCTCCAGTGATCCATGTTATGGGAAAAGTGCTGCACATAACAGTCCAATTACATGGTGTGAAGACCATATTAATTAGTATGTGCTCATAATGTCCAGTTTCACAGGTTCATCACTGTGTTTCACTAAAGCTGTGCCCAGACAGCTATCTATGCACCACTATGGAACCAATATGGATTCCTTTGCTGCTGTGCACAGCTACACTATACGAGGACAATGGATCACTAGAATAAAAGGAAAATGTTTGTTGTTATTGATATTGTTCCAAAAAATGGTCCATCATTGAATACGATAACTCAGACACAATCATTTTAAATACTGTATTGGTGCTCCCTTTCTGTTTTTCCATTTCTCTCTTACTGTCATAGACAAAGACAGATAGAGAGATAGACACAGCGGACAGATATACAAAATAACAAATGAGCTCCTAAACATATGGAATGCAATCTTCAAAAAAGGCTACAGGACTATTTGATGGTAGGCACTGAAACAGTCTTCCAGACATTATTCTACACATGCAGCATATATTTGCAACAAAAAAAAGAAAAGAAAATCCAGCATCTACGCTAATGAGGACATTCAACAGCAGGTGTTTTGACAGAATAAAGGATCTCAGCAAATGCAGGTGGGTGAATGGGGAAAGCCATTTATTCCTCACCATGTGTGCATAAAATGTGGCAGTAATTATAAATACGGCAGTTTAAGGAAGAGACTCATTATCATAATCTCACTGTGGTTCCTTAAGGTCAAAGTCATTAGCTGACCATTAGAGATTAACCGAAGAGTAACAGAAATACCTGCTCTGCATAAAACTCAGGATAAAAGTGGCTTATTCTACTTTTGAGACAGTTTCCTTTACTCTCTTCACACAGAACATATGATTACATACTTAATATGCATGCGGAGCTACTGAACCTTGAACAGCGAAAGATGGTGACAGGCACATTTAACCAACATGAATATTTTTTTTTTTTTAATTTAAATAAATAAAAAAAGGTTTAAACAGATATATTGTTAAAAATCAGTTGTTATAGAAATGTGTGTGTGTGTGTGTGTGTTTTCAAAACAAAATTACATTTGTTTTCATACTAGATTTTAAGCTGTATTATTTTGGTACCTGCTTCCCCCAAATCCTGTACGTTGAATTTTAATTTTACCAGCATTTGACTTTTTTGTTTGCTTGTTTGTTTTTTGTGATTCTACTCTTGGGTAGGAAAAGTGATCAATAAGCATATTCAGGAAAATCTATAGACAGCCATCAACAAACCTTTCACAGTGGTGCAATAATTTACATTTCAAAAGGGCATACAATAAAATTGACAGCATTGACTGTTGTTGCGTTAAATCCATGAAGAGGCAATGATTTCACATTGAATAATTCCTCCAGGCTTTGGGCCAGATACTCCAACATGACTTTAAATGATCTATCACTCCTCAAGGGTATGCAGAATATTACAGTTAATGTAATAATATTCTTCATTTCTCCCTCTTGTGAGATAAAATTGCTGTTCAAATGAATCCATTCCAAAACATCTGGGTACTATTCCAATTGTCAAATCCATTCCAAATTGTTAAGTATTTTGAATAATTTGGAAGATTTAATTTTGTACGCAAAGCCAGTCGATTTGAATAACGTTTGTGTGTTCAGCCATGAATGTTTTTTATTTCTTATTTTTATTTGTGTTTTTTTATGGTTTACTTGTTTTCAGGCAGAGTTGTGACTTGGTTGGTGTCCAGGTAATTGAAATAAAAGTGGCAGCTGTTGGTGACGGTACAAACAGCTGCAGTCTACCATGTGCTGAAACCCCATTTCCACTGGTTCTTGCTTTACAGATCCTGTACACTGGAAATGCACTCAGCCTTTTGCAGTGCAATGGTTATTAACACAAGCACGCTATTTCTCTATCTCACCGTTATCACTCAAAGCTTAGCAGCAGATCCTGATGATGTGCTCCAATGCTCAGGCATTCACCAGGATCAGGAATGTAGGGAAGAATGGCATGGCTCTGTCTCACACTTCCCAACATTTATAATCTTTAATGAACACGTAGCAGCAGATAAATGCAGTTAAAGCAAAGTGAAGTGGGAACTCCTCATCACTTTTAGCCATGGCTAGAAAGCTTCCACAACTGGGTCAGGCAGTAGAAGAAAATGATGCCTGCCAGGATACATTACATGGTTTCTTTGATTGTTGTTTTCCCTCCAAGTTCTATTTATTTATTTATTTATTTATTTTGTGATTATAGGGGGTTGGTGCGTGCGTGTGTGTGTGTGTGTGTGTGTGTGCATGCGTGTTGTGTGCGTGCGTACATGTGTGCGTATGTGTATGTGTGTGTGTGTGTGTGTGTTGGAGGGATCATATCATAATATTGTTCATTGTTTCATAATACAATATTTCTGCTCCTATTTTAGGCTTAATGTTGAACTTGGCTGGCTTTCAACAAGATTAGGCATGTGTCCATTTGAGTGTGGTCTGTGTTAGCCACTGATTACTATTCTACACAAGGCTAGCCTCAGTAATGAAATGTACAGTGAGCTCCATAATGTTTGGGATGGGCATTTTTCTTTTTGATTTGGCTCTGTACTCCACAATTTTAGATTTGTAATCAAACAATCCACATATGGTTTAAGTGCACATTTTCAGCCTTTATTTAATGGAATTGTTTACTCTTTGGTTTGAACATGTACAAATTACAGCACTTTTTACTTTTTATTAATTCAAAATCTATATAAATGCCCTTTCATAAAAGTTGAGAACTGGCACTTTAACCACACGTTGAATCATTTGATTACACATCTAAAATTGTGCAGTACAACCAAATCAAGAAAAAAATATCTTTCTCCCAAACATTATGGAGCTAACTGCAATTAAAATAATAATGCTTTTTGCCCACCTGAAATCCAATTCTAGGCTTCTCACACACTGACCTTAAATCTTTGGACATTATCATTGTCAAAAATAGCTCACCTACTCTCTGTATGTTTTAGCAGTAATGATAAGCTTAGCACAATAACATTTTGCCCTGTTACACTTTATCATAGTATCTTAATCGATAGATAAATACGACATAAATACAGAAATGAATGCCTTATATCAAGGAGATATGCATAATATACTCTCTCTACCTCAGTACAATTCATCTGCATTGTGCCTTTGTATTTTATGCAGCACATTTGAATAGAGCCAAGAAGTGGTCAAATGAAAGAACCACACTCTTTCTTTTTTTTTTTCTTTTTTTACAGTAGCAAAATATGTAGCTAAAACATACAATTGTTTGCTAATGTAAGACTGAATTAGCATTACAAAGCAGCTTTCCTTCAACACAACTAACACACATAACAATACAGGCAATAAAAAATGATTAAATTGTTGCAGTACAGATGATGATCAAATTAAAAACACTGCACACCACAAGCCACCCACGCTTTTTGCACACGCCTCCAATTATCGCAAATTTCACCAAACCAAACTGCATTTTTCCCGCCGAAACTGCACAAGGCCCTGGGATTGCACATCACCCAGCTATTCTGATCATAGCATTGAGGTTTTCTCTATTGATGAGTGAGAAGTGTAACTGATTATCAGATGAAGTATTTACATTTCCGCCTGCAGTTGGGGAGTGTTAATACAATTTTTAAAAAGAAGAGAAAAAATGTGGAATGACCGTGCTCACAATGATCATCCTTTAACAAAAGTGTGCATATTTAGAAAGGATTCATCCCCTGCTCAAATGAGTCTCAGCTACTAACCTAAGGATTCACCAGTCCACATCAACTGAAAAGCGCAATTGCTGCACAGAAAATAACAATAATTACAATTACGATGATATGCTAAAAAAAGTCAAAACCATTACTTATTCAGTCATTTTTTTAGGGTAGAAAACACTCATGACTGACTGGAAAAACACTGTAATAATACAAATTATGGGTGGTGGAATAGAAATTGACACAGCCTTATCTGCCCAAAAGCCTCTCCAAGTACAATCCCATTCAAATCATTCATAGCTACCCAGAATACTCAAAACACTCAATACACAACATATGCATAATAAATCAGTTATTTATTTAATATAGTGTTCTACAACACCTCTAGCTACTAAGAGCTCATTATTATTATGTATTTTTTTGCCATCACAATTATTTTCATTTCCATGTTTTGAAAATCAATACACCAGCAGTAAGAAATATATTTGGCAAACACTTTCACCTTCCAGAGGGTATGCATGAATAATATTGCATCACAAGGAGACCGAGACTCATTAAAAAGAAAACGTAAAGAGACAGATGACTGGGTTCACCTGTTATGACAACATTGCAGCCCCAACAACCTCAGGCCTTTCTGCATAAGAGGCCCTTAGCATCATTAATAATTAACAATGCAGCCGTGTGTGTGGTTCACTCACTGTCCCATTGATGAAAGTCGTAAATTGAGGCATTAATTGCGGTCTACAGTGCCAAAGCAATGCAGTTATTAGGATTTAAAATAACAAAAATACATAAGTGAAGTATGACTGCAGTTCAACAGTCATACTTTACTTATGTATTCTACAAGAAAGATAAAAAGACATTGGTAGATAGAGAAAGAAAAAAAATATGCAAGCAGTGGTGTCATCCATCTAAATGTTATTTGCATTCAGACACATTTATAATAATAATAATAATAATAATAATAGTAGTAGTAGTGTTTCTTTTTTAATAAGTAGAAAGAAATAAGGATCATCATCAGCATCATTACAATATAAATCAAAGGGAACTTGCTAAATAGGAAATAGGATCTGAAGGGAATTATGGTACAACATACTGATATAACAGCTTTGCATTAATTATGGCAAAGTAAAAAGATGTTGATAGTTAACTTTTTATTGTGAAAGAACATAAATGATGGATCACTTGACCCAGAGAAGGAACGGACAGGAGGGCGTTTGGGAGTCTCCTGGAGTCCTGACAATCTGATGAAAGAGAAGCAATCACAGCACCATCCCCCCCCCCCCCATAACTACCTCACGCAGCAGGCCGAGACATTAGAACGCTGACTTCTGATTAACGGCAGTAATAACCTAACCAAAAGAGGGGGCACGCCTGCCAAATTCCTCCACTATTGTTCTCCCAGTCCTCCTGACGTCACAGCAGAACTCGACGAAAGCGCTCCACAGAGCCATATAGAATAGAGGAACAGCCAGGAATCATGCTAAAAAGCAGGCCAGCTAAATCTCCTCTACAACATAAAAAGAGGACTGTGGCTGTCAGAATATAAAGCACAGCATGTGTTGCCTACTTCCAGGTCACGCTATAGTCTGAAGTACAGTAGCAGAATATGAATTAGTTGGCTAACTGTTATGCGGCCACACTTTCAGGTTCTTATTTGGAAAGCATTCATGGCAAACCGTTCCCTCATCACCCCTTTCCTCTAAGATGTGCTCCTGGACAATTAATTAGCAACTTCACCTTCCATCTTTTTGCCATATTCCTTGGAAAAACATGGTTCAGTCAGGCTAATAAAAGCCAACTGAGTCCAAACAGTAACTTACTTTTTTAGATTATTTAATTTATTATAATGATTGTTTAAATTATAGTTTTGGACATTTAAGCTAGTGGTTCCTTTCCTTGTAAATATGAATGATGACAAAATCCTGAAGGAAATGTCTGCAGAAGAGAACTGAAATATAAGAAGAGTTCCTTTTCCCAGATTCAGCAGATAAAATCAGAGCTTATTTTTAGCATATTCTTTTATCAATATTCATTTCCAGATACCGCACTAAAAAAACATTCTCTAATAAACAACAATAAATTGAAAATGGAAATCCACAAAGGAAAGCGCAAGCTTGTGCTAAAATGAATTATTTTGATGAACATTTTATAATGAACATGATGTTGCTTAGATGCAGAGAGCTGATATATATATATATATATATATATATATAAATACTTTCTTTAGTGCCTCTGTCCACTAAAGAAAGTAATCTCATTCATCAAGGCTGAGGAGAAGGCAACACCAGCTGCTAGGACCTCCTTCACTGGCCTTCTCACTGCGCAAGACTGGGAGCTGAAAATTGACCAGATGAAACAGCTTAAATTCCCAGAATACATTGCAGGGACAGCACTGGGTCCAGATATTGTCCTGCTGTGCAAGGCTTCTAAGCAGGTCATCCTCTTGGAACACCATCCCTTGGAA
Source organism: Anguilla rostrata (assembly GCF_018555375.3). Lineage (NCBI taxonomy): Eukaryota > Metazoa > Chordata > Actinopteri > Anguilliformes > Anguillidae > Anguilla > Anguilla rostrata. Next base: position 26,218,443 of record NC_057945.1, read on the forward strand.
AAATTGTATCAATATAAATACACACACACACACACACACACACACACACACACATTGTGTGTTATAATAAAATCCTGCCGTAGACAAAGGACTTCCACAAACTTAAGATTTCTGTAATTTAATGGTCTAAAGCTGCCAGACAATTGCATTATCTGACCTGTTTACCATTTGCTTGCTCCCATTAAAAACCATAATTACTGCCTGGTATTGTGTTTCAAGATTACATTCATAGAAGTTGATTTGCCAAGGAACACAGCAGAATGAATACCCCAAGTCAATCAGTTCATTTGGATTACAAGAATAAAACGTATAATTTGGGACTCCATTATCAGCTGGCTCAGTGTGGAAGGTGTCAGGAAATGCATTTATTTGACTTTCCATCTTAATAGAATTTGCATTATGAGACCTATGAATGCAGTATTTTTTTTTCTCTATTTTATCACATCTTAATAATTGTCAATTTAATGAACAGGCTCCAATGAAAGGCTCCGCCCAATTTTTCAGTCATTTGTTTAAAATCTAAATCCCATTCAATAAAATGCTATAAGAGTTCAGCTGTCGGTTGGAAATACAGAGAGTCGAGGATTCAGACAGGAATTTTGAAGGCATGTGGAGAGATTGCAACATTATGTGAATAAAAAATACCAAATGTAAGTTATAAGTTTTTACATTTTAGATAAATAAATAGATAAATGGTTTTGGTCATTGAATTTTTTTAAAAACAAATAAAAGAAAGAAACCAATTGCTTTTGATTTAAATTCCTATTCAGTAAGTCAATAATACCCTTGATTGCTTTTCACATATTCAATGCATACAGAACACTAAGAAATTAAGACGGTACTTTTCATCATGTTGGGGTCCATCAAAAAAGTTTTCAAGAGGGGAAAATCTCTGTGGGAGAAGCATAATGAAATAAATCAATGGCACCTATTCCAGTATAATAAAATATTTTTAAAAACATGATTCCAGTGTGTTATTTGACTGATTAATGAGTGCATTTATTCATTAACAGTACAACAGTTAATGTGAAGAAGGGTAGTCAGAAGCTACCTGATGTCGTGCTTGTTCCCTACCATCATTGAAAGCACTTAAAAGCCCTGTGAAAGAAGATTTTCTTGATTGGTAGCTTTCAGGTTCTCAAAAATAGACACATCCATTCTTTGTTAAATTTCCAGTTTTGTTTATTTTTTCAGCAGTTTATGATTTTTATTTTTTAATAGAGATTAAGATGGACAGTATTTTATTATTTATTTTATAATGTATTATTGTTATTATTATTACTATTATTATTATTGGAAATAGATATCAAATAGAAGTGCAAGCAATTCGTCTGTGTACATGTGTATGCGTTATCCTCACATACACTCCATATTGGAGTAACCTGGAAGTCAACCCAATAAGTTTGAGTTTATAATTTGACCTGAGTGCATATTAAAATGGGCCCATCCACAAACAAGTGGGCATGGGAAAAAATTAAATATAAGAAATTTGTTCTTTATATTTACAGAAAAACAAAACAAAAGTCTGTCACACTGATAGCATGATGTTACTGTTGTGTTTTGTCATTGGAAGTAGCCAATACAGCAGTAAGCCAAGGGACCCAGGCAGAACACAACCAGGTGTGTTACACTGTTGCACTCCTAGTCATAGGCAAGGAATGATACAGCCCAGCTTGGGTCAGGAGGCTCCCTCTCACTTCCACTTTGCCAACCAAATCAGAAAAGCTTAGTATTAACGGGACCTACAATTAATTATGGGGGAAAAAAATTATTTTAAATTAATTGTATGGTTGGATATATTAGCATTGATGGCTCTGAAAATACAAATACATAAAAATGAGTTACATTTATAAATTTGGATAAGTTCTGGATAAGTTTACAAAATTTGGAAGAGTCATCACTTCAGCAGATCTATGCAATTCCCAGAAATGAAACAAGTGCTGTACTCTCCTAAAGAATATGGAAAGGCCCATAACCTGCTTTTATGGAGATATGAGCGTGTTTACTGTTTGATACCTGTGCAACACAGTAAGAGTTTATGTTTTATTGTTATAGCAAACTTTATCACTTCTCCACTTTTGTCCAAGGACGTAAGTGACAGGTTCAGTGGTATAAAAACAAAGACCAGGAATCAGTCTTGAAAATGTCATATATTCTGCAGTATGCCTGGTCCTCTTAGAAAACTGTGCCAAGCAAGCAGCACATTTCAAACCACCACTAGTACTTCCATGCCGCAAAACAAGCAATTCCACACCTAGCAGTTATCCATTGAAGCATGCTTCCCTTATGCTTATGCGATGACGGTTACAGTCTTAATCACTCAAATGATACAAAAAATGTGAAAGAAATATCTTGCTAAATACTGCATTCCGTCCTTTGCTGAGCCGAGCATGCAATGGCCGCTTGCATGGCCAAATCTAAGCATTTAAGGAGGAGCCAGCATTAGTGGCTCATTTAGGACAGATGGCAGTGCATCCGAAGTTTGTGGCATTATGTGCCATTAGTTTTGATTTAAATCCATAATGACTTGCTTTAATGACAAGCTCTTTTACTGATAGTGATTTAACAATAAGGGAACAAGTATCCCAAGTCATGTGATAATAAATCCTGGTAATATGTCCTTACTGGAGATTTTCTATTAAATAAATAAAAAGCTGAAAATAGTTGAGCTAATTGGAGACTTGTCTATTTAGACTTGTAATAATCTCTCATTATCCGCTAAGCAGATCGCTAGTTAAATCTCTGGCTGTTTTCCACAATGTGGCTGTGAACATAAAAGATGACAGGCAGTCCTATTCTTCCTGTAATCATTCCACAGACAAACTGGAAATCATTTTCCATCATGCAGGACACAGTGGATATTCTCTTAAAGGACAATAAGCCTGCATATTCAAAGACAGCAAATCTTTGTATTGAATGCTTTTATCATACATGAAAGAAAGAAAAGACCATGACGGATGTGGATGAAGTGTATATTTTGTGTAGTGAGGATAGCTGAATTCAAGCAGACCCAATCAGGGATATGTTAATGGAATTCAGGATGAACTGATTAAGCTCACAGTCAGGCAATGCATAGACATGCTGTCAATAATGGGAGATTCAATCAATACTATACCGCCAAACTATTCCATGCTAACAGTACAGTATGTGGCATTGTGCTTAATAAAAAATATAACCCAACCCCAAGTGGGGCACTGCAGCTGTACCACTGAGAAATGTGCTCAACCAGACTTAGATCGTGTAAATATAGAGCTGTATAAATAAGTAAGATAAAGAAAGAGTAATACAAGTATCCCTGTAAAATAACATACTAATGAAAATACACTGCAATATGAACTCAGTAATTTTTACTGTGGAATAAATCCACATATTTGACATAGTAATTATAATGTACACTTTATCCATAGTGCCTGGTGTAAATTCCCTCTGACTGTTCTCTATTGAGATTTCAACCAGCCAAAAAAATAAAATTAAATAAACAGTGTCATGTCAAAACATAATTTTTTAAGATCTGGAAATGAGTGCTTTTTGCATCGTGGATTTGGCTATTAATATCAATCATAGGACACCCTAATACTGGGTACCTTTCCAAACCGTAGCAGACACGTACATAAAGTTCATACATTCATTACTGGCTAACCCTTAGAGGGCTGTCCTGTACTACTTTGCAAACACTCTCCCGTCTTAGGCACCATACAATGAAACAGCAGTCACACTGTGGCAACCTCACAGCCAACATGTTCTCTGACACACACACAAAAGAAGCCATATCCTCAATAAAAAAGAATTGTTTTCCATTAAATTTTCTCATTTTGGCTGAATAATTCAGGGTAATTATGAATAATGATGCTATTTGACATGCTAATGGTGCACTGGTACACTTCTATGAGCCATCAGTCATTGTCAAAAAGGTCAAATATATGGACCGCGCGATGCTGTGCAGAGTTCATTAAACAGTTAAATGGAATGGTGCGTCGTGATTTGCTCCTAGTGGCAAAGCAACTGTGGCTGTGATACAAGTGTTGTTCTCCTTTTAAAAGAGCACGTAACCTTGAGGAAATCAAGCACAAGAAGACAACCTCTAAGGCACTACTGTGGTTCACCAACTGCTCACCACACTAAGGTGAGGGCACATCACTGCATCTGGACAAAGTTCGAAGGTGGAGCTCGAAAGGTCAGATGACTCTCAGTGCACCTGAACGGTCACATTGACCGCTATTTTTACAGTCTTGCACAGCAACACAGAGAAACATTGGAATATTTGTGGCAATTCAAGGCTTACTCTGCCTTCATATAGGGACACACTCAAAGATGAATTTTATTATTATTATTATTATTATTATTATTATTATTATTATTGCTAATACTACTACTACTACTACCATTCATGGCATATTCATATTGAGAAAACTGATGACTAATCAAAGGTGGATTAAGTGGGCTGAAAGTAAACAGAACATTTTTTAAATTGTATTTACATTGATTTTTTTCCCTAAGGCAGCTAATGACATAACAACAAATGAAAATATTGCTCAGTACAATATATTGGGCTGCACAAACAGTTATTTGTGCAGGTTTTGACATTATTAAACATAACAGCACAGCCATTATAAACTGCAAATATAAACAATCATATTATCAACATATCCAATCACAGAGTATCTGAAGGGCATTTTAGAAATAAGAAAATAAAACTATTTGACAAGGTTTAATGGCCCATATCCCCACAGTGGTTTTGGTAATAATTAAACTGGGGAAAATGTCAGCCAGATCATATCTCGTCCAAGGATGTTACATATATATATACACTACATTTCCAAAATTATGTGGATACCCCTTCTAATTAGTGGTTTCAGCTATTTCAGCCACATCCATTGCTAACAGGTGCATAAAATCAAGCATACAGTCATGCTCAGTGACTTCCAACGGGGCACTGTCCTAGGATGCCACCTTTTGAACAAGTCGGTCTTCTGCCCTGCAAGAGCTGCCCAACTGTAAGTGCTGTTACTGTGAAGTGGGAACCTATAGGTGCAACAACAGCGCAGCCAAGAAGTGGTAGGCCACACAAGCTCACAGAACAGGACAGCCGAATGCTGAAGCGTGTAGTGCGTAAAAATAATTTGTCCTCGGTTGCAACACTCTGGAGATAACATCAGCACAAGAATTGTCTGTCAGGAGCTTCATGAAATGGGTTTCCATGGCCGAGCAGCCGTACACAAGCCTAGAATCACCATGAGCAATGCCAAGCGTTGGATGGAGTGGCGTACATGGGTTCTCTGGAGTAATGAATCACGCTCCAATATCTGGCAGTCTGACAGGCAAATCTGGTTTTGGTGGAATGCATAGTGCCAACTGTACTGGCCGAATAGTGCCAAGAAAGGTTTGGTGGAGGAGGGATAATGGTCTGGGGCTCTTTTTCACGGACTGGGCAAGGCCCCTTAGTTCCAGTAAAGGGAAATCTCAATGCAACAGCATACAATGACATGAGAATTGTACACTTCCAACTGTGGCAACAGCTATGAATAACTGTACAAAATGAGTATTTTACCTTATCGGACCTGTGTTTTGTAGTTGTTCCAATGACCTTTAGCATGCACTGTTATTGTATGTCACTTCGGATAAAAGCATCTGCCAAATGAATGTGTTGTAACATAAAGTAACAGTTTGGGGAAGGCCTTTTCCTGTTTCAATGCCCCTGTCCACAAAGCAAGGTCCGTAAAGAGGTGAGAGCACAGAGAGAGCTTTAAAGCAGCTCAATGGGGAAAAAAGTAATGCTTTGAACTTTGTCCTGGAGGACCATACTGCATGGAACAGTAGGGATAATAGTTCTTCATGCAGAGGTTCCTGTAGCGGCAGTATACAAAAAGCAATTATGATGAATTCAAAGAGAAAAATAATATCGTTTTAAAACTTTATCACATTCAAACTGAAGTCCATACAATAACACATTCCTGAATTTTGATGTATTTAGGTGGAGAATAAGAAAAAAAGAAACATTCTCATAAAAACTTTGAGAAACACATTTAAGAGATGTGTGCAGGGAGTTTTTGTGTACCTGGGTAAAACCTCTTTAGCATAGGTAATGTTTTGATGAAACAGAATGTTTGAGTGTTTGTAGTCCAACAGGATCTATTTGGACCTGCCAATGCTATGATGTTGATTGTAGAGGATGATGGTTTGAGACAAGGGCCTTGTCAGATGTTGACAAAGGGAAACAAACAGACAGGACATCGACCACAAACAGACTTTTCCAAAGAGGAAAACATGAAAGGCATGAGAAATGCATAAGGGATTATTTAGCAAGGCAAGTTTGGGGGTAAAAAATCTTAAAAGAAATTGGCAGAGAAACCCATGCATATAAACTTTTAATTGGAGATTGTAGTGTAAGTGCATCAAATATTCACAGCAAATCAGAATGGTCTTTTTTTGCAGTTTGGGCTTCCTAATGGCAAAAAGGAGATTTAAAAAAATGTTCAAACAAAAGCTTTTGTTTTTCTGACATTCTTGCACCACTAACCACAACACTTCTTCAGCTTCGCTGTAAAATGAAATATGAGATCTTTCTCTCAAACGGGCAAATGTGCCTGACAGCACGAATGTCCGTTGACTTGTATGGCCAGAGGGGACTTGCAGAGGTGGTCTCGGGCAATATGAACGGACATGCAATATGTCAGCCTTTCAATTCTCCTCCCCCTGATGGTCCCAAGCCAGCCTGGCGGCAACTACGCCTGGGACGAGACAGCCCCGCCCAGCTACGGCACAAACTCACGCCACTCTGGAGCATCTCTTGGATAAACACTACGAGGGAAAAGGGTTTTTTTTTTTCTTTTTTGCTTTTTTGTATTCTGTCCTGCAGCTTGGAATATCCAATGACCTGATTTCTCTTGTGGTTTCCAGCACAAAAACACAGTGATCCACACAGCCGGCTGGTCATCCGGTGTGTGCTGGGAACAGCGTGCAGCAGTGCCCTATCAGCACACTGGCCCTGGAGGGGTGGGAGGGAGCGTCGTTACAGGGAGCATCGTTACAGGGCCTGACATCAGAGGGGAGCCAAGACACAGAGAGATTTTTAAAGGAAGATTCTGTCAATCTGTCAGGGGCCAAGGCGGTGAGCTTGTCAAAAGCCATCAGACAGAGGACTCTAGATGTCTCTGCTGTGGATACTCAGCACTCACACAGAGGACCAATGAAAGCCTGACAAAGGCAATAAATAAGCCATGCTCTCCGGTGACAACACCATTCACTGTTCTGAATACAAGCCCATGAAGAACAAAATGAAAAATAAAACACAAAAAATGAAACCCTTAATTTTCCATTCGTATTTTAAACTGATTCACTGCATTCACAAGCAATGGACCATACAAACTTATTTGTATGCATCTCATTTTTTAAAAACTATTACTCGTAGTGATTTGTTATGCATCATATAATTTCCATTCCATTTCATGTCATATCTGTTTTATAATTTGCACTATGTCTCTGTAATGCACTCTGTGGAACATTCTGTTACAAGTCATTTGTTAAGAGTGTTGTGTAAAAAATTTTAAAAAAGATTGCTCTGAAACAGATATTTTCTATTTTACTTTCATTTTCTTTAGCCATATAATTTCTTTCACCTGTATAGCAAATTAGCAGTAAATGAGCAATTGATAGCTACCAATATAATGAAAAAAGTATCTAATGGTGACGTTTATCTGATCAATGAGATGTGCCATAAAAAAGGCGCAGTAATATGGTTTTAAACACCCCAGCATATTAAAACTGGACAGCAGTTTGTTCTTTATTTTTCCCGAAGTGTTGACTCCAATAAAGGTTATTCACCAAATTAGCTCCTGCTTGTGTAATCTTTAATTTGGGTCAGAATGGTACAGAATGGTGTTCCGCTTGGAAGTGGGAGATAATTTAATTAGCTGTATTTTATAACCTTCTAGCAGTAGTCTAGCAGTCTCTAAATGCAATGTTTCATAAAGAGATGAATAAACAGCCCCTGCAGACACCAGTTATTGGCTAGTAAACATCACTAATGCAAAATGTCAGGTATGCCCGCAAGTTCAGTGGGTTAACCTACAGTCAACCAAGCTAGTATTGCAGTGTGATATTATTACCTCAATTACCAGGTAATTAGCTAATAAGCCATGCTAACTGTCTCAGAACACAGAGTGTACTTCTTATGTTGAAGTCATGCGTCCGGTTTGACACTGCAAGCTAGTTAGAAAGTGTCTAATATTGTAGTGATTATGAATTGCAGAGCTCATCATTTCAGCCAATTTGGCAACCATTTTGAGCTAAGTTGTGGCCTTTCTCTATGCACAGTTTTCATAAGAAACATGAAACTAAAACAAACGTTTCGGTGTACACTACTACTACAGTTCTGATTTGTGATTCTAAATGTCTTTTCTCAAGTAAGCAATTAAATACATTAAGTCAATTGCTTGGAACACATGCACTATAGACTATACAGATTGTATTGGGAGCTTCCTTTCCATTATAGCCCATAAATCAATAACATAGAAAAAAAAAAAGAATATCCCACATCACTTCAACTTGTTTACAATCAAAGATGAGGATGCCCGGAGAGGGGCACACTCATCAGTTTGGCAAAGGCTTATCAGAGAATGACATGCCCCACACACACACACACCAGTGTTTCCCACACATCCGTTTTACTTGGGTGGGTTGCTCAAACACTTGGAGACCCAACTTTTACCATTTTCTATTTTTTACCCATCTGAGGAAACCACCATCCTCGATCAATTAACTACCAATCTCCCCTCACTATTTCTGGTTATTATTGTTCAAGGGCACTAGCTTATCAATTTAGCATATTCTACCCCCACCCCCTTGCCGGTCTGCAATCGCAAAACCCAACTTTTTTTTACAAGCACAGACTAGGTAAAGCTTTCTCCTTTTATGCATATTGTTTAATTATTCTCTGAATTCTATATTGGCAGCAATGCAGCACACTTGTAACATAATCAATTTTAACGCACAGTGAAGTTGTTATGGCCACTCATCAGAGAGATGAAAATGCATTTATGCATTTATTCAGTAGATGTAATGGAGGGGAGGTGGGGGTAACCCAATAAATAAATGTTAAAGGTGGTACCATTTGCATTTGTTTGTCAAATATATTATATATAAATTATTTAATATATTTTATTAAAATTTATTATAATATATGTAATGGACCATTTTTACATACGCCATCCTCCCATCTGAACGACACAAGGTCACTACGTGATGAGGTGGTCGTTTTATTTCTTATTTTGCTTTTGTTTGAAGAATAAAATTATTGACAAGGATAGCACCGCAGAACAGGGGCATTGTGCTGTGACACTCATTTCAGTGATCTGGAATGGTTACATAACCATAACAACGTCAGTAATACAATCATCATTATTCTGTAGCTTTACAATATATAAAGCTGGGAACAGTATCCCGGCACAGGAGCACCATAGCGTCTGATGGCTGTCACGTTGATCAGGCACTGATCATCAGAACTGATCAACAAACCACCTATTATATAGCAGAATATTATAGTTATCAATGACTGTGCATTGTACACTTGCATTTCTGAGGTATAATGAAGGAATGACCATTTTGCTGAAATGATTTCAGGTCATTCTAGTGTGTTTTCATTTAGTACCTCAGGACGACTGGAAAAAATGCTGCTAATTATGAATTTTAATGGGATTAGTAGGATCTTGTAATCAACTATTCACAACGTTGTTGTAATGAATTAATCCTGAAGGGAACTGTTTAATCAAAATGTGTTATTCATGTTTTTAAAGGATTTACATGTTCCTGATGAGGTTGCCTCTTTTCTATGAGAAATTCAAATGCAATAGAAGCAGATATGTTTGGCCTGATATGAAACACATAATCCTTCACTCATGTTTGACCTTGAGTACGTCTCTGGCACTGCAAAGCAATGCTACTGTAACATGTTTACAGGGATTGTTTTTTTTTCGTTTGTTTTTTCCCCCAAAACTAACAGATTAACTATTCAGGTGTTTATCAGATGGCATTTTGGAAACCTTTTTGACAAAGATAAAACGATCCCCCCCATACATTGTTTGCATCATTTAGGACACATTTCTGGACCCTGGAGGACTGCAAGTGAAACGCCTTATTCAATGTTAAAAGAACGGTAGGGTCAACTTGACCTCGAGCAAAAATGTGATACCATGTCCCCTTTCAACTGACCAAAGCCACACAAAGAAGCGTATTGTTGATAGTCAACCATCATGACACTATTCACACTGGTAGCTTCCTGAATCAATAAATAAATAAATAAATAAATAAATGAACAAATGAATGAATGAATAAATAAATAATCTAGGCCTAAAGAATGTAACCACTACTGCCTAGTGATATAAGAGATTATACATAGCCTTACGTAAATCAGTATAGTGTATATGAAAACAGACATAAGGTGGTATTGAAATGAAGGAACGAATGTCACATATCCACAGTTCAAAACATAACCGGATGTCAGCAGCTGTCACTGTTATATTCTGAACTATGAAGTGAAATGCAGTCTGGATTTTAAATTCCCATTTTTGTATACCAAAATACAACACAGACTTCAGAGTGAAAAGCATATTTCACATTCAAAAAGAAGAGGGAAATGTAGTTTTCTCTTGAGAGCCACTGACTGGATTAAAATCCCCCAGAACAGAAAAAAAGGTCCAATAGCAAATCAATTGATCTGGTTAGTGCGTAAAACATATGCAAATTCAGATACTTTGATGTTTGCCGCATATGTGAATGCAAACAGTCATACACAACAGTTTCTATAATAGAAGATGCTGCTCTGCTGATAACACGGGCAGGCTTACGGATTCAGCTGCATAATAAGCTATGGCAACAATTCAACCCTACATTTGCATAAAGCAAACAAACTAAATGACAATGCGGATTTACAGCAACAAAGAAGAAGAGCAGGCATTAAACGTATTGTGCAGGATTTCAGAGAATTATCGGACTAAATTTGCAGCAGCTGAATTATAATTTCAGCAGCAGAAGTCATTTTTGTCCCGTAACAACAAATTATATGAGCTGCCACTTAAACACATCATAAATAGCACATGCATATTACACATACAGTATGTGTTCTCACACACACACACACACACACACACACACACAGGTAATTAATTTTTAATAATTGTTTTTGTCATTTGTTGCCTGACTTACAATGTAATGCTCACATCTCACAGCTCACAGAAAACTGACTGCATGGAGCAGGTATGAAGGACAGTGCAGTGAATAAAAATAACTGGTTTTATTAAAGGCTTAAGATTTACCAGTAACCACCACAAAAACAAAAATACAACTCAACAAATAATTTACAAACTTCAAACACATGTGGAAGTTGCGAATATACAAATCATCAGCATCAAATTGCTGCTCACCTCAGAGGCTGTAACACAGGCAACCCAGGTATATGAACCCCAGAAATGCAGGTGACCTTCGACCTTTATAGTGGCCTGAGGTCCAGTCTGTTCCATGGGGACAGCCATGATACATTTTGGTCAACTGCACACACATACAGATCAAATACCATGGAAAATACAATTTTATTTTTGTCTTATTTCAAAACATAATCTATAAATGTCATTGCCAAATTACTGTCTCCCACAACATTTACGTAATGCTGTTTAATCCATAACATGAACTTTTTAAAGAGACTGGTCTGGGACACCCAACTCAACCTATGAACTTTACATATACTTCACTATACAACAGCTAGTAAGGAGACAAGTATACTATAATCACACATACAGAATAAATAATTTTCCACATTAACAGTTCCAATTACTCTACCCTGAGCCCTACTTTTTTCCAAAAAAAAGGTAAATGCTCACACTAAGTTACCTTCAGTTCTAAAGGCATTATACTCATGTTATCTACATAAATTGACCTATGGAATATGTGAAACCACAAATTAATTTTCACTCTTCCTGTGACTGAGTTTATATTAGTCTTTCACAACAGATACAATAGATAAGGTTCAGAGGACAGGCCTCAGTGAACATTAATTGAACATTAAGTTCATTTCAAGCAAATAGCATTATTATTTTCAATCAGCAGCATGTGGGGAACATGACAAAGGTATAATTTTATGGTCAAATAGAAGTGTTTTTGGTTTGGAAATGTTTTTGATTGAACTCTGAAAGCCACTGATTAGGAGCTCTGTGTACTGGGGGGGTCTCTTGAGTTTAATCCCAATCTGCCACCCTCTAGGGCTGAATTTCAATCTGAAAAGGATCCCTGCAGCATGTTGTTGCCACTCGCCAAAGCAGGCTGCCCTTCTCTCAGCTCGCATGCCCTTTTAGGCCCTGTCGTTTTAGCACTTCACTAGAAAAGCAATAAAGTGCAGAAACATAGAATCCACCACGAGGGAAGTCATACTTCAGCTGTCCAGCTACCTTTCTCAGCCCAAAATGTATGCAAATATTGCTTAGATATCATACAGCCTAAGATGGAAAACACCTACCCAGTAGTAATAGTAGTACTAGTAATAGGAATGAAGGACATAATGTATTTCAACATGATTTAAATGGACACTGAACTTCAACATTGATCAATTCAAGTTGAGTTTGGCCATTAACAGTAGAAACTTACTGTAACTTTGCTCTGGTGCTGAACAAGCAATATAATAGAAAGCTCTACAATGGGTCAAGACATTGACCTTAAAATGGCAGACTAGGAATCTTAACCACAATATAAAATATGAAACATTCTTTGCAAATAATAAAAATATGTGATTGGCAGCATTGCGCTAATAGATAGGCACCATGCATTAAATCAGTGGCAGTTAGCCTTCCTGACACAAAACAGTGCATGAGACAAATCTAAATTAAATGTTGATGCTTCCAGCAATTAATAAACCATAGCACTATAAATCATTTACATGCATTAATGAATCTTGGCTGGACTGAGACAGGGAAAAGGAGACAATCTTAGAACACCTGGCACATCACACCTTTGCATGTGGAGGTTCATTACCTCAACATCACAACAAGTTGAATTGTTTCACAACAAGCTTAATTGTCACCAGTCAGGACAGATCTATTTTCTATTCATTTTTAACAGCTCATGCAAAAATGAATTCGTCTTTCTAGTGACCGCATGCAACATATGCGGGCAGCAGTGTAGCATAATAGGTAATGAGCTGGTCTTGTAACCTAAAGGTCACAGGTTCGATTCCCAGGTAGGACATTGCCGTTGTACCCTTGAGCAAAGTACTTAACCTGCATTGCTTCCGATATCCTGCTGTATAAATGGATGCAATGCTATGTAAAACGTTGTGTAAATCGCTCTGGATAAGAGCATCTGCTAATTGCCTGTAATGTAATGTAACAGTCTGGGTGAATAACACCTTGCTGAAATAATGTCATCAACACAATGATATTGTGACATGGCTGTTTCAGTGGCCTTTAAATGAATGTGAAGAATCAATACCCTTCAACAATGTTAAAAGCAGTCTTTTAAATCATATCACATCATATGAAAAATACTGACACTAGTTCTATGGTAAGTAAAGTGTGTGTGTGTGAATTGAAAGACAGAGACACAGAGAGAGTAAGAGGAAACAAAACCAGGGCAAAACCTAGTATATGGCTGGACCTAACACACTTCATCCGGCCGACCAATGGTGTAACTTCATATCTCGGTCGACCAATGGGGTAACTTCATCACTCACTCAGTCACTCAGTCACAGATATTCGCGTTTGTAGGGCTGGCCCCGCTGTTGCTGTCCAGCCAAAAAGACAGACAGAAAGAAAGAAAGAAAAGGAGAGAGAAAAAAATAGAGGCTTTGATCTGGGGGAGCAATCACCCATGAAACCTATTGCAGGTAATGCTCAAGAGCAATTCCGCTACACACAGAGGCAAGCAAACAAAGAACTATTCTTATTCATCTACCACTATGCGCACTCATACATGAAACCCAGGCTTGGCATTAACACCCGCCACTGGCCAAATGTGGGTAGAATTTGGCAGTGGCATGTAACTCAGTCACTCTTACTAGTCACTTCAGCAGGAGCAATTTCTATGAAGAAAATGTAGTTTACAAAATCTGAAATAGTTAAGTCAATTTGTAGTGATACTATATGAATACTACAACTCCCATGAGCACTGTGTGCACACTGTGTGCTCATCCCATTGGTCATCCACTTTGCTCCCACTCGCTCTCACTTCCTCAGTGGAAGAGGGAAGCATCTACCAAAATCCAACAGCCGAATACAGTGGCACATACAAACGTGTGTATACCTATACTCATTACAGCTTCAAAGATTTCATTTAGAGCACAGATTCAGATTCTCCTGTTTTGAAAACAGAGAAGTGACAATAAACCTCATTTACGAAACATGCATACGATCACATTCGATCGTAAATTGTGTGTAGGAATGTTTCCTAGAACATTTCAGCATTCATCTTTTTTCTTTTTTTATCTGTATTTGTTTATGTCTGTTTCCTTATGCTAATCACATGAACAGGATTGCAGATAAAATTTATTAAGTCACCAATCATCATACACCTGGGGTATGCACAAAAACAAAGGTCTGCGCACGTGTTCTGAATCCCATAGTGGTTCTTCATATGAACATTTATAATAACAAATGTAAGTATAATTTAAGGAAAGTTTTGTGAATGAGGCCCAATGACTGTAGCATCAAACAGATAACAACAATGGTTTGGTAAAGCAGCATGAACTTGGACTACAGACAGTTCTGTGACTTGGACAGATGGATGTCCATGATTTCAAAGTCACTTTAGTTTATTCAGTGCTTCAAAAAAGAAAAGAAGAAAGCAGGCTTGTCACAGTGGCCATGAAAATAACATTGAAATAACACTGCCACTACACTTTGTGTGCATTCTTGCCCACAAAGCCAAGAATGCACTGTATTATTCAAAAAGAGAATAGGCACATTATTCAAAAAACCAGAGCAGAATGTATGCAATTGTATTCAAGCTTTGTTTGTTTGTTGACCAATCAGATTAACAGACTAAGTATTGGGCATTTTGACATAGTAAAATAAAAGGAAATGGCAAAATTGACAGTGATACATGATTGCTCCTCTTCAGTATTGCCTGCACTCACTGCAGTGTTCATTATAAAACATCTGTTTTAATATATGTTCTATCCCTGGTTTAATATAGGTTTCATATCTGTTTTAATATAGGCTTCATACATAAAATCAAATCATGCTTTGTTTTGTCATGAAATTGTACTTCTCCTGAAACTTTTCTGCCATAAACATCTGTTTATATAGCCTTTTCATAAGGTCATCACACACTTCCCTCAGACCAAGCTGTTGCTGAGCAACCAGAGGCTGTTGTGATGCTCCATTGAGCACACAATGTTCCAGTGGCTGGCAAGAGAAACAAGAAAGCAACGTCTTACCTGGACCTGATTTAGACCAGAATGGCTGTCAGTTCACCCTCTCGCCTGGCATCAGCACGCACAAACTCACTGCCTGAGTCATAACAGGCCTTCGGAAAAAATAATATATAAGGAAAGAAGGATACGTCCAGGGACCACTGGTTTTCGATTTACCAGTGCAAAGGACAATTCCGTCTGAAGAAACACCGCTGATGCCTTGATGATGTGCTGGCCAAAACGAAATGTGGATGTGTTCATATTTCCGGGCACTGAAAGAAATAAGATAAGTCAAACGATTGTTACTTACTGTGGTTTGAGTTTGATATTGGTAGCTAAGGCTTTCCTAAATAGGCATCAACCACATCCTGAAATAATGTTTCCGCAAATAGGTGAACATCCTTTAAACAGGGGATGAAACACAGGGGAGACAGTAAACATATTCCACAATATCCAGCAGAACACATTTTCTGTGATCATCGAGAGAGAAAACTCAAGTCCTTCTTGATGTTGAGCTGCCGGCTTCACAGTTGGACAGTCCCCCAGCTAAGCTGTGCAGTCATTGCCTTCTAATACTTTACTTGTGAAATTGCCACAGACAGATTTCATGTGCAGCTGTCATAGATTAGTAGTCGTCACAGTACTCGTAGTACTCAAAATCTGGTAGTACGGAAAAGTACTGAAATCTTTAACAGAAACCCATTTTGAACATATTTGAGTAAGCTTGGACTTATGACAAAAATGCAGGCTTTGAATGCATGCCATTAACCAAAAAAGTAAACAAAATTATCCCATTTCATGTCTCATTTTGGGAAGATGATCATCTATTATCATCCAAATTAGAAGATGCCAGGGATATTAACAGGGTCTCTGTGATTATGTCACATCCAACCAAAATACGCTCTTTATAAAATATACACACGATCCCTAGCAGCAACATTAATTACTGCAGCTACAGAGCTTTTTAACAGGCTATCTTCACAGAGAATATTTTAAAGGACTGATCCTGAGGAGAATATGCAATGCTCTGAATGCTTAAGGACAGCGTTTTGATTACAGATGTGATGGGTTAAAGGGCTTGAGTCTGAAAGGCGCAGCATCTGAATGCAAATGTTGGATACAGAAAAGTATGAAAATTAAGTCTCAATCGCATCAAAACCAATTTTTAAAAAATATTTCTCCATGTTGCTTGGCAAACATAATTTACAACATCTTATGCATCGAATTAAACAAATTCACAGTTCCTGTACATAGTTCACAGTTTGTCATTGCAATAATACTGAGGCATTTGCTTTATCAAGGGTAGTACATGCTCAATACCATTATTGCACCCATGAATAACCCTCTCTATATATACATATATCTTCCTGAGACCCAGCAATTCATTTGTGCACCCGATAGGGGACATGGTCTTTGGTCTTAATTTCAAGAACAATATATTCTACTTTGGTGAAACTTACACTGCAAGGGACATTGCATAAAAATTAAATGAATAATATTTAAAAAAATATTTTCACTGAAAAAATTAAAAACTTCTACTTTTTTTCTCAAGAGGTTATAGTCTGATGCGCATCTGGATGGGTGAGGAACAGGCAAAAATAATTATTGTCAGATGCAAACAAAAAGAAAATACTTCCTTGTTTTCCTATTCCTGTTATATTTACATATTACCAAACCATATTGCCATGACCAATTTCTCTGGATTGTGCATGACTTGTAGAGGGTGAGGCAAATTAATTATGGTAATGAAGGTAAATTGAGCCTATATGATTGCATTGTCAGATTGAGGGTCTAGGTACAGAACATTGCAGCTGAAACTTCAGGGTAATGAGGGACCATTTTCCCTCTCCCTCATGCACAACATTCTCACTGTGCCTCTGTCCTCATATTGCATCAATTTGGCTACTTTGGTTAGCTTGCAGAGCAGAACCCTGGCTGGATTTGGACAGAGTCCCAGAAGACCCGTAAACACAGAGAACGCCAGCTGTCTCAGACATTAACATTCTGAATGGAACCCAGCTATTCCACAATTAAAAATTAAGAATAGAGCAATTACTTTATTTTGCATAGTGACAGCCCAATTAATGTTCATTACGCCCTTTTTCATCAGGCAGAATTTCTTAAGCAAAAGTTATATCAGCCTCTTGATCAGAAATATGAGAGAGAGAGAGAGAGAGAGAGAGAGCTCACCTAAAACTGAAGCGTTTCATCAAGAATAGTGCTGAGTTCACTGTGCATCTGGTTCACGTGTGCTATCTTGGGGCGACATAGCTCAGGAGGTAAGACCGATTGTCTGGCAATCGGAGGGTTGCCAGTTCAAACCCCGCCCTGGGCATGTCGAAGTGTCCTTGAGCAAGACACCTAACCCCTAACCCCTAACTGCTCTGGCGAATGAGAGGCATCAATTGTAAAGCGCTTTGGATAAAAGCGCTATATAAATGCAGTCCATTTACCATTTACCATCTTAAGCTTTCCCAAAACATTCTGACAAAGTTTGAGGAATAACTGTTAAAAAATACATGAAAATGTTTTTCGTTTTTGAGATACCATTTACATTTACAGCACCTACCCATTGCAATTGAAGCTAGAGATAAATGTTTATACATTTGTCGGTTCATTCCACTCTATACACAAAACTTTCCAGGAGGTGACATGTTGAATCCTTATCTTACCTTGAATACACAGATTGAAAGGCTATGGTGCAATCATTGAAATACAGGAGGCTGTGTTCAACCTGTGATACATATTTTCCCTCTAGATGATATAAACCTATAAACCTGAATGCTATGTCTTGTGTGAAGGTTTAATTTAATCTGAAAATTCATTCTAAAAATAATCAGCAGGAAAATCAACCTCCATCGACTTCAAATTTTAAACTTTGTGTCTGAGATTATTGGCATTGACATGTGATACCACACATGGTTATTTGAAATTGAATGCACGATTGAAATTGTGATTGCGAAAAGGGAGGGGGACTTCTGACAGGTGTACTGTTATCACAAACTGGGGTGGTGGGGCAGGGTTGGGGGTTGGGGGGGTTTATGTTTGAAAATGTTTGTGAACCAGTGCAAGAGGTGCGAGATCCACAGAAATCCTGGAATGCAGCCAATCCAAATCCGGCACAAATTCAGTGCTATAAATGTACACAATCTCAAATAAACCAATGTTTAATCTGTCATGATATATTAAAATGGTAGCACTGACAAGACTGCATCCATGCACTGATAACCGCAGATGTAAACGGCACAATGCCACGTGGCCGTGTGTCTGCACACAGGAACATTAACACCCACTGTTGGATCAGAGCTTAAACATGCACAACAATAGTATCTGCCTGTCTGTCTGCCATTCTATTATCAGTCTAATATCTATCAATAACAGTTGTTGAAAAAGACCAAATCTATTGACACCTTTGTAAATGGATTAATTTGCATCATGAATTGGACATTTAATAATTCAATTAATACATAATAGATACAAATTCATGTACAATTCATGATGTATATAAATGCAATTATAATTATGTTGACAGATGAGTTGACGGTTTAAAAAAGTCATATAAACAATCTTATGAGTTGATAATAACTGCTTACAAGTGCATGAGAAGTCAATTATAAATGCTTTATGAATTGAAAACATACTGTTATCAATAGGCTTATAATGAGCTTATAAATCATGAATGCATTCCTTATAAATATATTTACTGATATGTAACTATTTACTGAGCCCACTAACAGTATATAACAAAGTAATAATAAATAATGGGTTGTAATCTATTTGTTGATGCTTATGAATACATTATTATGCGGGGTTATTATAAAGCATTACCCTAAATTCATATAACTATGAATTTTACACAGGGCGAACATAAAAAACAATGGTTTTTGTGGTTACAAATAAACAAGATGTGGTAAAATTCCATGTATCTATCCATCCATTTACTATACTGCTTACTCCTGGTCAGGGTTGCAGGGAGCTGGAGCCTATATACCAGTGTATATTCCGTGGGGGTGGCCAGGATGCGAACATGGTACCTTCTTGCTATGAGGAGACAATGGTATTCCCTGCACCACTGGACCTAATAATCTTGTTAGCTGAACAACATAATAGGAGTTCAGAAAACTTATGGTGGCAGTGTCTACATAAAAGATTTGTCATTACAGCTTAGAATCTGTAATTCAAAGAAATTAAGCCAACTTAAATAATGCATTGCAATCAGTTATTTACAATTTTGTAGTTGGAGGAGCCTTATTATTTTTTACAGTGCAGTATAAGTCAATACAATAATAACACACACCATTAGCTGTCCCCATGCCCACTCCCGGTAACACATCCAACTGTTTGCTTCCTCTCTGAAGGTTACAAAGGTACTGTTTGTGAGAGACAACTTAAATATACACAAAGAAAGCAGGATTAAGAAACTGAAAGCCTATCTCTGGGAGAGCAGAGTACAGCATGCGGCTGAA
Source organism: Anguilla rostrata (assembly GCF_018555375.3). NCBI lineage: Eukaryota > Metazoa > Chordata > Actinopteri > Anguilliformes > Anguillidae > Anguilla > Anguilla rostrata. The sequence goes on from NC_057945.1 coordinate 26,238,300, forward strand.
AGAGTCCCCTATGCCTTCACTTTCTCTCCCAGAGTTCCTAAAATATACTCAGGCATGACGCTCTGGACAAAGGCAGGGTGCGCCCATTACAAAATCATCTGGGGCCTGCATCACAAAAGCTACAGGCTCGGGCAGTCACACTTACAACCTTGAGCAGTTTAAAAGAGGACTATGATATCATAATCTAAATTGCTTTTCACAAAGCAACTCAACACACAGTCATGTTCAGCCGCAGATACTGCAAAGGTTGCAGGTACTTACAAGACTACTATTATTATTATTATTATTATTATTATTATTATTATTATTACAACTATTGTTCGGATCCATTGTGAATCTATACATTCCTATTCCTAGAAATGATTAAATCCAGAACTTACCCACTTTAAATCACAATGCAAGGTAAATCATAATTTTCTATAGTGACACACTCTTGCTCCAATTACAATTATTTCACAATTATGTTCAGTTTAAACTTTCATATTATGGTAACAGTATTTAAGAGTAGTCCTTATTTAATGTGATGTACTTTGGAGGACACAGGTGATCGATGTCTGAAAATATTATAAATATTATAAAATATTTTAAAAGGTATAAGGTAACTCATCAAAACTTGGCTCTGGGTTTAAAAAATGCTAAATGGTCCAGAGAGGTAAAATTCTACTTCATAAAATGAATAATTGATACAATACTACAGTAAGTCAACAACAAGATCAATCAGTGCAAGTACTTTTTTTAGTCATGTCATACTGTATTGCACAAGCTCACATTTTAGCTGTGTGGTCATTTTCAGAATGCATTGTCATTATCGGTATAATTGATACTTACTAAACCATAACAACATGTTGAATGCACATTTTATGTCTTATATTTCTAATAGTTACTATTTCACTTTTATAACAATAATGACAAAGGCCACCAATGCACAAGGTTGTTATACTAAATGAATTCATGGTCATTAAAATTCAAAGCACACTCAGTCAAGGAAGAAAAAAGGTAAATATATTTTTGTAATCATTAAAACACCCAAACCCTCACACGTATAGAGATTCAACACCAGCAATACTAACTCACACAAAGAGACTGGGTAACCCTTCAACCTCTTCATTCACACCTGCCAGTCTGGGTATCATAATTGGCCCTAATTATCGAATATTCCTTATAAATAAAATGTTAAATGAGGAGCTCAGTGGCTGAAAACAGAATTAATGTACTTGGAGTGGTTTGAAGAACCTACTGGCAATAATTTTGCTCTAATGCCCAGTTCCTCTTGAAAAGAGCCAATAAGGCCTCTTCCTAATGATCAACAACATTTCCTTCAGTGCAGACTGAAGAGACAGATGATGCAAGACCTATCTGACACAATCCATTTAAAGTAACTAAGAAAAACTTGTTGAGCACAAAGGCTAATCACATCATCTTGTGATCATCTTGAATAGAAGTGCATCTGAAAGCTTAGGTTTTTATCTGAGTGAGTGCTATTTTATTTGAGTCAGTGTTGCTAGATGTTGCATTTATCCTTTTTGTGACAAAGTTCAATGTTATTAAATGAAAGCTTGTTAACATCAAGTCAACCCCTGGTTACAACTGCGAGCACCATTTATCAGGGAGAGTAAAAATAATCAATCAGAAGCAAAAGCAAATGAAGTTGTGTGGTTTTCACCTGTAAAATAGGTCCTAATTATCATGAAAGAGTGAAGTGCAATGTTCAATAAAATCCACTGTCACCATTGTGTTTGCATGGAGAACATCTGTCATCCTCAGTGGTCTGTGAACTACTCAACCTCTCTCAATTCTATAGTGAATGCACTTCAGCATAATGAAATTCAGGAAAAAAAGAGAAGAGGAACCGGAGAAACAGAAACAGTGAAGCTATAGGATGCAGACATGATTAAGAAAAGAATAAATGATGACAAAGTATAATCTGATCGTTTACAAACCAAAGACTTGGGTATATTATCTCCAACTCTGCCTAAATTCTGCAAAGGAATCTTAGATTCAATTTTCTGATCAGCAGGAGCTCAACAGTAAACCTGTCTGACACAGAGTTATCATCCTCCCATCTACAGCACAGCCCTGAACACTATGATTTAAAAAATGAAAGAGCTAGTCTTGTTACAATGAGGACCAGTACAGTGTGCTCAGACAAAAACAGGCGTGATTATTTCTATAAACTACAGTGTGGCACAGTATAAATTTATCTACAAGACACATACCGATCATGACCAAAGATAAGAAACCAATAAGGTCATGATCTATTATGACAACCACCTCCCAAGGGCAATCACTTTGTCTATAAACCTTGTGTTATTCTGGAAACGGTAAAGCTGTATGGGTTTTGGTTTGGACAAGTAGGTATTTGTCCTTATTACTGACTTACAAATAAATGCATCAGTTTTTTCCTCAGAGATTGGAGAGTTAATTTTGGTGATTGCTGAAAGTACCAAATATTGTATGACTAAAGGAAAAAACACTTATGTTTGCTTGTAAGTCAGAGCTTAGCACAAATGTTATTTGAATCCATGCTGTTGCGACTGTAAGCAGCATTGATGCTGATTCGAATATGTTGCTGCTTGTAGGTGGAGAGGAAAGAAATACTTACACCGAGCAGTCTTCCCACATGAATCATGTCACCAGAACAAGAATAGTAGGATGACAGTGAACACCAGATCAAAGGTGGATGAAACTTTGAAACTGGCATACATTTATTTAATTATTTGTTTATTTATTTAGCCATATAAAGTAATTGAGAAAGTAAATAAAAGAAAATAGACACAAAAGCCTAGCTTGTGACAAGAGTCTGATTGACTTTCTTGGTTTCCTAAGTACTGCGCAGATAAGCTGCTTAGCCCAATCAGAGAATTACAAACAGAAACACCACGGAAAGGCAAATCTGTGCTAAATGAGCAGTGGGTCTTTACCAGAGAGCCACTCTCTTCCAAGCATTCCTTAGTTTCCTAACAGCTCCTTACAGTTCACTCCACACAAACCTTAGCTCAGTGTCCCCAGCTATTCACTCCAAGCTCTGCTGAAACACAGAAATTCAGAACTTCAGCTGTGCTTTTCCAAATACTCCTGGGGTGGCTGTAATCATGAAAGTGTCTTGTTTCATCTCTGTCACCCTGAACGCTTACCCCTGTTTTCTTGGTAAAAACGGAGCATGCATGCAATTCGGAAGGACTTCAATGTTTTTACAACTCAGCTATCGTTGGTGTACTTCATTTTTCGATGTGTGTGCATGTACTTGATAGGAACCACATGCTTCCTGTGTCTGTGGCATGATCTCCCCTTGAGTAAGAATAGTGCTTGCACCTTGTTCACGCTTCCAAAACAAATTTTTGATTGTGTGTTATCATTTAAATTTAAGAGGATCTTCATCAGGTCCGTGGAAGACAATACACTAATAAGCACACTTACAGTGCATCCACAGAGGACACAGCCTCAGTCTAACCAGCAAGTGTACAACAGGTTGTAATGGTTATATTTTCTGACAGCTGGATGTTATGTTTAGTAATAGTTCATGTCTTTCTGTGTCTGTTTGTCTATTTCCTGTAAAAAAACATTGTTACTTTGTGTCAGAGCCTGAACATGCTATCTAGAAAATTATTTTATTTCAGTGTTGAATTATGTAAATTAGTTCAAAACATGTTATTTATGTCAATGGAATCAGCCTATTGCAGCAGACACCTCTGGAAAGAATATGTACAATACAGTACTGTATGTGCAACATCCTATTTGAGCGAGTACATAAATCATTATCATAATGTGCAGTGTCAGCACACTATCTCCAGGAAAGGCATTAGCAGTGGAAATTACATTAGGTGGACAAGGATCCACTGAGAAAGGGCAACTAAACGAGCACAGAAAAGATTAAGCCTCTGGCCAAATAGCCATATCAACATCTCTGGTGCTCCCTGGGGAGTTTTGTTGACCCATTGATTATTTTGTCACCATAACCTTTGCTGTGATTGAGGATTGTTGGATACTTTATGCGTGTACATCTGCACACAAAAAAGCAAACTTAAATTCCTCTCCCTGCAGTCATATTCATTAAAAAATGCAATGGTTACATTTAAAACCAGAGAGCCATCTGTCATGGCCTACAGATCCATGGCAGAAACAATAGTGCCTCTCATTCATCAAGTAAGTAATGGGAGAGAACAATTTTTGTTGACTTGAACATTGAGCTTTGAGATGTAACATATGTTTGGAGAACACAGCATAATTGATTACAGTAAATTAAATGAGATTCCGTGTGAAGAGACAAAACACTGACCTTTTTAACCCATCAGTCATTGTAGGACCTTGTATGAACTACAGATACAGTTACATAAAAGATCAGAAATAATAAAATGACTTATGAGGGAAAAAGGCATTGAGAAATGATTACATTCACTATTGACACAAGCCATGTTCTGCACTTGCTTTCTGTCCATGTGATCAAAACAATGTTTTATCTTGCACTAAAAAATAGGTTCAGAATAAAAATACAATCATCTTTTTTACTGGTTACCAGAATCTAATATTAGTCTTCCTTGAATTTAGTTCATGTTTATTTAATTTCAAAGACTAAAGACTAAGTAAGAAAACTGTAGAATGGTAACATTTGCATTTCTTGCAGAGTGAAGGGTATATCACACTGCACTGAATCCAGGCCAATATTGCCCCCAGCCGTGCACTAAATTTGTCTCTGCTGCATAAAAACAAGGCAGAGTTAAAGGTCAAATGACCACCCATGGTAAGTAAAATACCGAATATAAAGCTTAAATATCTGGAAAAAAAAAATTATTTAAGCAAAGCAAGAAAGGAAACGGGGAATCAGAAATCTGAAAGTTTTTGCGTAGTCACAACTCAGTAAAAAAAAAACTGATGGTCATTCAGGATAACATGTTCTGTATTATTGGTTTTACACTGTAGTATTACTGTACTATTACAGATCAAATTTAGTTTCTCAAATAGAGGGATGTGCAGTAAATCAAAAGTTAATTGTGATTAGCATGTTTTTCCCCAAGGTAATTAACACCAGTTATACCATAAGTTAGATCAATCTATGAATCATGTAATGCCCAGAGAGTGCCTCGTTTTAACAAAATATCGGTTCACTCATTGAAATTCTATCATTTTCACACTTGCTGCATATTATTAAATCTTGCTGTAAATTGGAAAGTTCTGAAAAAGTTGCTGGTATACATTAGGAGATATACATATTCAATCTACTCATTATCATACTGTCCCCAGAAATTCACAGAAGTGAGGTGATTTTGGAAAGAGCTGAACATTCTAAATCCAAAAGCAAATCCCACATCAGCTACACCTGTGCCTTCAATGTCATTTTCTCAGTCTGCAGATTAAAGTATTAAAGAAGGAATATCCATCAATCAAATCCTTCACCCAAGAGTGTAAAAAAAGAGCTCAAAAGGTTTTTTTTTTCTAGCTCAAAACATTTAAAAAGATCACAGTCTAGTTAAACAGAATATATATATATATATATATATATATATATATACCAAAAAAATTTGATTTCTAACAATTCACAAAGCATAGAGTCTCAGCTTTTATTAAACTGTATATTTAAAAACGGTATTGAAGAATAATTTGAAAGACCTCAAGAATTTGGTGGACATTTTATTTGGCTCTGTCTGAATGCTGATAGGATGATATTGTAACAGTTGGTTTGCTAGCAGTTTATGACAAAAATGCTCATTGTCCACATTTGTTTGCGAGTCTGACTGTTGATGCACATAATTTGAAACCGTGATTAAGCTTTTTCTTGTACAGCTTCATAGCTGGATATATATGAAGAAAAAATACAGAACTGTCAGTGAGTCAGATATAAGTATTAAGCCAAGCTGTTGTGTGTGTGTGTGTGTGTGTGTGTGTGTGTGTGTATATATATATATATATATATATATATACAACAAAAATATAAATCACCAAAAATTGTTTATTTCCCAATACTTGCATTTATCTGCACACACATACATTGTGTGCTGTCCATACCTGGAAATGTTATACACTTACTGGCCTCACATTTCTTTCATTCGACACAAAGTCACAAAGATGGGGGAAATTAATCCGAAAAAGCTATTGCAGAGACCTACTCCTTCCAGGTAATATCTGTTGCATTCAAAAGCCATCTTTCAGTGAGAGAAATGCAATGGAAAATGATTAATCACCCTTGACATTAGAATTTAGAATGCCCTTCATGCAAATCTGCTACTCTTACCATCGTTTGTATTTTGCTGCCAAAGTGGGAATTAGAATTGCAAAATATCATAGAGATACAAGGAAATTACACACAGAAGGGTTTCAGTGAAGGGGAGAAAAGGGAATGAAGTATGTACAGTGGAACACGGATATAATAGGTTTGTATTGTGGTATCTTGTCTGTCTCTCTTAAGACCTCTTACAACATGATTAATTAAAACATGTGCTTCAAGCCAATTTTTCATTTAGGAATACCATTTTCAAAATGCTCTGGCCCACTCGTTGACTATGAAGCAAAATGTACTTTATTGTCTTTACTCGTTTCCCCTGTAAAGTGTCTTTGTGACAGTGCCTCTGTAAAAAGCACTATATAAATAAAATTGAACTGAATCATTTGAATAAACAATGTTCTGTGAAGTGGATAGAATAAATATTAGTATATCACAGAGAGACAGAGAAAAATGCTTTTGTAATGAGTGTAGAATCAGAGGATTTATTTTATATAATAAATATAATTAGGCATACTGCTAGAGGCCACATATGAAGTAGAATTTAAAACTAAAAACATAGACAGACCAACACACACACACACACACACACAAAATCACATTTTGATGTAAGGCTACGAGGTAGTTCATAATCTCTAGATGGATGGCTCAATACACATCATTAAACAAAATGGGTCATCCTTAATCCACCGGATCACATATCATCATGATCAATGAAGTTCCCATTCCCACAATAACCATTTCTTTACTGGGAATTTGCTTTATTAACTACAATTAGCTGTCAAGCCTCAACTTGTTTGAACTAATAAAAAGGTTTTTATTGTCACAACAAAAGACAATGATTGGGCCAAAGCAGTGAGTTACTGGAAGCATATGGTAGCTGCACCCATTTTTTGTTCTATGATACCTCATTATTCCAAAACTCGGGCAGAATGTTCTCTGGAGACCAAGAGGGCAAAGTGTGATTGGCCACAGTGTCCCTGAGAGAGGGAGGGTGTCACTCAGCATGGCACCCAGTGCATTGCTCAATGCACCCTCCAGCTGTTTGGACAGTTGCAATCTGCCTGTGCCAGTTGTGCCAGCTGTGAGGTTCTCTGGCACAGAAACTGAGGTAGTTCAGCTGGTAGATTATAGAATAGAAAAGATGTGGTCAGGTGACCTCACTGATACCTGATGACAAACATGCTAGGTTGTACCCACCTGAATTGTTGTACAGATATGATGGGAAAATTTGATTTCCAAATTGTGGGAGAAATGGGAGAGGTCTAGCCTATCACTAAGTGGTTATTTGTTACGGGTGTGAGTTCTGTGGCCATCCTTGTTGGGAATTAAACTCAAAATATCACAGTCCCAGGGATATTTCATAGATGTAAATAGGTAAATATTAACATCAGGAAGCACAGAAAATCTGTCATCTCTCTCAAATGGAAAAGCTCAAATGGATTGTACACAAGTACATGTAATGTGATCTAAAAATCAGCAATGAGCTCTAAGCCTCGACTGTTGTTCCACATGAACAGTCATAGAGAGTCAACTTCCAAGTTTATATCCATTGGAGAAGGTGGAACACTTAGAGACCCAAACCAACAGCCCAGCACTGCTACCACGGCCCCAACAGACCTCCGATATGAATCCTCTGAACAACTGCATTACTGAAAGCGTAGGTGCCTACATCAAAGCACAACAGGCTTACTTAATCAGCCAAAATAGATATTCTTAAGCCCAAACCCACTAATTAGAGGAATTGTATGTCCATAACTGCTGAAATGCATGTTAGCCTTTAAGAATACTTGATCATTAAGTATAATATTGAACAATCTCATGAAAAAAATGCTGCTTTAATCATGATGCATAATAATGTATAAAAGACCTTTAAGACCTGTGGAATTATATTACAGCTTTACACCTTCCATTTAATTATATTTCATTCATTCATTATGGTGAAATATATTCTGTACACTAAGTGTGTGTCATAAAAATAGTTTTTAGGTATGTCCTTCTCTGTCTTTGAGCATGTGCCCCTCAAAAGGTCTCTGCATGGCTCTGCTTTGCCTCACATGACAGAATTCCCAAGCTCAGTTTTCAGTGCTTCCACATCTAAATTTGCTTAAACTCCATTGTTTAAGTTTAAAATCCAACGTCTTATGCCTTTGTATGGAAATTATGCCACAAGCTGCTCTGCACACACAGTACAAATTCCGGAGATGGGAAAATAAACTTCTAGTGTAATATTTCCTGATCGGAGCAGAGCGACACCGGTCTCACAGGACTGGCAGATTCAGCGTCCTGTGAGCTGACTGCAGATGGAAAGTGTCTTTTTCTCCTCACACATCAACAACACAAATCCCCTGGTTATCTGCACAGCAGTGCAATGCCCGGATCTGTCACAGTCAATGCCAAAGCCGAAATACAGAGAGCTATAATTCATTCCCAAATTATACCTGGCCTGGTAAATCATTTATCAGATGCTGAAAAGAGGCCAATTACCATCTGAATTTACAGCAGTGGCTGGCAGGAGAGTGCTTCTGACAGTAGAGATGACACTCTGTGGTAAAAGGTGGCTAGGGTCAGCCTTCAGTCAGGTACCTGCTGGATAAGATCATGCCTCTTCTGTGCATTCATTAGTCTGGAATCGGCATGTACACAGAAACACATTTCATCTCCGATGCAGTGGTTCCAAATAAAAGCGGGGAAGGAAGCTTTGCCGGGACATCTCCCCGTCGCATGACAGCCATCGCAGAGAGGTACATTTGGAAAAAAGGTGGCGCTCTTTTGCCATGCCAGCCTCTTCTGATCTTCCCCCAACAGCCTCTCGCAGGGAAAAAACAAACACCGCTTTTCAACACATGCTAGTGCTGACAACAGCAGTGAGATGAAATACAGACACTGCAATTGGAAGCAGACTCAAAATAAAGGTAATTGCAGATCGACCTTCCAATTCAACCAGAGGAACCAAAGCGCTCAGTAAATACTGCATTCAAAAATATAACAATGAATTTGCTGCGTGTGGGCAACAAAATCTGTTAAGAATTTTAGAATGCGTTATGTTGCTGAAGCTGTACCTTTTTCTTGACACAGCATTGGCCAAGGTAACATTGACTGCTTGCTTTGTGTCTTTAAAGGTTTATTGTGACATACATCTGTACACAGGAATGTATTTGAATGTAAGTCTTCACTGAAATAATCATATCTTCATAGTTCCTGAAATGAACGAAAATCATATAAAAGATCAGAAATGGCAAATTTCCAAAAAAGGTATTTTGTCTAAAAAGACAATGGGCACACTGAGCCTGTACTTTATACGGATTTCCATTTGTGTATAATGTATATCTGCTGCAAGCATGCATGTGTGTGCAAAATGCTATGGTAACTTATGGAATTGCTTCCATGGTAACGACTGGTCTTGGGAGTATCAGGAGTGCGCGCCTTAGAGTCTTGCAATTCAATATGGCTTGCTGTTTCCATCACAGTGAGATCAGCTTATGCAGACCAATGCCTGATGGCTAGACAGCAGACCCAATGAAATACAAGCAATCCTGAACTGTCAGTCAGGACTAAAAAGCATTTAAAGGATTTTCACAAAACTCAAATGACAATAACAATGCTTGAGCATACATTAGAGGTATCAAAATATGTGGACCACATCTTTGAGGATAATCATATGGAACTATGGTGTGTCAGACAAGCAAGGATTAATTAAAAGTATGTTTATTTTCTGAATCCAGTGGTTCCAACAGTCAATGCCCTTGTAAAAATGTTTCAGCACTCTGAATACTGAACACAAGTGGTACATCCGCTTCTTAACAAACCAGACGATATCAGTAGACAGGCATTGGTTAAATCACATGAGTTGCAATCCTCACCATAAGGCAAAGTATTTTCCGTGTAACAAAACCAAATAGCACTGCCGTGGTTTCTGCTTTAAACTGGAACTGCTCCGAAAATTGTAGACTTCATTTCACAGCCTCAACAACCATTTGCCTATATAGACATTTTTCAATCAGTTATTTCAGTTAAATGCCTCAGATTGCATTCAAACCTAAAAGGAATATGGATCTTTATGCCGCATGTAGCCACGCAGGGTCTGTGACCCCAATATGGTGTCCTTTGTCTCTTATGGGAGGTAATAAAGTCATAAAACTTTCAAAGGACAGAAACCGCTCCAGGACACCACAGGTCTTTATAGAGATAAGACCTGAAACATGGCTAAATTGCCCCAAGGATGTTTCCTGTCATGTTTGTGGAGCGGAGACCGGGAAGAGGGGCAGAGAGAAATCAGATACATTCCTACGGTCACACAAATGATGTTGTCTGTTTCGCAAATGTGATGATATAAAAACTAGATACACGACAGGTGAAAAAAGCTACAATAACTTAATAATCATTCAAAGCTCATGGAATCTGAGAGCTAATATGGCTTTATTTGACTGATAAATTTTTTTTAAATCAAATAGCTAATTATGGGAGACTGACATCAAATACCATAAAATACATGGTGTTTTTCCATTATGTTTGTTCCAATAAGTCACAGATTGACACCTATATGAAACCAATATAATGTGTTACTGTGAACTAAAGAGAGAAAAACTTTGTTGGTTCAGTCAGTCAGTGATTGACCGCATACATCTCTCTAACCAGTATCAGGCTCACAATAAATTCCACCACTAAACAGACTAAAATGGCCTACAGTGCAATGACTCGCAAAGATCACAATCTGTCAGGGAGCCATGCTGGTGGCAAGAAAAAAAGCCAGACGGCAAATAGCCCTATCACACAGGTCATTTTAGGGACAATGGATCGATGGTTAATGAAATGAGATAAGCGAAACTATAAGCATGACAACTGAAGCTCAGATAGAGGGTTTTTCAGTCAGGAACACTTCGGTGAGAACAGCCAATTAAAAAATGGAAAGAATGCTCTCTGTTTATCTCTCCAACGTGAGAGTAAACCATAAAATGAAGGTGAAACTGACTAAGCAATTATGATGGAAACAAGAGTCAGGTAAGGCTGCAGAGGAACCTAGAGGTACTTGAGGTCACAAACCTGCCCAGTAATGAGTGCTTGCACTCACCTTCCTGAGAGTAAGTCAAAGGAGTCAAGGATTTTCTTCTTTTTTTTTTGAATACATTTTCATAGAGCTAACAGGTCACCAAGCAGGCTCCACACATCGAAATGACTTCCAATCAGTGTTCAAACACTCTCCCCCAGCTTTTAACCATTCAGGCTGCCAGCTTCCTCTGGCTGTCAGATGCTGATGGGGAACGGGAGTCAGTTTCGAACGACTGCTATATTTTTCAATAAACTTAAATAATAACAATAATGATAATCCTCAAGATTCTGCCAAATAGAATATGTGAATTGACTGCATGTTTTTTTTTTAATGATTGCACCATCTAATTAAAACCTCCAAATCTTTGTTTGTTTGACTCTAAAGTACATTTTAATCATCAGCTACTAGAAAAAAACAACAATCACACAGGAAAGTGTCAGCTTAATGCTAACATTGCACCATAAGCGAGCAAAGACCTGCCGAGATACTTTAAAATATTATAGCCTACCATCAAGCTTCTTCCAGCAAATGAATTAATTGTTTCAAAATACCTCAAAATAAGAGACTAATTCATTACACATTCTGTTGACACATTTTGATATCTCAGAAATATGAGCAACAGAAAGACTGTCTGCTAAGAGAATGGTTTCTATGATGACATCTGGACAGTTTGTGTAATGCTGCTGAAATAATAAAGGCCCTCCTTTCAGTAACCTTTCTTGACAAAACTGTCACAATTAGGATGGCAAACAAGAGAGTCCACTGAATACTGGTAGAGTTCATTATCAAAGCCATTATGCTGACAGTTAGGCAGCATTTCCAGATGGCTCCAAGTGTTGAGGTCATTAACACTGAAGTACAGTACCTCAATGAAATTCAAGATGCAGAGAAACACATAGCTTACTGTAACTGACAAGAAGTGTATTGATGTTGCAGTTGGTCCTCAATTCCTTGTCCAAATAATGAATACAATTCCTGCATTCTCCGTGGAACATCAACATTTTGGGGGGAAATGTATTTAATATGACATTTTTACTCTCCTTAAATAAATGCCTTATTAACAGAGGCTTATTTTACAAAATATATAACAGTTGCTCACATAACTGTCAACAACAACAAGTTATAAACTGAGGGGGAATGCATGATTCCCAAAGCACCTGCAATGAGTGGAAGGCACACACAACTGCATGGCCTGAGAAATAGCCACACAGTGATAGCCAAAGACTTGTATATTTAAATTTTGTTAAATATATTAATTTACATGAATTTCAGTGCCCAGAAGACTATTGTTTTGCCCGTTCGATAAAGGTGATGCCAATACACATAGATTATCACAAATTACCATTCACAACAAGTTAGGATTTTTCTAACCTGAAACTTGGTGACAATATGGCACAGTCCATTAATTTATCAATGGCCATGACAGTTGTCAGACTTTCGAGAAGACACCACTAACTTGCTAGGCATTCAAGAGGGTGGATCCTCCGTAAATGATCCATCATTACAGGCACGCTAGAATTGTTTAACAAGAAAGATGACACTGAACCTGAATATTTTTGCTGCCATAATTTAAATAGGAAATTTCTTGGAAAATGCTGTATTTTGACCACAATAAGATGTTATTTCAATAAAAAGCATTAATTTGAAATGGGACAATTCCATTAATTAAGATATTAAGGATTTCCAAGAAATATTGAATTCATTTGAATTTGAATTAATTTGCTGGTCATTCAACCAATTTCATATGTGACTCAATGGTTCTTTTAGAGTCTTTATTATTTCTGCACCATTACTCGCGCAAAAGTAAAATTTAAATTTATTAAAATGAATCCCTTGCGAAATGATATGCAAGTTTTCAATTAATGTTGATCCAATACTTGCTGAACATAAAAAAATAGATGTTTTGCAACAATAATTGTGACATATTATTGTATTTGAGAACATCATTCACAATTTGGGAGTGGTTGCATGATTGCTTGATAATGTGGTGTGGACAGTATTTGCAGATGTGCTGCAATACATGTCATGAACTGTTCTCACTACTTTTTCTTAGTAGTTTTTCTTATACTGTACCTATAAATTTCTAGGACAGATCAGGCCATTCTCTGGAAAAAAAAAAGATACATTATTTATATAACCATGGTTATCTCAAGATTCAGACAATGGTAATGTAAGACTATCTCTCATTTATTTCCTGATTCAAAATCGGTTGAGTTTTTTGTTATGCGCGTTTTAAAAAGTCAAGACTTTTATTTACAAATACAATGGAGAAACGCATTTTGGGATTGCTGTTTCTCTCAGGCTCTGAAATTTCTTTATTTGAAGGGGTGTTGTCTGTACTCTGTATCTAGGGCTGTGGGGTTATCGGTCAGTGACTTGCATTAATGTGCTTGCATTGGCTTTTTTTATCAAGTAAGGGGTGTGTCTAGCTAGAGCCCTGCCTGCGCTGCTAAATAAATCTGACTGAAGAGAGGAATGCCTCTTGAATACTTAAAATAGAATGAGCTGTTCTATTTAGCAGTATAAGGACAGTTCCTGTAGCTGTACCTTTGAAAGATTAAGTTTCATGCAGCAAAAATTGTTTTCTGAGCTTCGATAATGTTTTGGCTTCATATTTCCCCCCAGTGGATGTTTCCTTAAAAACTCCCCTGTGGTTTAATTTCCCAGAGAGATACCTGGGGGTCTTTTCATTTAACTTCTGGACTACTGGACACTTCATTTGACCACTGTTGACAGCACTGTGTTATAGTCAGAGATGGAGAGCAGTGTTGCCATGGGGAAGAATACCAAGCACAACACCCTCTTTCTAGTAGGCCACAAATTAAGTGTGAGAGCTTGCAGTGTTTTAAATCATGAAATGACAGGATGCTTTTCAACATGCAGTTGACATCCTTTTCACTCCTCAGCACAGCATAAAATCTTAAAGCTGAACAATAAATGTTCATTCTGAAAAAGTTGAAGAGAAGGAAATTCACTTTTTCTGCACCCCATTCAATTACCTTGAATCTAATCAATGTGAATTATCCAATTGAATGGGTAATTACATGCCACAAGGACAAAGAAAACTAAATAAGTCTGATTTTGAGCACATAGAAATTGTGTACTGTATTTTAGTACTTTGGCTTTCAAGCTACTGTTTGGATGACGTTTATAAACTTTCTGAAGAAAGACTCTTTTCAAAAAATAAACTAAATCATAGTTTCAGCTCTTTTTGGAGTGTGTGTGTTTGTGTCCGTGCAAGTATGTGTATGTGTGTGTGTGTGTGTGCATTCATGTGTGCATGTATGTGGGTGTGTGTGTGTGTATGCCTCCATTTGTTGCATGTATACCTCATTACATGAATTACATATACTGGAATTGTAAAAGTACATTTTGGACAAGAAACTTGATTTGTGATAGTCCACTTATAAATGAGTATCCCATCAGATTAATGACATATTCTCTCTACCAATTGCATTCATGCAAGTAAAAAGCCCTCGTTTTGGTGTCCAGTCTTATCTGAAAGGGTCTGATGTGGATGCAGGTTTTTGTCTTAATGGCACTATGGCATCTGATTAAACTAATTGTGGTCTTCAGTCAAGACCTTGACAAGTAGAATTCCGTGTCTTAGTGCTGGGCTAAAACAAAAGCCTGCAGCCACATTGGCCCTGTTTGGACAAGATGGGATACCCCAGTTTTAGAGAATGCATTCTGAGAGTCTCACTCCACTTTACAAGCACCAGCAGCCATGAACATGTTCTACTTAATAATCCATTTTACTTCATTAAGATGATTAGTGTCTTTGTAATAAAATAAATAACAGCGGCAGAGAGTCAACATAGTGAGCTGGCAAACTATGCCCACAAGTCCTTTCACACTTGAATGTCTTTCTGAAGTAGACCTAATAATACATTGCATAACTAGTATTCTAGAGTCACATGCAGTTAAAAAAACCCTGATTGAAACATAACCAAGCTTAAATTTGGTATTAAATTGTGACGTACCATAAAACATGAATGCATAACACATATACCACATTAACTTATGATTATGTGACAACCATAGCAAACACAAAACGGGAAATTTGGAGTAAAGCTGAAGAATAAAAAAGCATTGTTAATGCAAATGCACATTACAAGTGTTTATTAAATTGATAGACTCTACTACACAACCAGCAGACCAGACCTAATATCCATGTAGTTATTTCAGGACTTATGTCTCTTGTTATGAATGCCATTTGAAAACATACAGGCATTCTGAAGCAATGCTGTGTGAATAAAAAGGATGTTTCACTGTTGCAAGTGAAACAGGAAGTAAGATCTTACACAACACTGAAAAAATGGATATGGTGTCTCATTCATGAAAAGAGGTGTCATGTCTTACTCGTGAACAGGGATGTGTTCTCTCACATATGAACAGGGATGTGATCTCAGACTCATGAACAGGGATGTGATCTCTCACTCATGAACAGGGATGTAATCTATCACTCATGAACAGGGATGTGATCTCTCACTCATGAACAGGGATGTGTTCTCTCACACATGAACAGGGATGTGATCTCTCACTCATAAGACATAACAAATGGAAAAAGTCAAGACTAAGGACTATGATGTCTTTCTTATGAATGGGATAGGAAAATATTTTTCTTTTGAAATAGAGTTGGTTGCAAAATGGCTATTCCAAGCCAACATGCCAGACATTTCAACAGCTGATTTGGTTAAATTAGTAAAGGATATACTGTAAGGAATTAAAATTAATTAATGCAGTTATATTCAAAGAAAAGCTGAAGTGGTGAATGGTGAGCTCATGTTATCCGAAAGAAGGAGCATCCATAGAGACAATGTGAGAATTCCTTCTTAGAACAAAATGCACCAGGAATGTGCCAGAGGATTTTCAAAAGACAGTTGCTGAGGCCATGCCTGGATTTGGCAGAAAGAAAATCACTAAGCCTAATTAAAGTGGGTGCAACATCAGGTTATGAAAGACTAACTGTAGCGACATGACAGATTATTCATAAAAAAAGGAAACTTTTTCCTAAAATCTAAGTGCTATGTGCAATTAAAAGCATTATCTGTTTCCCACAGATTGTCATGTTCTGCTTCCCTAATTAAATTCAGAGAGCAGGGGAAGGGGAGGGGAAGTGTGTGTGTGTGTGTGGTTGGGGGGGGGGGGGGTGTAAGATGTGGGAATCAGGAAAAGCGTGGATCTAACAATACTTTTTGTCAGCTGGAATGAACTTCAAAGTAGATCCTTTCATACACCTGTTCTAACTGGCTTCTGGGATCTACAGTTGGCATGTCAATTTGACAACAAATCAATCCTGATTGTCCTGTCCTTGAAAGAATACTGATTACTCTTAGTCAGGGGAAAAAAAAAAAACGTTTTTTGGGTGGGGGGGAGCAAGGCATAGTCTTGAAAAAAAAAAATTACAGGTTGGTTAATTAAATGATATTGAAAAGAAAGAAGAAAATCTCAAACCAGTGGCTTCCAGTGACATCTGATACTGTCTCCCATTTGCGTTTGTAATTCACCTTAACTGTTTTAGTTTATGACTTTTCAAATGTCTACATAAACTCAAGAAATCATTAAGAGCTTCAGTAAACAGTTTACAGCGCAACATCAGCATAAATTACACTTGCTATTACCATGTATGCTACTTTTTATACATATATTTATGGCTTTCAGATTTGACATGAATTATGGACCTTTAAAATCCAGCAAACATGAAGGTAGGATTTATAGTGCAAATAAAAGCCTAAGCATTTTGGAGACAGGAGTGCAGCACAGCCTGAAAATATGGGTTGCTGGCGTATGATTCTAATACCCACATGCTTCTTTGTCAATATCAATCCCCATCTCAGTGTTCAAGGACACGTGTCTTTCAGGGTCAAGCATGGCCATCGAGCCTAATTATGCAGATGGCTACAAGGCACTAAAAGCTGGCTGTCATTAGGGGATGTAAAGGTTGCAAACCTTCCTTTGACCTTTGGCCTGCCACAGCCTTGGTGAATTTTTATAATCTAAACAAAGGTGAATACGTGGATAAGGAAAAGAAAGCATACAATAGACTCACTTACTCATTTATTGAATAGAGCATTCAATATTAAGGAGGCCAGGGTTTTGGTTTCTGAAAGAGTAGACTACTTTCTGTGTGTGTGAGTGTGTGTACGTGTGTGTGTGTGTATACATGCGTGTGCATGTTTGTGTGTGTGTGTGTGTGTGTGTGTGTGATTAGAGGCTATTGTGTCTATGATGAACAGAAAATAGACTGTTTTTAGATACCAATTTCACCTGTGGGCATGGTGGGCTTCCATATCCTCCCACACCCTTCCCCCCGCTTAAATAAATAAATAAATAAACAGCCTGGTGGAATTTGTGGAAGGCAGAATCGATTCCCAGCTGGGGTATTGCCATTGTACCCTTCAGCAAGGTACTTATCCTGAATTACTTCAGTAAAATGTCCAGTTGTATAAATGGATTGTGTGTAAAATAAAGTGTAGTCTGTATAAAGTACTCTGGATAAGAGCATCTACTAAATGCCAGAATGTAAATGTAAAGAATGTAGTTGGAGGTAATGGGAGAATGGGGCTTCAAGAAACAGAAAATAGGTGCCACTCTCAGTGACTTCTTTGAACCAGTCAGTATATATTGCTATGGAGAGAAAAATATTTAGATTCCAGCGACACAGTGCTTGACAGTTCAGTGTGACTCGATACATGAACCCTGTTTTGCATTATCAGTAGTTGACTCTTACAAGAAAGCTACGGGTACACAAACTGTCTTCACATCCTCTGACATTAATATCAATGATTCTAATAACTCCAGTCTGATTTAAAATAGCTTAAAGCCAAGACCTTGAATGCATAAATACCTCGGAAAGCAAATCCCGCTTGTTGGCCATCATTGGCAATCTTACTGTCATGTTTGCTGGTAAAAAAATAAAATTAAAATAAAAAATCTGACTGAGAATAGTACAGCCTTCCAGACAAATAAACAAATTAATTAAATATTGTAAATATTTTATATTTATGGGCTAGAGCTTAAATAATGACTTATACTATTTCAAATATGCATTTCACTTATGTTTTCTCAAAACCACAGCATCATTGTTATCACCCCCACATCACACTCTGGTATGAAGCAACAATTTCTATTGGATCAAAACCACACTGAAAAGCCACCTGGAAGAGGCCAAGCTAATGCTAATGCCAAGCTAATGCCAATGGATGAAGTATAGCTGAAAATGAAAGGACATATCCTAAAAAAATTGTTGGCTTACTATCATAGCCTTTATGTTATTTTTTGCCTGTTATAAATATGCTGTTTTCACTCTGTCAAAACTTGAAAAGGCCGAAAGATTTACTTGATATGATCAGGAAATTGCCGTTTTATTATCTTATTGTTAAATGCTCTGCAGGAAAGATCAATTAATGCATCGTCCACTGTCCATATAACCTCCTTCACCATGGTAAATAACGAAAACGCATCCTGTGGCAGGGCTCTGATCGAGAG
The DNA here is from genome assembly GCF_018555375.3 of Anguilla rostrata. NCBI lineage: Eukaryota > Metazoa > Chordata > Actinopteri > Anguilliformes > Anguillidae > Anguilla > Anguilla rostrata. The sequence goes on from NC_057945.1 coordinate 26,257,055, forward strand.
AGGGAATCCTACTTTAAGAACTGATAACACTATACTAACACATCCCCATGACAACTTAACCACTGTCGGCAATCTTCTTAGCCTCCCAGGATTTTCAGCAGTCTCCAAAGCTGCACTCCTGAGGTTATCAGCTTCCAAGCATACAACTACTCCCACAAGCCCTCTCTCCTTCTGCAGTCCTGCACCTCAGTCATTGTTACAGTATCTGCTGTGGTCAACTCCTTGCTGAGCAGTGGTGTTGGACCGAATGAATGTAAGCAGGCCCAAGTAACACCCTTAACTTATAAAAAACAAGACTGGACCCATCTGCTGTCCCAAACTAGCATCAAGTATCCGTCCTCCCTTTCCTCTCGAAATTCCTGGAACGAACTAGGCTTGTAAATTACTTAACCCAGAACAGCCCTGACACTATCTGGCATGAAAGCCAACCACTCAACAGAGATGACTCACTGTACCAGAACCACTCAAATCTGTAAAAGCAGCATTCCTGTCATCTGCATTCATCCTACTTGATCTCTCTGTTGCATTCAATAGTTGATCATCAGGTCTTTTTTTGCAACCCTAACTGATATGGGTATCTCAGGCAACGGGCACAGTTTCAGTGCTCCATTCAAGCAACCTCGAAGGACTTTTTTCTGTTTGTCTGCCCATTTATCCGTTCAGTCACCTCCTGGTTTCCTAATACATTAAATCTCTTGGCTGAATAATATGCTCATATGGCCTCTCCTACCACTGCTATGCTGATGACACACAGCTATTTCTCTCCATTGAAATGGCAGAGGAACATACTGCCTCACTTATCAAACCCTATTTTAATGATATGCCGAATTGGACAATCAGTTGGTATCTCAAACAGTTTTACTAAGATTTACCTAACAGCTATATCTGCCACATCTCTAGGATCTTTCCATCACCCTTGATAACACAATAGTGTCTGCATCACAAAAATGCTTGAACATTGTGAATAGATTTACAAGCTGTACCTATGCTAAATATAGCTATATCCCATAACTAGTAGTTGTTAAACTGACAACTATTATCATATTAGGATTGTTCATCATCTAAACATGTATTTATGCACTTATGTAACGCACTCTATGTAAGAGTATCTGCTCTATGCCAAAATGTAAATGTAAAAGAGCTGAATTAAAAATGTGTGAATCATTAAAAGTGACATGACTGATTTTTAAGGGAATGGACATTACAAAAAAAATACAACATGATAGGAGTGAATTGTTTAATGTGTAATGCACTGAGAACTGTGTCCATCTGCAGCAAGAATCTGGTATCCACAAATTACAGCATAGCATGTGTCCCACTTGTTTCTGCACAACACAAGTGGAAAGCCGTATATCTTTGTAACATTTGGCCAAATAAATGCTGCAGTATAAAATTAATAAGAACTGGGATACAAGCGTCCACGTTTAGCATTTTCCCCAAACCAAATATTATTTTATCTTTTCCGTGAGCCCTTAAACAATAGCCCACAAGCCACATACTGGACAGCTGCCAAAACACATTGAATCTGAAACAGAAATAATCTCTTCCCAGTATTAACCAAGCAATCTCTCAGCCCCAGGGAACCAAGGGCAATATTGGCATCTCTGCGTTTATACAGTTTACATGTGGCACAAAGAAAACATAACAAAAAGGAAATATTTATATATTACATAAGTGCAAGTTTGTGTCCTTGTCATGTCATGTAATTACAACATGGTGCAATCTGTAATATTATACTTAAATAGTAAGAATAAAAGGTTTTTAAAAAATCTACATTGCTGGGCTGAATGACCTCTTCTAGTCATTATGTCATGTTATGCTAAGTATTTACCTTCCCATCTTGAACCATGATGTCTTTAAAACACACCCACACATATATGCTCACGCATATGTGCATACACAGATACCCAGGTCTTGCACAGCTGATGTCTTTGTACCCTCACAGAGCTACGGGTAGTCAAAGGTCCCCAGTCTCATGGCCACTCTCAATGCCAGGTAGGAGACAGCCTAGGGACACAGACTGGAGCTTTCACTGTTGGCATTCACACCATAGACAAGGCCACAGTTGCTTTATTATTCTAAGAAGCACTTTATCTTAAACTGCTCTTGCATAATTACAGCTGTGTAAATGGGTATGAGAGCATTCAAAATTGATTTTAGCATCAAGTCATCACTGATAAAGGACGAATGTTCTGTACTATTTAAAAACAAAGATAAAATAAAAAAGTGTAATTGAACAGGGTTATTATCGGTGTTAAGTTTATAGCTGTACATTTTCTGAAAATCTAGTTTTGTCAAATTCCTAGTGTGCCAAATTACAGGAGCACAAAAATCTAAAAACCAACCCAACATTCAATATACCATGCAACTAAGTCAAGGCCCTTGGTGACTTCAAGTGATCAAGAGTGATCTGCCGATATGAATCCATTTAAAGTCTGAAAATTATATTTTACTTTAAAACAGACTACACAACAGAGACTAGGGGTGCAACAAGTAGAATAAGAAATTAGAGAAACCACAGCTGTTACATCACAGTAGTCTTGGTGTTGTGCGTATTTGTACTGCCCTCATTCTTAATTGAAGATAGAACAAGACTGCCGTACACACGCTTTGGAACCTGTTGTATTTTAATGTCAGTATTTTCCATGTGCAAAACATTCCAGGAAGCCCTGAGAGGAAAGATGGTTGAAGTTCTACTTACATATTTTTAGCAATCCCACAGTGGGGGTCAGCTTCAACAGCAGTTCCAACTGACATGTGCACACTAGGAGCACTTGATTTTATATTACTAATGTGAAGATAGAGGGAGTGAGAGAGCTAGCTTTCCAGATCTCACTGCACTTAGGTCAGGCTGACCTTGGAAAGCTCATTTTTTCCAATTTTACAGAGTACTCTCGTGCAAAAAAATACAGCAGTGTCAAAATGTTAATACTTGCATTCAGATTTCTGTGATGCGTGACATGTCTCAGTAATGGAGATTTAGAAGGGGTTGAAATTTCTGTAGACCCCTGCACTACACTCTTATTTAGTGGAGTCTTACAGTTTTGCTAGGAAAGTCATTATTTACAGAAAGCATAACAGCACCCGACTAATCTTAATTAAATTTCAGAGAATGGAGCAGAGATTCCAGTTGCCTTAACAACTAACTTATTTCTACTGACATGAAATATTTCATGTGGCGATCCCTTACCAGGAAAGGGCTGATATTTATTTATTTATAGATTTGTCAAAATGTCCAACAATTTGCCAGGTCATGTAGTAGAAGCAGAGACCCTTAGGTTTTTCAAATTCCAACTTGTGACACTGTGATACTAACTCCAGTGGTAAATGTTGAACCCAGCTGGGCCGACTGGCATGTCCTCATCATAATATATTTGTGCGCTCTTATGCTCTTGCCAGTGTGTTTTTTTCTGTATCTCTTTTAGTTGGCAAATTTGGGTTTTTGCTTGGGAAAGGGGCTTGATTTTGTCATGCAATAAAAACCACAATTCAGTTCTATTTCAGAACAGATCACTCCCTTTTTCTTGTTCTTCATTATTTTGATTAATAAGAAACACTGATACATATGCTGCCATGATGTATTTCTCTGGTGAGCCTCATTTTGGAGTTTGTGCATACATGGATTTTGGCACTTAGCTGTTGGTGATTTGTGCTTCGCCTGCACTCAAAGTACGCACAATTCGTGTCATATCAGCAATCATTTATTCTTGGCTTCTCTATAAATGAGTAAACTAACATACAAGGCAGTACCAACATGACTGTATCTTGGCTACATTTTCGCAGAATGTCTCTACATGGCAGTATTGACACATACTTCAACTCTATGGTGAACTTAGTCCTGCATGCACTAGTAATTTTGGTGTTCACTTAGCTGCGATGCAGGCCACACGTCTACCAAATGTCAGAACAAGTTACCAATACACATTCTGTTTGGAAATTCCTAATCAAGGCTGGTATACAGACACTAGCTATTTTGCTGCATACACCTTTTGACTACATAATAGGCACTATGTCATCCAAAATACAACGTTGATATTTGACACACATTTGATCTTGTGCAATGTAGTATCAAGAGACTGTACAGGTGAAACCAGTTTTATCAGAATTCAAGGCTTTTTTTACTGTAAATTTTTATCATCACTCCATCCAGCTGTCAAGGTAACTTACAGGCTTTTTGTGTTCTGCCTCTAAATTGAATAGTAAATTTCACCTAAAGCCCTTTGCAAATACAAAGAACTTACTTCAACTTCAGCATCCATGGTGATAATCTTAAAAATAAAGGAAATCCATTATGCCAGTAAAACAGGCTATTCACTGAAACAACATAAGTGAATTGATCCATTGACTGATGCAATTTCATCGCAGATTTAAAAGAATGATTTGTCTGTATTACAGTGGCTCATTGATCACCTTGTCCCCCAATTAAATTATACGGAAATACAAATAAAGTGAAACCATAGGGTTTGTTGGTCTGCAGTTGACTTCACTTCAGATAAATACAGACATGCTAATAAAGTGGAGGATCACAGAATGTCTGAAAACAGTGACCTTGGAGCTTCACTGACTGCTCCAAGGAAAGGCTACCACTTTCAGCTCCAGAAGCATGTCCTTGCAGGGCATTCCTGCTGTAGACCCACATTCAGATCAGGCAATTCTGATACCGACCTCTCATTCCACACAACAACTCCTCACGGCACTCTACATCTCAACATTACCACTCTGTGGTCCTCATCCTCTTCACTGCCACTCTTAACCACTCCTCTTTTGGTAAAGCTACTCTTTCTCTTTCTCAGCTCTTTCGCTCTGCCCTGAAGCCTTTTTTTGCTTTTGTAAAACCACAATTCTAGATATTGTATATTTTACTTTTATCTTTGTATTTGTTATATGTTTCTAGCAATTCTGGAAAACAAACATGTCCCTTACCGTTCTGCATTTGCAAAATATCTTAATACAGTGAAAAGAACTCACATTTCACTACCATCATGTATTGTAAGTGGTGTCAGAACATGCTACCATCTAAGCACAAAGAAAATAAAAAATGTAACATGCCAAATTATGTAAAGTATATACCACCCACACTTTCTCTTGGAGGTACAGAAATGAAGTAAATTGAGAGGAAGCAAATATTTGCAAACTGCAATGAATTCAAGGTTTAATGGTTAATGACATAATCTGAAAAGAGGTGACACATGGTTTAATACAATTGACTAAGATTGCAACTATGGTTTATTCACTTCACTTACAGAAAAGAGACAAATTATTCAGATGGGATGTAAAAAAAACAAGATTGGGATAAACAGTCAAATAATTATTATCTTGGTGCACAAGCAGATAGAAATACTCTACAACAAATTTGGTTCAACTATAAACTGAAGCTCTGAATTCAAATTAAAGCCAAACTTCTTTTTGTATTAAAAATACAAGATTCCCCAACTGTATGTTAAAGTATACATGGAAAAAATTAACAAATAAAAAAATCACATGCTGTTTTGCTGCAGATAAAACATACAAGCAAATTATAAGATTTTGCAAATAGATTTGTAAACTCCATCCATCCATTATCTATACCTGCTTATCCTGGGCAGGGTGCTAGAGCCTATCTCAGCGTGCTTTTGGTGAGAGGCAGGAATACACCTTGGACAGGCCACCAGGGCACACACACCATTCACTCACTAATTCCAATGGACAATTTAAAGTCTCCAAAATAGCCTACCTGCATGTCCTTAAATTGTGGGAGGAAACTGGAGTACCCAAAGGAAACCCACACGGACACGGGGAGAACAGGCAGACGACTATACACAGAACCCAGGACCTTCTTGCTGTGAAGTGACAGTGCTACCCACTGCAATACCGTGCCGCCCAGATTTGTAAACTGATTCAAGTGAATACATTTACTTTTATTCTGATTGAACAATTCATCCACTCATCAAGAAATAAGGCCTCCGGGTCACCGTGCCTTTGAAGTGAAAAGCTTTCATATGGAGCATAGTTGCTGTAATGATCCCATTGAAAGAACAAGGATTAAAAAGAACTCTTAATGGTAGAAAATGGCATGATTTAAAACTATCATGAGTATTTAAAGCAACTGCCTTTTGACAGAAAAGGCAGGATATTTAAAGCAAGGATGTAACAGATGAAAGGGCTATGGTATGCAGATGAACTGCACAGCAAAGGTACAGCCTGGCTTTTCAAAGGTTTTGTTTATACTGGATTTCTTTTGTTCAGCTAATAGAGTTTTATCAGCAAATCTCAACTCAGTCGCTTTAATTCAATCAACATTAGTTCTGCATGTTAACTAACTAATATAAATATTGTTATTTTTTCTTCATAAACAGTGAAGTAAATTTTGCCGATTGCCAAATTCACCTAATTTTGTTGGCGATGATAGGAATTACCATGTGCATGTAATTGTGTGTTAAAGGATGAAGCCCAAGCCAGTGTGCCCCTGCCTGAAGTTTTTTTAGACAGGACTGGCATAGGGGAAGCTGTGAAAACAAAGTGTAATTTCCTTCAACATTTCAATTTCATGTTTTTATTTACAGATGTGTGCACTGTCCTTGCCAGATAATGATACTCATGTTTGCTAGTACTATGTTCAGAAATCAACAGTTTTACTCACAGGATTCCATAAGTATGAATTTACTTTGAATGAAAAGTCTTCAGATTTCCGATGTGGAAGTTAATCTATTCTGTTCCTGTGTGTCTGTAATGTTACAAACTCAAAGCTGCCACCTCTCCTGAGTTTCATAGAGGATGAGAAAAGAAATGTTTCATTTATACTTCAATTGTGCAGTCATTAAGGGATGTTTCATAAAATATTTGCTTTTGTAGGTACAGGAAATTTAAAATATAATCAAATAAATGCAATTTGTCCATATGTTGCCTGACAATATGAATAATAATGGAATATCCAATATGACGGACAACAGACAAACATATCATTTACCAAAACAAAATAATCTTTCAAGCCTAAACCTTTGAATTAGCTGTCTGTCATTTTTCACTATTTCTGTCTCTGCATTCCCATCTTGATATATTCGAAACTGGATTTTCTTTCTGTCTGTCATTCAACATAACCCTGAAATGGCATGTTTATGACATTGGTAATTTTCAAAATAAACTGAACCACCTGCCAGTAAAAAAACACAGAGACAGGAGATGTAGCACTTTATGTTTGGAGCCAGCCTTTCTGAACTCCAAATAGCACAACAATTATTAAAGTTATTTCCGTTGAATTTTCTTATTCCTGTTGCAAGTGAGTCAAGATTCAAAGAAGTTGTGTGTACCGATTTGGAGATGTGGTAGAAAGATGAATGAATGAATAAATAAATAAATAATCTCACTTTTTGAACAGCTTCTACTTCTCGTTTTAAAATTTCTTGATCTCAGTTTCTTTTTATTCCATAAATCACTTGCTGTTTACACTTTTGTTGACCTTAGAATTCCCCCGACTGTTCATGCTTCCCTTTCTTTGCAATCACACAACCATAGAGTTTCCTTAGAAGGTGATCTCTCTGTGCATTGCCCTTCGTATGATAGAGTCCTCCATGACTCTGCTCCAAGTCAACATGTATTCTCCTCCATTTTCTGTTAACTGGGCCCTTTCAATAATTTCTGTGCAGATGATGCCACATGATAAAGATTCCCATGCTCACTCTCAGCATGTCTGCATTGGTCGCACCTCTGAAAGCATTTTCTAACATCACTTTCTACTTATCCCTGTGCCCTTGACCTCATCTTGTTCCTTTACTGTGATGTCAAATTGCCTTCTATCAAAAACTTTTACATAGAACTAACAGGTTGATCATCATCTGCTAGTTCTCTTCACATATTCTTTGGCATGGTCTCTGTGTTCTTTCTTATATTTGAGAAAATTGACTCTCCAGGCCTTGGCTGTTTTACATATTCATTAATATGATTTTGCTGGACTTCTGTCTTGTGCACTAAAGCCTCCTCAGCTAATAGAGAATTCTGCTGTTCAGCATCTCTTCCCTCTTCTGAGCTTCTCTCACTTTACTTAATTTCTCACTTCCCCCCAATTGGCTCCCTACAGCCGCTTCAAAGCCCTGGCCTTGACTACTGCTGTGCCAACCATTCAGCCTGTCTTCATCCTGGACCCATCATCCATCTCTGTGCACTTCCTCTCATCCACTGAGATCATTATCTACTGGAAGATGGCATTATCTATCTCTTCCATGGCTCTCCTTCACACTTACATCCCTAAATCTGTCTTCTGTAGCTTCAATGTAAGAATGAGACTATTTGCCAACATACAAGCTGCATAGCCCTTTACAAGCTTGAATTGTCCCCAAATGCCTCTGTGTTTCCTTGCTTCTCCAGTTTATTTATATTCACTATTCATTTCATGCCTTAAAAGAATCATTCCCCTCTTATAGATATTACTCATACAGTTGTGTTTGATCTGAATTACTTTAGGTTATTTACACTCGTTATAGCAGTCTTTCATTCGTGCTTTTTTCTTTGAATTCTTTCTTTTATTATGTTTCACCCTATAGGGCTACCAGCATGGTCAGGACTTGATAGCAGGTCAATGTATGCCGCACTACATTGATATTGAGTGCTTTAGCAGAACTGTCCCATTCGTTTTAATAAAAGATTTGGAATGAAATTCAGAATAGTTGAGATATAATGCAATTAGACTTCTGAAATGTTTACAAAATATTTTTAAAATGCACAAGAATTCCTGTGATGCAGCTTCCATCAGAAATTCAACTCTTAAATGATCCCATTATGCAATTATGGGATGAAAAAAAAAATGTGTTACCCCCTCAACATTACATTAATTTATATTTTACTTTATGTTTAACAAAACATTCTTAATGAGCAATACAATATTGTGAATACACATTTTTCCAAATTGACTTAAGTCATTTATTTGTGATGCTACTGGAGCATAAGATACACACACTGATAATATGTGCACCATAAAAATGGCTGTATCATAGACTCAAACTCAAATTCTTAATTTATTCATTTAAAAAGCAATAAACCTTCAATTACAGTATATTTGCAAGGCAGCACATGGGCCCAGCTCTACACAAACATTTGCTTCAAAACACATAAATATCCCTCAGCACCTAATTTGAGATAGCGAGAAATTAATAATTCAAGCAAGGTTGTAAATTTTAGCAGCACTTCACTGCACATTAATATGGGTAAGTGAAACCTCAGCTGACAAAAGCCTCGCTGATTTCTGTGCATCAGCAACTCTTCCACCCAAGAAGGCTGTAAAAGCACTGAGCTTGTCTCAGTCTTCTGTAATTGCCCATTGGCAACCCCCTCCCCCCTCGCCCCCTCCAAAAAAAAGCCCCCATTACCACCCAAAACAGAATCAGAGAATCTCTCCAGCAGCTAATTCTTCATAGAAATCAGAAGCGTCTTGTACAGATTCACTTGAGAATCAGACACATTTCAAAACAGAAAACACGGCATGTGCTCTGCTGTGTGCTTGCAATCAAAAAATCAGTGAAATACACTACGGCACATTCACAATTTTTTTGCCGGTGAAATGTTGTGCGCAGCATTTACAGTAGACCAGCAGTATTAAAAGATTTGCAGTTTCACTCTCTGCAAATGAATACCTTGTGCATCACCGAAACTGGTTGTGTTCATTTCTTAAATTGAGGCCTGGAATCAGGAAACCACTTTTTCCACAACATTACTTACAGTATATGTGGGTGACTTGCATGTCATATATTTAATATCCCGTAAATCATATAGTGATGTACTGGGAATAGGTACTTGGGTGTCTCACAGGATTTCAGCCTGCAGTCTATTGGTTACAAATCCTGTTCCCTAGTCATTAGGCTGCAGTGCTGAAAAACCCCAGTCTCATTAATATGAGCAACAGTCTTGAATTAGATCACAAAAGGGGTATTATGTCAGGCCACATTAATCATAGTATGTCAGATCATATCTTTGTCAGTTTTAGTGGTAACTGAATGTTTTATTTGGTGGTCTCTTCGGTGTGTCGTGTGACCTTAATCTGCCTTACTATTAATTGACTTCTCAAGAAAGTAAGATTTTAGAAGTCAAGAATGCTTTCCTTTTCAAGAGTTTTGATATAATCGGTTTTTTTTTGGTTTTTTTTTTAAACACCAACTCATCCAGCAAAACCTGCCCCCTTGTCAGACCTTAATTATGTCAGCTAGATTTTAATGTGACATATGTATGGTGATTCTATGGTTTATCATACATTATGTATACATTTTTTTAAACAAACTGAAGCCAAAAGATCTTGTTTCAAAACTAAGGCCAAACCACTTTATGTGAACTGAATCATTCCCATAAGCATGGTTCCCAGGGATACCTCTTTGTTCCCACTGAGGAGAGCATCTGAGTTAAATTAAATATCATTGCTGGCCACTGTCCTAATGCACAGCAAAGGAGGCAAATTAAGGACCAAAAGTGAGGTTTGAGTGAGTGAAGGACGTCAGGGAACCCAGTCCACGCGTTTCCATATTGAACCCTTTTAAGGAGCCTTGCGAGGTGGTTGGGGAATTGATGGATTCTTGATGCTAAAAGGTTACATTTAAATAAAACGAAGAAGGATTCATGTGGAAGAAAAGTATTAAAGGGGAAGCAGCTCCAAATTCAAGCCTCAATCAACTCGGATTGATATGATGGGATGGTATCCCATTTGGTACTGTGTAGAACACACAGACTCTGATTTACAAAGTGTTTGCATGGGGTTTCACACCTGCAAACCCAGGACACAGAAAATAACGAATGAGAACATTTCCCAAATATGTGCAAATGCAGCTGTGTGTATTAAACATCAGAGAAGAGCGGAATCCACTCTCACTGCGTGTCAGCATTTATGCATATGTAACTGTGGCCGCGTTGACGGATTAATGCAAAGCAAAACATAATGAGACATAATGATGTTTATGAAACCAGCAGCTACCTAAGGCATGACTGCAAGTTTAAGATGCTTGAAAACCAGGTGTAAACTTTGCATCATGTGAAGCAGTATTGTCTTTTTAAATTTTTATTTAATTATTTGTAAGTGACACCAAGTTGAAATTCAAATGGGGCGCACCATTCAACACAGCTGCAATTCATGATTTTGACCACTACAAAATATGTAAACTAACTAACGGCACAGTACAGTCACTGTGGTGCGGGACATGTTTTGAAACATACCATTCAGTGTAGCTTACAGTACCTCACTAGCATGGACCACTACGGTGTATCACAACAAGAAGGATGGATGGAGAAAAAAGAAACACATAATGTAATGTCACATCATATACCACTTAATTCTCTGCAACACTGAATGGAATGGAGACACATATTCGATTCACGTCATATGAGCACATTACAAATATCTCCACAAATAATGTACCCCCAAAATCACCCCATTCAGAAGCAAGCCTCCTCATCACACTATCTGCTAACACTGGCTGGAAATATTTCCATTTATAGTGCTCAAGTTTTTTATCGTGTACATAATTACATACCCTACTATCCTGAGAACAAAAGTGTATACAAATTTTCACAAGATGCTCAGTAATTTGAGACTTCTGTTACCTTTCTCAGTAATTTCCCCCCAGAGATAGTGATGCAAGCCTGGTGATAAGGCATTGTGAATAGGGATGACAAAAACACCATCAGGACACCGTGGAATATCTCAGTCCAGCTACAAAAGGAATGCCATGATGAATATGCATGAGTTTACAGCCATTGACAATACAATGTATCTAAAGGAGCAAATGATAGAGGACTGTTACGGGTTGCTCAATGGAACAATGATGCAATTTCAATCCTCTGAAAGTAATGTGTGTTTTTTATTTCCATTTTTTCAGTAGACAAACCATAACAAGAATTACAACATAAAATAACACAAAACTATAATACAGGTACTGACAAAGTTATACATAAATAAAAAGTCAATTTGACATTAATAATAGTGGATTAAATCAAGAGAAGCACAAATGGAAACAATCTGTCTTCATGTTTCTGTTTGTTTTTATTTTTCATTTTAGAGTGTGTCTAATTGTGTCCATTGATGCACTATACAACTGGAAAAATAAGGCCTTAGTCCAGTGCAACCGCCATAAACATTATGCATTCAAAAGTTTATAGATGTGAATAGCCTGGTGTTCAATCTTGCATTTCAATAGCCTCAGAGAGATTAAATCTAACTGTGTTGGCCCAGTTACATTCTGTTTCTCACAATTGTTCCACACATAAACTTTTTAAATTTTTTCAGGTGGAGACTTTTTTTTACAGTCCCTGTCACAATGTTTCTTTTGTTACAGGTGCAAGCCAGGGCCGTTTCATTAAAAAATATGATCAGAGTCAGCAGCAGTAGTACTCAATTTCCTTCATACTGCCAGGTATAGACTATATTTGAGAGGGCAGCTTTTATCTAATTACCGCTGAATATTAGTTTCTCTCAATGATGAAAAACTAATGATACAACTGTTGCCCAAAGACCACTCTTATCACGACCTCTTCCAGTGCACCACCACAGATGAAATGCTTCCCAAACCAGCTAATTGGCATGTGCATATCCCTGGGCTGATAAAAAGTTGAGTTCTAACTCAAGTCCCTGTTTCAAAGAATGCTGCAGTGAGGACTTTCAATGTCTGATATAGCACAGAAAAGCACCTTTACATTAGAGCTGAAAGTACAAGCTTGATAAAGCATCACCAGAGAAGGTACTAAGCACCTGGTGATGTTATTGGGTCACAGGCTTCAAGCAGTCATTAAATGCAAAAGGATATATGACAAAATACTGAACTTGACTACTTTTCATTTCCATAACATTAATATGTCCCAAACATTATGGTGCCCTAAAATGCAGGGACTATATAAAAAAAGTGTGTATAGGCACACAAAACACACACACGCACACACACACATATATATATATACATCTGTGTGCCTGTGTGTTTAGTGTGCGCATAGGAATCCATGAGTGCCTTTACATGCATACTTTCAAATACCCTACTATAAGTACTATACCATACCATACCTGGTATAATACTTAGAGTAGGGTATTTGAAAGTATGCATGTAAAGGCTCTCGTGGATTCCTCTCATCACAGATCTACAGCTCTGGGAGGTTCAGAGCAGCCGAGCTTCATTACTGATCCAGTATAACACATCTACAGTGACAGTTAGAGATTTCAGTCTTCAGCACAAACACAATAAGTGGGGATTAAACTACAGATTTTCTTCTGTCAGATTTGTTTTTTCCACTGTTCACTCTAATTACCTAGCCTCCAAGACAAGTTGTCTGAAACTGAAGGCCCCCTGTTGTGAAAGCACCCCCTCAGACTTACACACACAGATACAATTTGAAAAATGATTTCAAAAGCAACAGAATAACAATAATAAATATAACCACAAGTGGTAATTAACGGGGACAAACAGCATGCGGCAATTACGAATTTTAAACGGTAAGGACACATATTGGATGAACGGTAAAACAGCTTTTTAGTTTCCTTCCAAAATTTTGATAAGGTATTCCCTAGCTTTGAGGTCAACATACGTTGCATGCCTACCAACAACTGATTGGCTGATGGCAACCATTTTTTTCACATATGACTTTATCATTGTACATTCAATGGCTGACTATATGTAAATACTGTGTTTATGCAGGTTGGTGGGCGTTGGTTTTGCACCTGTCAGTGGTGCTGCATTTACTATACAGCATTTGGTACTATATTATTATTTGTAACTTTATAAAGAGATTTTTTTTTTCATTTGCACATTTATACTGTAATGTGGACTGTACTCTTATAAATCAATATTGCCAATTGAGCAAAGCTTGTCCTCAAAAGAGGAATGTATGTATTTTACATCCATTCAGGGCTAGCTCTAAGCTATTGGAGGGCCTAAACAAATTGCAAATTGTCTTTGGCCTTTGGAGGCTCCCTTTGGGGTGGGGGCGGGGGAGGGGGATTCCAGGCGCAAACAGTATATCTGCTGCTTTAATTATGGTGTGTAGATATGATACTGGAATTTGGAAGCTGTATCAGTTAAAGGTTTTGACAGTGTGGGAGTGGTGAGTTCTAAGCACCAGATGGAAGCATGTAATGAATTATGGGCACTAAAATTGAGAGAAAGACAGACAAATAGACAGACAGAGAGACAGTCAGACAGATGTCCACAACTTCCAGTTATTCTGCCCTGAGTATATCACGGAAAAATTTGCAAATACAAGCTGTGATATGCAAAACTTTAATCTCTCTCAAATGTACATTTAAAAAAAACATGCATACATTTACATTTCATAAATTATTTTTGATTATTTGTTGGTGTCATCCAAACAGTTAAAATATTATGCTCAAAGATATGGAATTCTGCCAGCTTCACCTCTATGCTCTTATGTGTAGAATAAAAAAATTATAAAAAATCAGAAAGTGAATAACTCTACTGTAGCTTTAGCACACAAAATAAATGCATGTCAGGCAATGATGCAGAGTAAGAGTCATTTTTGCCTTGAGCAAAGGCAATGCACTTGAATTTCAGTGATAGGATAAGAGCTGTATGAATACTCTCTAGAACACGCAGAGTGTATCTGAGGTCATAGGTGAAATGCTATCAACAGAAAACATGAGATGTGACATGATAATGACCAGTGGAACACCACATTCCATTAAGGTTGCTACAGACAATCCATGACAGAACAGGTGAACAAAAGAAATACAGCCAGTGACAATTCAAAGGGACACATGTACAAAGCACACACTCATGTGGCAATGCTCAGGGAAAAGTTGCACATAGCAACAGCACATAGGGAAAATACTCAGCACAGTAAAGGATGCTGTTTGAGCATACAATGTACAGTGGAGATAAGACACCAGAAGAAGTCGGTGAAGCTATGGTGGGGGAGTGATTGACGTTTGGTCCCTGTGGAGCTGTGATCCCCCTCTGCTGGCTCCTGCAGGTATGAGCAAAGGGAATGGACTTTATCTCCTGCCATACTGTCTGCGCTGAGCTGGAACTGGCCCTGATGTCTGCTACTATCAATTCACAGGCACTTACACTGTGTGTGTGTGTGTGTGTGTGCGAGCATGCGTGCCTGTGTTTGAGTGTAACTCTACAGCAGAATGAATAGCAGCAAAATATCTCTGATATCAGTATCGAGAGAGAGGGTAACAGCTGGCAGGAACAGAAGGAAAATACCTGTGGACCTTTACTCACAGAGTAGAGGTTCCCTCAGGTGCTTCCTTTACTCACAGAATGGGACAGAGGCCATAGTGATACACATACAGGAAGTGAGGTAGTTTCTGTACAAACTATTAAGTACAAAACAAAATGCTCAACTGGTTAAAATGACACTGACTGGATACACACACATGAACATGCGTGCATACACACACACACGCTCATGCACACACAGACACAGATACAGACACACACACACACACACACAAACTATAATAGTTTTAACTTTGTAAAAGTTTGATCTAAGGCAGATCAATCACTAATTAGCTATCCAGCATTCCAATGATTTTTAACATTTAGGGTAAAATTGGGGCTTTTTTTTCAGAGTAGTGAGACTGGATGCACATTTGCAGTCATTATCTAGGTATTGAGAGTGGTACTCAAACTCCATTAATATGATTAAAAATGATCACAGTAAAATGAAGGCTGGTTATTAAAATTCAAACACATTTAATGAGGGGGTGGTTATAGAATGCCCAGACCAGCTTTTCCTTGATTATACTTCACAAAAGTATATTCTGCAACATGGAAGTAGCACAAAAGTCCAACCATCCTATCTTGCTTGTTACCGTATGTACAATATTATTCTACTCATAGCAAATCTCACCACATCAAGACTACTGGCAAAGTCTTATTTCACAACAGTCAAGCGTGCATCTTTGCCCTCTTTTATATTATTTTTATAAAGTATTGAAAGCCACCAGGTGAAATGAATTAAAATGTCATCTACACAGTGACTGTAAACCAAAATGGAACGGTTTTATGAAGCCTGAGCATTAAGCAGTAAAACAGGTCGCTAACTCGTCTGTATGCTCATGCCACGGATCACGTCATGCCCCAACACCTTTATAGCACCTCTGACCTTGCTTTCAGCTTTTCTGCACATCTTCATTGTCTTATATGTGCAATGAAACACAATACAATAAATAAATAACATGTTTTATATGTATATGGATGAAATTAACAATAACAATCTTTTGTTGGCTCCCTAGCATGTGAAGGACAAACTGTGCTCCCAAGGTGTTCAGAAACAACAAACTGTCTGGCCACTCCCACAAGGCACAAGGGAAGCAGGGGGTTATTTTCACATGTGTCTGGAGACCCTGCAAAGGAGGATAGAGGGAGAGGCTGGAGCACTAACCATGGAAAGGCGGTGGGAGAGGACACACCTACCGGAGGATGGCTTTTATCCGACAAACCCCTGTGCCAGATTCTCCAGATGATGTGAATTCAGACAGGGAGACCTCTGAATGCAGCACAAAAAGGGGGGGGGGGGGGGGATGGGGCAGCTCACTATCTCTAAAGGAGTGGGGCTCTATGCCACACAGAGCCAGGAGGAATCAGTGTGGCAGGACTGACCCGGACGGGAGCAAGCGGGTTTATGGTGAGGACAGTGTTCCATGTGGAACTGTAGCATCATGCACAGCCCAATCCCCCAGTCCAGGAAAACAGTCAGGGTGGGAACAGTGCACTGCCAGTGGCGTTTGCGCACAGCGTGAAGGACTCCCTTCCTTGTGTAAACCACATGTAGCTGGAATCAGTCTTTAAATTCTGGCAGAACAGAGCTGTATGCTTCAGCTGCATCCCTTCTGTTCACCTCTCCGCACACTTAATAACCTACAGAGCGGACCGACAGCCTAACTACAGCGCCCAGTATATGCGCACTCCAATCCCTCAGTGAAGACTAAAGATGTGTAATATAGCTCTGTCCGATCATTACGATGTGTACAGCAGTGATGATAACAGATATCTTTGCGATAATTGTGGGTATTACAACATGTTTATAATACCATCCGAGTATAGGTAGTTATTTATTGTCTTGAAAGTGTGACTAGGGCCTGACTGGTTGTGAGACAGTTCAAGGGAAAAGTTTGGTCATAGAACCAGGTGCCTGCAGATACAAATACCAGGTGAGATACAGTTACTGCACCCTTGAGCAAAGCATTTAATCTAAGATGCTTCAGTAAAAATATTTACACTGGCCAACTAAAAAGCGTCAGCCCAAACCAATAAAGAACAATAAGAGAAATAAAAACAAAAAACAAGCAGAATATTTACTATTTAGCACACATACTGTATCTAAATATGTCCTATACTGAATGAAAAACAAAACAAGTTTACAAAAAAATATATATATTTTTACAGTACTGTATATGAAATTAATTTTAAATTCCTATGAGAAAAGCAACAGAATAAAAAAAAATAATTTTGGACTAAGCTTCGGACCGTTTGGTTGACACGTTTATGGGTATTTGTATGATGTTTCAATGGCATTTATAAGGTTCAGAGATTTGAAAGCTTTCCCCATTCTGCATTTAAATGTACCTCTGTTATGTTATTTCAGTTTAGCACCTCAGCGAGAACAATGTGAAATATCTGGGTAAGCACTTATGTTCCTCAAGAGACTGATAAATGTTTTAACACAACAATAAAATAAACCCTTCAAGAATATCACAGTGTATGTTTGGGGCCACTACCATCTGGGACCAATAATATCTTGTTCCAGGCAAATATTAATCTCCGAATGCAGAAACATGTTCATCTGACCTCACTGACCCCTGAAGGGTGTGGCCTGCATTTAAATCAATGCAATTACGACACAAAGGTAAGGGAGTAGACACTGGGTGTCTGACCACCAATGAGTTCCATCGGCAGGAAATCAGAAAGACATAACATAAGAAGTCTGAGAGGAATATGTTTAAAACCACCCAAACCCAAATGTGTACAGCTCAGCTGCATTACTGCAGAGTGGCAAGTTATCATTCAAAAAATGTTTTGCCAGGTGTATGAGTGGAGGTGTCTGGTTGATCAGTGGCCTGCGATGCACAGCTCTCATTAACTCTCAGAGGAAGCTGTGATATTTCTCCCAATAGCCTGACCTGACATCACAGGCCAAGGGGACCCAAATGGTCTCTGTAAACTGAAATTTGTTTCTTTGATGATGGGTGCATCGGTGGGACAGCGATATCCTTTCCACACTTTATGTCTTCTGTTAGGACGATTGCCAGGCACTTGCATGGCATTCTCAGATGTACGGCTTACTCTGCAGGGTACACCCACGCTTGCCTTCAAAGTGCACGTCCGTGGAGATTTAGAAAGTCCAGACTCTCTCCTCAAACACCACCAGCGCTTTAAACACTTCTCTCAGCTCCCAAATTCACTTGACTGGGCTGAGATTTTAGCCAACTAGCAGCATGCTATGAGATTGAACTCAATGAAATGCTCCATCAAAGTTAGAAGTTTAGAGTGCGCAAACATTAATGAGTATTAATGGGGAACACTGCGAAAACGAGTGGCCAGCTGTCAAATCTGGAAGATAAAGATGGGGTTGCAGTATCAAGTTGTAAATACTGACACAATTACCATTGCCCATATCAAAGTTCCACTTGAAAAAATTTGCAATAAAGCAAGAAAGTTCAGAGTAAAATATGAACAAGACCAAGAACGCTAATGACTATATATTTTACAGTCCTTTGATCAATGGGTAAACTGGTACCAGTTGGCAAGTGTGCACAAATAGTTGAATTTTATATTTGAACTGGCAACTTTGACAAAATATGGCTTCTCCTACTAAGCTGACCACTTTCCATCATCATCTATATCATCTATCATTTCCATTTTGATCTGGTGTTGCACTGAAGAATTCATCAGAAGTTCATATTAGATTTACTATAAGCAATAAAACAGAAGATCAGGCTGAATGTGCATAAAAACAGACCTTTCCAGCTGATTGCCTAAACGCAGCACTCCGCTCCAGCCCATAGGCCTATACGTATTGAGCCTTTAATCCATTTTCTGCGTCATGTTACTAAATGCTCACATTATTATCAGACAAAGACTATTGATTTGACCTAAGCTGTAGTTATTCATCCGAAGACTGAACTACTCTCTGTACACCTCATATAATTACCTATTCTCTTTAATTGCAAGAGTAGTTTAGATATTAGGGGAGGAAAAGAGGATCAATATTTGACCATTTACAAAGAGTTTTACCGTAAATTGGTTTCACAAACAAGGAAATCTCAAGTCAACAGAGGGCAGCAGCAGAAATAATGAAATGTGACTGTGGCCTTGTGGGTATTTATTCCGCCAGGTGAGTGGCTGTGCAGGTCTCAAATGGCAATCACAGTAGATGCTGCAGTTTCGGTCAACCAAACATTGTCCTTCAATTACAGCCATAAGATGAAAAGACACATCTAAGCAGTACACATCACAATGCAGATTTCCACGTACCCATGTATTGTTTTTACACCTTCAAGGACCCCAGTAAAGGGAAGAGAGAACACATTTATAATCCATTGATTTCACAAACGTCTGAAGCTGGGCAAGTAAACAAACGATTTATGTTAGCTACTCTGCATCAATGCTATAGTGTGTTGCTGAAAAAAAAACACATGATTGTAGACATAGAAGGAAGCATATTGAAAAAATCTAATCCTCTGCCATGTCACTGCCATTCTATGGAAAATAGTCTCCTAGGACATGTAAGAGAACGGTGTGTCTAATCAAAACACACTCTTGAGTTTGGCTTTTGATGCGACCATATAATTGAGCAGCATTCAACTGCCAACACGCATGGATTTACTCAGACAGTGCCAGCTGCAACCAGATTGCAAAACAACTTGACACACCTGATGGTGTTTTCTCTTTAGATATCCAATTCTCACAATGGCCACTTTGGATTTAGATTTATATTGTAAAAATGTCCAAATTCAGCAAGTATATTTCTAAGAGAAATTATAAAGAAAAAACAAAAGAGGTTAGTTATACTTGTATCTGCACAATATTACTGCAGTCATTTCCCAATTCTATTAAATACAGATATGATTATGACAGACATTGAACACTGTGCCTGGAACACTGTGCCTGCTCACAGGAGAAGAAGTTGGTGTTTTTCCTATGTTGTATGATGCGTTTGGGTTGTCCCAGTGCTGGCTGTAGCCTGGAGATCCCAAGGGCAGTACAGAGAGGGATTTCAGTCGGCTGGAATTCTATGTATCATTGTACCAGCTACCTATCCAATCAGTCAAGCACCCATATCATGCCTGCAGAAGCTACACATTTAATGTTCTCCTACTACTACATGTCTGTGTGAACATAATTAGTGAAGTGAAAAGAAGCAGTGGTGTGCATGAGAACAGTTACATGCTTAACAGAACAGGCGTATCATACCAAAATTATTATTAGTACTATTAGTTGAAAAACTATATTCAACACTTGATGCAAATGTACAGGATGTGAGACTAATAGCCTTTAAATAGCACCCTCTGCAGTTTCCATCAAATGAATCATGGGGCTTATGCGACCCATAATTGTAGAGTCTGCATGTTTCTTGATCTCACTGTGGACAGTAATGGGCAAAATAACTGTGAGGAGAGCTGAGTTTGTGGCAGTGTCAGTCGGAGAAGGAATTTCATTAAATTTTATATTATCAAATATTATAATCAGAAAAATGCCCTGACAAACAACTTGGCAAACACAGAGACATTCCACATGGTTTTGACTACCTTCTGTACCTGGATTTAACAAGAAACAATTCTTTAATTGATTATCCTCTCAACCATAACTCCAGATGAACAGCAGATATCTAGCTTTAAACTGGAATTATTATCCAAGAAATGACAAACTTAAGTCTCAAATATCCCCTAGTCAAACATCTAGCTTTCTACTGCTTTCTGGATACTTCATTTAGTAGAGGCTTTCAAATGAATCACTGCATAACTTGTCTTGATTAATTTAATTCACATAACAAGTGCTGAATATTCACATCAGAAGATCTATGTACATATTTTGTTATATATTTTGCACATCTTTATGATTATTTGTCTGTTATGCCCATATCATGTGTATCAATGTTTGCTTCTTGAATGTCTGCTTCATAATGAACTGTGTGAAGTGATCTGAGACATTTCATGAGTAAAAAGCACTATAAATGAAATCTGATTTGCTTCTTGCTTGTTGTATTCTGGCCATTTTGCTGTCTATAACATCTCAAAATGCACAGGAAAATGGTTTGTGGGACTGCTGTACACATTTATTTTTGAGAAACATTTGATACTAGCATAGTGGATGTGCTGCAGGTGCCATTTAAAACATCTTGCAGGAAGCATAGATTAAAACCCTGCAGCACTGCTAGCTGCCCCGTGTCTCTGCATGTCCAGAACAGCAGCTGGCAGATGGTGGTTTCATGCCTGCTTCTTAGTACCGTGGTCCATCTGGACAGCATTAGAGGTAGGTGCAATCCACTGCCTCAGAGAATACACTCGGTTTGCGTGACTTCAAAGCAAAACAATATGGCCGGTCATAAAAGGGAGGCAGCGATTTTCCTTAAGCTGTGGTCAAGAGAGGATACTCCTCTGTTTATCAGCCAAAGCACCAGGGTGTCCGTATTTCCAAAAAAAAAAAAAAAGGGGGGAGAGTGGGAGAGGGAGAAAGAGGGGGAAAGATAGCTATGGAGAGCAGAGGCTGTAAGCTGATCATTCTCTGATACAGTACTCATCTTCTTGTACACCATTCCTATTGCTTAAAGCCAGGGAATGATGGGAGGAGTGATCTTTTAAGAGGCATCTGAATTCTGCAGCACAGGGATGAAATGATAGTAGGCATTGCAGCTTCCATTGACACTCTCTCTCTCTCTCTCTCTCTCTCTCTCTCACACACACACACACACACACACAGCCACAGTTACAAGTACATTTATGAAGAATGACATGCATTATCCTATAGCGACACATAAGGCTAAAACAATCCTTAGAGAATATTTCTATTGGTGTGCCTTCACAAAATGCAGTTTACAAAAGCCATCCTTGGTTTTATGACTGACTGCCAGACTGAATGCTTGGAACAAAGCAGATTTTTATTCCACACAACAGGTTTTTTTTTTTTTTTGTCTTTTCTCCACATCGAAACACGGTAAAAGCTCAAAACAACACCACCTTCTAATCTATTGTTGCTAAAATGAAGGATACACGAGTCGAACACGTATGGCCAACTTACTTCTAAAACATTGGTAGTAATGTCACATATTCAGCACCATTTTTTTTTTTATTATTTGATTTTCTCTCAGTGCACAATATACAACAATCACAGGGAATTATACAGGTATGTTCTGAATAATTAATTGCGTGTAATCAAGTATGATTTCAAAGTGACACCCGCATTCATAAAATATACATAAGAAATGGGGCAGAATTCTACAGTATGCGTAGCCTTACAGAAAGCTCATCTTGCAAAATAACATATTTTGCAAAAAAATTAATTAATTATTTTTAAAAAAAGATTGAAACCGGAAAGTGCACTTTGTGAAACTGAAAGGCAGACTTGTGAGCCTGTGCTGCAGAGGATAGTTAAGGTTGGTCATTAAAAAGCCAGTGGTAATTGGAGGTGTTAATGGAGCAGCCATCAGAGAAAGCCGTGCTCACTCACATAATGAAAGTGAACAATCCCCAATAGGATAGGAGCCATTAATTGTAATTTTATCATGCACTTAAAAAAAATCTCTCTGAACAATTCAGTAAGCTTAGTTCCCATACCTGCCAATCTCCGGTGTCATAAAGCCTGAACTTTATAATAGCGGGGGCACTTTTCAAATAGACCCAATCCAACAATGGAAATTATTGTTAAAAACAACTAGACTGTGTACAATGCCTACCCAGCTTTTTACCCATCTTCCAACAGTTAATGATGGTTACAGAGTGCATGGGAAAACAAATGTATAACAACAATTTACCATATCTACTGTGTGCAGATGGTGACAATAAAGCCAAGCCAGGATTTTTACATTTCTTATTTTTAACGTACTCTTGGTTGGTTGAGCGACCAACATCTGAATGAATGAGAAATGTACGTTATAATCTCAAAAGATGTTTCTATCTGATATTAACCACATATTTTGTTTTACATTATTTATTTTACATTTTCTTCTTGTTATGAGTATGAGGTACAATAATGATAATGAATCAGTTTGGCTATGACAGTAGCCAATTTGACTAAATGTAAACAATTCTAAAAGAGTTCCACCTAAGTGGCAGCAGTCTTATAGGTTGTATGTCAGGTAGGGAAACAGGAAATAAGTTCAATTTGATATCCTGCCATTAAAGTCTGCTCGTTGTTGAAATGTCTGCCCACCCATCAAACAGTATACTATGTGATATATGGTATAGACTCAACTATTAATAAAATTAGGCAAGGAGGAGTCATCCTTGTTATATTCTATAAGATTGACATTTGGTAATTGACCACCTCACACTCAATTTTAACTTTGATGCTGTATTTCATATTCGCATATGTACTGTGATTGCCAATAAACTTGCATCTGTCAGTGCGTGAGAATAGGCAACCTAATTCCTGTCAAAAAAAGGACAGATGAAAATTGTAATATATAAGCTGCCAAAAAAAAGCTAACCCTGTTATTTACAAGATCAATGCTAATTTAACAACATAATTTGCAATTTTGCTGGCTATCTGTTATACCACTGTGGTGTTTGGTGTATTGCAGCATGAAAATGATTTGCCATGTTAGTGAATCTCCCTGGAGAAGCATCTCTATCCTTTTCAAGTGCAAATGAAAAATATGTAAATTTAATCAACACAAATTTGTAGAGTTACTATAGATAATACATTTCTTACCCTGTGATATTATAGTAAAACAAGGTAGGTTATTGGCTTCCCAAGCCACTGTCTAAATTCAAAAAAAAAAAATTTTTCCTCAGTGCCTAGTTTCCTATTGTGAGCAACATGTATTTGATGAAACAAGATTTTGCACCCTGAAGAAGACCAGATTGGTTGAAACATGTTGCTGCATATCACTAGTACCCATAGCCATTTACCGTTAGCTCATTTTCCATCTGTTTGGTGAGCTACCCATGCATTCTATGTCTTGTCAAGCTCAAACAGATGGTATCCTTGTTTCTCCAAATTCAGGTTGTGTGCCTTTTTGGATGGTGTGTGCTTTTGCAGATTTTTTTTTTTTTTTTTGAAAATTAAAGCTGCACCATGTTGATTTGGCTGTTTTTTGTGTTAAAATACTGTGACACTATCTACCTGCCATGAAATGTACCCATGTTATTGTGCATTGCCATCAACATGCCCTTAACTGAACACAGTGGGAGCCCTAATTTCAGTCTGCAATACCTATAGTTAAAAATTTGCAGCTAACACCATCTATTGTTTACAATCAACTGAAACTGCTTATTAAAGGATATTAAATACAGTTACCATTCTCATTGCACCTAACTTGCATTCACATGCCTATGATATAAATTGTTTTTAGGATGCTCAGAAAGGTTGCTAGGTTACAAATCATAGCTTGTACAATGCCTGCAATTAAGCAGTCAAACGGTTTATTAAAATATTTTTCCAGGCAACCTCAACTGGAGTTCTCTCTGTAAGACAGTTTTGAAGCCATATGTTCACATAAATATGGGAATCATAAAAATAGCACCACCAGGCTTATGACAACATTGCCTATTTAAACAGATCATTGATTATTTTAGAAAATCTGTCTCAGAATATCTGGCTCAAGTAGGCTTGATACTTGCAAGGGTGAGTGCAATCTCCAGTGAACAGACTTAACTCACTTTTTATTTGCAAATTTTGTAATTTACCATACATAATAATTTATATTTATGTATAACACACATTTAACTGTGTTTAACCCATCACTGTATGTGCTGTAACCTTCACTAGAAGTGAGAATTGCATGTGTTGATGAGAGCATCTTCAGAAAACCTTCTATGAAAAGAGGGTTTGTTTCTGTTTGGAGCATGAAAGGCATACCAAAATAATAATAATATTAATAATAATAATAATAATAATAATAATAATTCAGTAGCCCTTACATGTGATGATCTGATAAGTAAATAAAATCAAAACTTGTTTGAACTAACATAAAAATATGTTAACCTCACAAGGAAAGAGTATTTGCGTCATTTCAGCGTAAAGTTTTCATATTAACTTGACAATGTAAATTATACACTAGGCTTTCTTTACCCCAGACTTTTTTAGAGTAGCAGTAAAGTATGGTGTATTAGAACCTATGATTAAGCACTGTGTCACCATTCCATACCCCCTCCCCCAATACTACTCCAAACTCTCAAGAGTATAAATTAAATCCATTTTGCTTAAAAAGTTATGATTTTAATAACTTTTCCTTAACACTGAAGAGTTGAAGACATATACCTGTTTTGCATAATTACTTGAAATGGTTCAGATTTTATGTGGAGGTCTTTAGAAATTTATGGGTCTATAATGAGAACCAACAGATAAAAGCACTACCTTTCTGAATCCATTTGAAAAATGACATGAAAAAGTGCAACAATTACCAACAATAAAACTGTCAGGCTAGTTTCTAAACTTTGTCTGTCTTCAATGTAAGACAGATTCTTATATATGTTATGGCTCAAACTTTTCCATTAAAAAGAAAATAGAGAAATAAATCACAATACAAAGTGAGTATCACAGGGACAAATGTAAAATGCACTAAGTAAAGTGGGCTAATATAAAGTGGGCTTTTCCAGTTCCTGAATGAATGCAATATTATTCTCATGATATTTAATACTCAGAGATGCAGACACATTTTTTTTTTAAACAAAAAATAGATTTTTTTGTTGTTGTTTAAGTGGTAATAGCTTCAAGAAGTACAGTAGGGCATAATAGGTTACACACTCCTATTTTTCTGTGGATGTACCCCGCTGGGGGTACCCTGGGCAGTAAACAGATTCTATTAAAGAGATGAAGGAGCAGGGGTTGAGGTCAACAGCATGACATTTGGGGCAAAGTGACCCAGTACAGCAAAATCATAATAAAATGAGTCAACCATTGGCAAAAAATAGACGGAATAGAGAAAAAAAAAACTAAGTATTTCCTTTCCCTGCTACAGCAGCAGCATTGGTCAGGAAATGCATCATTTTCCAGTCTGTGGCAATAGATTCTCAAACAGAAAAAAATAAATTGCTAGTTTGATTTTAACATGGAGTACGGAGATGCAGCCCTGGTCAGCTTTCCAGGGCAACAAAAAAAAAAAGGATAAACAAAGCTGGCCTTTTAATGACATAGGCATTCATCAAATATCAAAGGGCCATGATGGCTCTCTGTTCTGCTTTCATGCGGATGGGGAAGATGAAATCAAAGAACAAACGGCAGACCCACATCCGGCATCTGTGTCAGGCAGACAGACAGGCCTCAAAGGACCAAGCAAATCTCTTACAGTGTGTGTTTATGGCCCCAAAGTGAGGTTTCAATCACTGAGTGCAATGGTTTCTGTCCATATTGGACCAGTGAAATCATTAGAACTATCTGGGGGGGAGACACCATTTTTGTTGTCATTTTGTATTGCTCCAGATTGAATGTTAATAATAAATAGGAAGTGGAGTCCCTTTATTTCTAAGTGAGCAAGTTAGCATACAGTGAGCTAAAGCTCATCACAGGCACATCTCATTGCTGCTGTGCAAACAGAAATGGAGTCTGTGAAGGAGAATGATTTGCTGTCATCCTATGACAGCACCGGTTTCTCCTTTGTGCCAGCAGTCAAACACAGCCCCTAGCCTGTATTTCACCTGCATTTGATACCTCAGCCACCTGTGAGGATGCTGCTACAGCAGTTTGGGGCCTACCCTCCCTGTGGCCATGTGCATCACTTCTGTTCATTAAGCAGGGACTTCCACGACTTTGTAAAAAAAGGCTGCCATTTCTGATCTGGGGCTCACCTCACCCTGCACCATAACTAGACGTCACATTATCACAAACTGCATGATGATACCTGTTTAAAAACACCACCACACCTCAACGCACTTTAACAACTTGAAACTAATGTAGGGTGCAGATGATTGAGAGCAGTAATGTTTCACACAGCTGAAGTTCACATTAAACAGAATGGCTGCTGTTTGTGTTGTATGTTCTCAACAGAAAGAGTCCATGGGGAAAAGACATGTTTCAAAGAACGAATCCAGCAAAATGATTTTTAATGAGAATTACACTCACAGGTTAAGAAATAAACAATTCTTATTTTTAGTACAGCCCCACGGTGTATATTTGACCTTTTAAAGGAATTTCCCCTTGGTCGGTCAGATCATCACAACCCGTGCGAGTGTTAAAATACCAGCCTGCTGAAGCTGCACTTTAGCATTTTCTGGTGGGAAATACCAATTTTGTTTCCAGAACTGGGGAATGCATTAGGATGAGGATGAATGATAGTGCCGCTGTAAAAAACACAGGGTCTAAAACCAGCACCAGACCACCTGCCAAATGCGGGTAGATTATGTCAGTGGCAGGTAAACGGGACCAATCTACCAGACACAGTGTCGTGTAGAAACAAAGCTGTTGAAAAAACGGAAACATACATGCAAGTTTATTCAGTTACAGCAATCACAAGCATAGCCTTAGGATATGAGACTTAAACTAATTTTGACATACTGATATATAACCAATGGAAAGTATTGGCACCTGACAGGTGAGCTTTTCAGATGGCCGGTATTAATTAGGCATTACTAGGCTAAGTCATGAAGCTTACTGTATACAGCATATGAAAAAAGGTGATAATTTCATTTTCTTTCTGGAATCTGGGGACAACCCAGGGAAAGCCCTGGAAAGCTCTTGAAGAGGCATTCTGTCTGGTCCCAACCTTTGGGAAACACCTTGTAATGGTTTTTTTACACGCTTTTGTATTAATCATGTCAGAAATATTTAACAGCCAGCTCTGTGTGTATCTGTACCACACACCTCGGACTCAGTGGTACTCCTCTCATGTGTAATGCCCACTTATTCTTCCCATTCATTCATGTGGCTGACAACTGGCATGGACCCACACTTTCATTAATAGCATACAAGGCCTTCTGGCTTGCAATAATACAAACACTGTGTTATCTAATTATTTAAACCTAGTATCTGCTCACAAATGCACTTAAACTGCTTTGCTCTTCCACAAGGGCTTACAAAATACTTTTACTTTGACACACAACAACAAATAGAAACACCAGTGCTAAACACTGCCAATCAGTGCCTTTGCCTTATATTACATACTTGGAAAGAGCAGTAGAATAGCTGAATATGAATGTTTAAATTTATTTGAATCAAGCATAATTCACCAGACACAAACTGAAGAGAACAATGTAGTTGTACTATGATTCTCTGGACACTGATCATAAATTGCACTAAATACTGATACTGATATTTGTGTCCCCAAGAGAGCAGATAAAATAACCACCAGCCAGACCAGAATAACTTTTTTCCAGGTGAGTTAACATTAGTTAACTCACTAACATGTTCTAACTTTCACATTTCTAGTTATTATTTTGCATAAGAGGTCAAACTGAAAATAATACTTTTCTCTCGTTGCTTCTTCCCTTCTTTCAGTTTCTTCCATTTCCCCCTTTCAACCCCAGGTGTACAAGTTATTTTTGAGACATAAGTGAGCCAGTTACTTTAGGTAATCACTTTGAAACCAAGGGACTCCACATCAAAGCCAAAAACTGGAAAAATATTGACTGGCCAAGTCATTCACCTGATCTAAATCCAATTGAACATGCTGAAGAGCTGGGGCGGCAATGTAGTATAATGGGAAAAAGGAACTGGTCATGTAACCTAAAGGTCACAGGTTTGATTCCTGGGAAGGACACTGCCGGAGTATCCTTGAGCAAGGTACCTGCATTGCTTCAGTACATCCAGCGGTCTAATTGGATACAACGTAAAATCCTATTTAAAAGTTGTGTAAGTCGCTCTGGATAACAGCGTCTGCTAGGCTAAATGCCTGTAATGTAAGAGAAAACTTAAGGCAACTACAGGTAGCCCCCAAAACAAGCAGAAGCTGGAGATGGCTGCAGCACTGGCAGAGCAGCACCAAAGAAGATACTCAGTGCCTGCTGATGTCCATGGGTCAAGCCGTTCAAGCATGCAAATGATATGCTACAAACTACAAAACATGACTACTTTCATCTACGTAACATTAATATTTCTGAACATGGTGCCCTGAAATGGGGGGCTATGGATAAAAAGTGCCATGAAAAAGTGTTATAATTTCTACATGGTGAAACCAAAATATATACAAATAACCTTTAAAAAAAAAAATCTGCAACCTGGCCGTTCTGGAGCTCTAAGCAGCCATTTATGCTGCATATTTGGTTGGGTGGGCTCTGCTGCCAATGCAATTCAGTGTTTTGCAGTGCACCATGGCACATAGCCTCGGTTGAGACCTCAGGGACGTGGGTTCAAATTCAAGATTCGTACCTCAAGCAATGTACCTCTAATCCAAATCCAGCTGATATCAACAAGACTGAAAATTGAAATACTGCCTCTGTGGGTGATGAAAACTGCTTTGAAACATTACAGTATAAAAATAAAATGTCTGTAAATCTAACTGTCTTGATTTGTGTGATTCAGAAAATGTGTCACATGTAACATGGCAGTGACAGTACAAAGCTAAATTAACTATCATTGTTTAAGGTTGTACTCTTCTTCAGGCAGTTAGAATCAGAGGTTTTGAAGTTCAGTTTGTATTAACTCAGGTGATCTATAGGATTATGTTCATTACATTAAAGGAAATGTAAATTGCCAAAAGAGCTGTACAGTGTTTCTGCAGTATGGATGGGCCTAGAGATGATGGTGGATCTACCCAGGCATGGAAGGGTCAAAACGAGTTTGCGAAACTCTGCTTGGACTGAAAAAACATCCAGCACAGACATCTACTACTACCATAATCCCTGCTGCAGCTTCAGAATGACTGGCATGAGGTAGGCTACATCTTAGCACCCCAAAGGACCAACAGAAATGTACTACCAGCAGAGTGCTGCAGTTGGGTACTGCAGGACAGACGAGCCATTGACTGCAGAGTATTTACATCGCATGAAGATTTAACATGCTGGCTTACACCTATGATAGATTCCATTAGTGCGGCCAACTCTTCATTATCCTTGCAGATCAGATACGTTATATTTTTTCGTTCATCTTTTCTCCTGGGAGACCTTCGCTCTGTTCCATTGCACATCACCACTCAAACCCCTTTCCATTAGAGCTGGTTACTGCGATACAGAGCTTTACAAAACAGTGCTGTCACCACAGAGGAAAAGAGCAAATGAAAGCAATGCATATAAACTGTAGGTGCAGAAGAGACTCTATATCATGGTTGCACAGGATAGCTTTCCCAGCTCTGTGAATATTATCATATCTGCAAGGAATAGCCACAACCTCAAGACTACCACTCTCGATATCTAAGGAAGAAAGCCAGAATACCACATTAGTAAATCAGGTCAGTGTCCTGACTGAGCCACAATGAACACAATGGGGCCTCTCCAAAAACCTCAAAAGGAATGATTTAGAGATGGACAGTACATGTGACTTTAACTGATTAAGTACTTGTACTTTATGTGACAAAGTAACATATACTTCATTATATTGTCTGTAACCATTGTCCATAATTTTATTAAATCCAACCATTTATTTATTTATTTGAGTGTATGAGAGGGAGCAGGACACAATTTGTGTTGTCCTAGCCAGGGCACAGTGATTTTAAGCCAGCCAGGGTTCATCCTGTTTCTACTTTATCAGCTTCTCACAATGCGCCAGGCACCTACAGCAGGTAACCATCAGAGAGAAATATGCCAGCAGTGAGGAATCGGGACTAGCTCTCATTGGGCACTCTGCAGCATTTAGCATGAAAGATGGTCGCTGGTTTTGTGAGAATGTAAACTGAAGGAGGGCACACATTTCAGCTGCAGTATTCTATGCTAGGGTGCGGGAGGGACAGTGATGACTTGAGGGACATGGTTACAGATTCCAGATTTTAGAGAAAAGAAAAAAAAGATACACTAAAATCACTTTCATTTTCATAAGAAATAGCAGGCATACTTATGCAATGCTATGAGTTGGGGCACAGTAATAACTGAGGAATAATTATATATACAAGTAATAATTAAGAGTATAAGCTGTGAAAACAATGCTTTCATTCGTTAGTCCAACTTGAGGACAAACTTCAAAGAAATGAATAGCCTCCATGACTGAAATCACAGTCACATGGGCCTATGCAAGAAAATCAGGTGGAACAAAAAAAGGGAAAAATACTTCATTTTTACAGTTATTTACTGTATAATTTACAGTAATTTGCAGAACTTTCTCTCCCAGGGGCTTTATTTAAAAATGCACTATAAGACCTTCACTTTCATTTGTGATTAAGAATTACATTACATTTATTTAGCAGACGCTTTTATCCAAAGCGACGAACAACCCCATTACTCTGACTTCTGGGAGGGCAAGGGGCATATGCAAAAATAAAGAGAAGAGTTGCATGTGGGATGTCCCAGCTGCAGATGTGGCCACCAAGCCCACTCATAACCCAATAACAGAGCCACAATGTTACTCCTGCCCCCAATTTACTTGAAGGCTTCTGATCAGTATTCTTTCTGATAGGACAAGCAAATAGGAACACCAACTCTGCCATCTGCTGTATCTGTAATCCGCTTGCTTACATCCCACACAAAAAAAACAAAAAAAAAAACAGAAAAATCAATGAACCGGGCCAATCTTATTGTCAAAGTGATGCAGTAAATGCACTTACCTTCAACCTTGCTGGCATCCAGTCTCTCTTGGAGGTAATTAAAGAATGGAGAAGCACTATGGAAAACAAGCCTAGTTTCAGCACTGAAGTTGAGATATGCACTGCAGCCTATAATGAGGTATATACAGTAAGTATAGTAGATGGAGTTAACAAGATACATGAATGTAGGGTTTTATAGGTAAAATGAGTCACTTTTGACGGTTGTAACATAAAATCATTTGACAATTTTGGTAACAGAAAGCAGGAGGTTTAGGGGTGGCAGGGAGCTGGACAGGTAATGAAATTGCGTGAAATCATATCTACCTTAAGTGTTTTGTTTTTTTTAACCACAGGTACCCTAATACCTTTAGCCTTTATTGCAAGTAAAATAGGCACTAAAGAAGGAATTAGTTCTGGATTACAGACAGTGCTTTGTATGTGTGAGTAACTTTCCATTTTTATATGTTGAAAATGTGTTTTTGTTGAGATCCAGATGTACAGATATTACTCTAAGTAAGTGGAAACATACTTTAATTTCACTTTTGGGTGAACTGCCCCTTCAACTTTACTCCATGCTCAGATCTGGCCTATTTCATCTCCATCAATAAAATTACTCTTTGGAGGAAGTTGCATGTGAGACACAGCAGAATAAAATGTACAAACTGATGATTGCATATCCCATAAAGTGCACATAATAGCCGAGTCCTGATCATATTTTGTCCAGCAGACATTAATGGTGATGTTTATGATAGCCAGATAGCACAGGCTTGCCTGTGAGTCAATTCCGATTAGTCACTACAGAGAAAACTCTGCTGAATTTCATACCATTAAACAAGAAATGGATGAGTCTAAGTGCTAGCATTTTGTCCCATGTTTTTGTTTATTTTCCATGCTTTTATATTTTTTAATTGGCCCTGGCCTCAGGAATCATGGTTCAATGGCAACTCCACAATGAAAAATTACTATTAAAAAAAAAACGTGAGAGCAACTGTACGTGGGAGGAATTGTACAATGCAAACATATACTGTACATGAAGCACTGTTTCAGTGCATTGTTATAATGACTCCTTTTCATTAACAATTGACAATGGATTTAGTTTAACCATAAGGCATATAAAATATTTATGCGCACTGAACTTAATGTTTCCTGTGCAAGTCACAAAGCATTATGAATTAATTGTACTGAAGTGGAATGTGACCAAGCTGAATGGAAGTTTGTATGTGTTCAAGGGTTGTATGCATACAGGCTTGTTTTGAAGAATATTTAGGCCTACAAATTTGGAAACGATGCCCCCTGTGTGATGCCTCCTGTTTACAAGACAGCTAGTGAACTACAGATGGACACATGCCACTTTTAGAAGCAGGGAGTTTTGCCAAGGGAAGAGGAAGGGGGGTGGGGGGGGTTGGGTTCTAACACCCTAACACTCAACCTTAGCGGTCAGTATATCCCAATCACATCAGCAAATCCCCTTCTTTATTTTTATGAAATACTTTTTCTCATCAACATCCAATATTATGGGGGGGGTTTATTTGTATGGTTTTGTAATGGGTGTCGACAATTGATTAAAAGAACTGCACAAAATTGCCATCCCTAATTCTAATGATGCATTATGCATTTATAACATCAGCATTACCGTCCATACAGTGAAAACATAGCATTCATGGGAACAGTACCTTTTAAAATGGTTTTTATGGAAATATACTGAAATGTTGCATAGTTTATTGATAATATAGATCTACTACATATTAGAGGTATCAATTAAGCAAGAAATACATTATTGCTTTGACTTGTAGATCAGTGATCCTACAAGTACAGAGAACTGTATGTAGAGCCACTTGAGCACCTTATACTTGATACAAATATTTATTTAAACCGGTCAAATACTGTCCTCAAGGGTGCCCTGAAGTAGACCTTCAAACCTCTATTAAAAGAAGTCTAGCTCCACAGCCACAGCACCACACTGTAAACTGTAACTGTAAAAGCCCAATATTGAGACATTCCTTTGATAACTAGGTAAATTGGATCCACAAAAGCAGGCTACCCGCTTACTGCTTCAATACCGCTGATCGTTTATGAATTAAATTCAAAGTTCTTGAATATGCTCCTCCACCTGCACTAAAATAAAGCCACCTAACTCTAAATGGCTGACACTACCAGCAAAGTGAGCTAGAATTCAGTTGTTTAGGTGGCCTCCATTTATGGTGATGATAAGCATTTCCCATCTGGAAAAAAATATTACGTCAGTTTACTTCATGTTTGTTTTCTTTTTTTCAATACCAGGTAAATAATCAGCAGCACTGTCCACCCAAAGATTTTACAACTAATGGGGCTCATGTCAGGGTTTTAATGATAAATCAAAGTTTTGGACTAGCTTTGACTTTTCTCATCAATTCGCTTACCTCAGAAAACAAAATCGTAAAACATACATGCGTAAGTAGGTGATAGAGACATCTACTAAATTCAAAGACCTTTCACATAGCAATATACGTTTGTGCAAAACAAATTTATCAGAAGAAACAGTCCTCCTAGGCTAGAGATTCTGACTCAAGTCCAAAATACCACAACTTAGGCCTGAGCCCGTAATTCAGTAGGAATTACTGAAATTGAAAATTTCAATTCAGCACTCCTTGTTAGCATTCAGTAGTGCATTTCCTTTTCAGTTGCTACATGCAAAGGAACATTTCTGTAATATGAAATCCGTGGATTAGCCTAACAAGTGAGCAATGCATGCATTTCACATTGCCTTTACGCTGTTGTTTTCTTGTTCTTTTCTGGTCTACTCCAAAGTTCTCTTTGAAAAGTGCACTTAAAGCTGAATGATTTTGAATGAAAGGAGAAAAGAAAGGAGAAAGTGTGATTTTGAATAACAAACTGATCTTAGCAAAGAAAAACATCTTGAACCATTCCCAGCTGCCTCAGCATTAGTACTATAGCCATTTTGCAAGATTATAAATTCAGCTCAGTTAGATGCTCTGAGAAATATATTTTTCTTTATTGAAGTTGAGCTGAAAATTCCACAAAGTGGTGAGTTGTTCATCATTCAACAGCGAAATGCAGGAAGCAGAAAGGGGAAGAAAGACATAAGGATAAAGACAAAATTCACATTCATCTGACATTTAAAATGATTTTGACAGGAAACAAAGATGGGGAAATCAGCTACCTTTTTGTCTTTATATTTTGAACCGATTCAGTGGGTTAGCGATTAGAAACTCCAGCTTGATAAAGAGACGGTGTTAAGTTCAAATACCTTGAATGCATCACACTATCGCACACAGTATCCACTGTATCTGTGATTTGTACTTGTAATTATGAAGAATGACAGGAACATGAACACTTTTGTCTCTGGGTGTTTCATGTCACAGATAAAAATGTCCTAGCCTAATTACCCCTAGGCTAAAGCATGCCCTCCATGCATAAAAATATATATTAAAAATAAAAAATATTTATATATATATATATATATATATATATATATATATATATATATATTTCACTTTTTCATTGTCATTTCATGTCTTCTATTTGTGTCTTCAGCTTCACAGCATAGCCTATACTCTTTCCTTTTTATTTAGTTTCATATCATTGAACTCTACAGAAACTCTACAGAAAGTTGTAACAGAATGTTTCAGAAAACAGAACAGTTTAGAAATGCAACATCATGATTAGCATATTATTCACATTTAGGTAAGTATTCCACATCCTGCTGAGATGGAAAGATGAAAATGCACAACGCTGAGTCACATTAAAGAATTGTGGGGGCATAATAATTCTGGAAAAGAGCTTGTGTTTATCAGAAATGTGGATGAAATTGTTGAAAATATCAATTACGTATTTTAAATGACTTTTCAAAGCACGTTAAGCCCTTCATGCAAGCCTGCGTCCTCAG
Organism: Anguilla rostrata; assembly: GCF_018555375.3. Taxonomy (NCBI): domain Eukaryota; kingdom Metazoa; phylum Chordata; class Actinopteri; order Anguilliformes; family Anguillidae; genus Anguilla; species Anguilla rostrata. The sequence continues at coordinate 26,292,666 of NC_057945.1, forward strand.
ACAGCTCAACTCGGACATTCAGCGATCCGGCAACCAAACTATGAGTGGAAACAACAAACTGTGTTCAAGTTTGATACAGATGATACAGGACAACGACCAAATATGCAGTTTCTCAGAGCCACCATTACCGTGCAGTTTTCCCACTTAACAAGCACCACCTGACCAGTCTCATCTGCAACTAGTGTGACACATTGGACAACAGCGTCTATCTGGCAGTTCATAAAAATATACTTTCGCCTCCAAAAAGTTGTATTCAGTCATAGCAACAAGACAAAGTCTGAATACTGCAATACAATACAGTGGTGAAAAATTCACACTGGATAGGAAAATTAACAACAGGATTATTGTGTGATTCTATGTGCTATATGAATGTAAAATTTCATGTGGAGTGACCATAAATAGTAAAATGTAAAATGTCATCTCATGCCCATGCAACAAGATTGCATACTGTAGGGAAAAACATACAAGTGAATAATGACATATTATGTGCCCCACAGTGTCACAATGTTTTTGCATTAATTTCCTATGCTAGTATCGTAAATAGAACAAGTGTCTATCTCTATTTAAGCCATTTTCCAAGTCTCTGTGATGCTCACATCTGGGGTTATAAAGCACCCCCTGAACGGGCGAGGATTGGCCAGATTTGGCATATGCGCAAAGGGGTTAATGTACAATTTTTTCAATTATTTATTTTTGGTGTAATAGCCAGGGCTATTTTGAGCTATATGGCTACTAGGGACCTAGAGTGCACCATGAACCGCATTATTTAGAAAATATTTTGCATCGACAAAGGTACAAACCACACTTCATGCTCTAGCTGCCAATGACTTCTTAAAGTACGATATTCCCAGTTGTCCAGTTATTCAGGACTACCTCTTGATATCGCAAGGCCTGATAGAAAATTATATCAAGCCAGTGATTTATACAGAAAATATATGCATTTGCCTGCTTCTTTTTTGGCTACTTTCCCAGTCTTTTCAAGGACAGTGGAACATTTGACCACTGTCCATGACTCTTCACAATTTTCCAGAATGAAAATATTTTCAAGGGTTTTCAAGGACCACAGGAACCAAATTAATTGCTGATATAATTTATCTGATGTGCGGACCAATTGTTGGAAGTATGTGTTGACAGACAGAATATGAGCTTTTTATGTGCATCTCTGCTTTTCTATACCAAAAAGTTTGAGACAGTATATTACTACAGTGTTACTGTATTACATGTATTTTCTTAAACTAATGTAATTTTATTAATTAAAGCACACAACCATCTTAATCAGCTTGCTATCAAACCAGATGAAGGCAGCCAGAACTCAATGATAGCTTTCTAATTCAATGATAGCTTTCTAATAACAAACAACTGTACGTCTGAAATGTGGAACTAACAGCCTGGTCCAACATTTATTTTCCATCTAGTTTTACATTAGTCCATGACAGCGATTCTTTCACTGGAATCAGCTTGATGAAAGGCGAGAAGGTCAGCAACCTCGTTGCACTTGATCTTTTTAATGACTGGGGTTGCTGGACTGCATTTTTCACCTCTGTGGAACAGGTTCTTTTCATGTCAAACAACTAGGCTTTTGCCAAACCCATGTGTCCAGGGATATTTCATTCCTATCCCAAATCCAGTTTATTTTTTATGATAAATATGCTTTGTGTATGTACCTTAAAAAATAACTTTGAGACTTACTGCTTTGTGTTCTAAGATTCATAGGCTTTGTGTATTTTTGGAATTCATTTGAAAGGAAGCTCTTGTGTAAACCATAGATAGTTATTCTAAAGAATATTTTGAAGTAAGGCTTTTTAAATGCCTTTTTCATAGCATAGCTACTGTATATAAAGTGATGAGTTATTTGACAGAAACACTGGCAAAGAGCAGCCATGACAGACCCATTTGGATGACTGAAGCCTACTGTATGTAAAGTCAATGTCAATGCCTTTGAAAAGGAAATTTTAGAAAAATGCAAATGCAGCAGTAGCAGTAGTAGTGTAAACCTGGTTGGAAGGGCTTGCCTGCTGTAGCGTTTTTAAATTGCAGAAAGGGCATGGAGCTCCTCTGGAGCCTGCAGCATCTCAGCATTCCTTTTATCTTTAATGGAGTGTGTTACACAGAAAGGACGATTGGCAGTGCAATCCAGATACATCTAACATGCGTCTTCTGTTCTGATGCACTATATCATCACCGCACTTCATTTTTAATTGAACACCGCAAAAAAGAACAAAAAAAAAAAACATGACGGATGTGGCCATTGTTAGCGTCTGTTGCTGGGTGTTTGTGTCCAGCCGTGACAGTGAGCCAGCTTTAGTGCCGTGGTGGGTGTGCACACACGGGTTTGACAGATCTGTTCATTAAGTCCCACCGGTGCTGACGTTGCCCGCAACTCAATAACAGCACTACTATGTCCTTTCCTTCAAAACATTGGCTCATCCGAGCAGAAAGATGAAAGCGGCAAGGTTCTGGAGGAACTCGTCGACCAAAATATAATTTGCTTCTGATGGCATCATCTTATACTTTCATTTAAAAATAACAAAAAATACTTTTCCTATTCTTGTGTTCCTAATATAAGTAATGGTTACATGTTGAGAAATGCAATTAGACAAGCTCCATTGCTTTTATTGCCTCCGGTTACACGTTCTTGATGTGATATAAAGAAATGTGGCATTTACTGGGGCTAATATTTCCTATCACTGTTCACCCTACCATGGATATCCACCAGCTGCTAAAGATAATGCACAAGTATGATAATAGATCAACTTCCCGCCATAAATTTTTCCTGAAAAGGACGAGGAGAGAAGTTGCATGCTGTGGTAACCCAGTCATAACACACACTAATTGAAGTGAGAGGCACAGTTTAAGATTTGTGCCAAGTCCCCTTCCATGCATAAAGAGGCTTAATAGTTTTGAAATTGGCTGTCATAAATTTCATCATCCCTTTCCTCTCATTCATTTTTTTTATTTATTAAAAAATTGGTATTCAGACATAACTGCCTTATATACAGTACATAGGTCTTGCACAGAGTGATTCTCCTCTCATTATTCCTAGATACTGCATTACGGGCCTAAAGATGATGGTATTACTAGAAAGAGTTCAGGGGGGGGGGGCGGGGGAGGGCTTTGTCTATTACAGAGTGTTAAATATACAGACTGTGTTACCATTAAGTGTTTATAGGCTAAACCATAACCCGAACACTTCCAAAATTTCTTTTCACCCCCAATTCTTAAGTATAATTATACAGCTCTTTAAAGTGTCTGATTTTAAGAATTTAAGCATACAAAATATGTTTAGTCAAATATTAGTTCTAATCATGTAAAGCGTTGCACTAAAATGATGATAATGTTACTGATTAAAAGAAAAATTCAATGAAATAAGTTTTTGCTAAACAGACAATACTAAATTAACAAACATGCTGCAATTCATTCAAATTGAGGAATGTTGACCCCAGAAAGTTTTATTTCTAATACATGTACTGACTGTAATTTGACAGATTATAACTTTGAACTTACCAATTTTATACAATATATGCAAAAAAGGACAGTACAACAATTTGTAAAAGTAAGCATTTAAGATAAGCATGTGAAAGGCACTTGCTATTTGCAAGTTTAACAATTTTTCAACAAGAATACATCTGCTAATCCTTTATCAGTTTATCTATCTACCACATGACAAACACCTCAACCATTACAAGACAGCACTGGACTTTTTATCACAACAAGCTCACATATAAAAAAAAACAAAAAAAAAATACTAATAATGTGTTCCTTATCAGTTAAATGGTGTAGGACATGTACTATCATGGCAATTACACAGTCAAACCAGTTTTGTTCAATTGGTTTCTGTTTCAGTATCTCTAAATAAGAATTTCATATTTTGTCTGCGCTGTCATAGATTTGAAATTCTTCTGACAGAACAGAAATTGAGACACATGGAGAACCCTAGTGGTGAGCATGCGTTACTGCGGCTTCAGACAAAACATGCAGAAGCACCCTGAGAGAGAAAACGCACAGGCGCACATCAAAGCTCACAGTGCTACTGCTGCCATGAGACATAGGATTAGGGACAACAAATTTCCAGAGGCAATAATGATGAAAGAAAATATCCCTAAAACAGGGAAAAGAGATCCTTAGAGACGGGTGATAGTGTTATTTTCAGAGTAGAATCTTATTATTTATATGGCAGACAAACAAAAGGCTCAGCTGTGATAAAGCAGACATCTCATAAATTCACTGGACTTGCGTTTAGCTCAACAGTAAAGCATTGTGGAAGATTCTCCACATGCCCCAAGTGGGAAGAGAGCTTGAACAGATATGTAAAACTCTATCAACACTGAGCTTTCCCTTTCATATTTAATAGTATTCCTTTCTCTTGTTCACCCCAAAGACCCGACGAGATACTGAAGATTATCTGTCTGTGTCCCACCAGATAGGTAAATAGCATTTGCTGGTACTGAAATGGATTAACCAGACTTCAGAGATGCCAACAGGCTAATTTGATCCAGAATGAAGCGCTTTGTTTCCGATTGGATTAACAGCAGAAGCGCACTCAGGAGAAAAGCGCGGTACGCCAGATATTAGAGTCAGGGCTCATCTCCACTGTAGCAATCCCAGCACTGACACCGATAGAAAAACACTGAAACCTAGGAGGTACAATACACACAGCAGGTCAGACCGAGATCTGTTAAGCACGTTCAAAGGTGCTACAATTAATACTATGAATGCCCATTGTAAAAGAGATACAAATCAACCAACATGTTTTTAAAATACATTCCTCAAACTTAAAATATACTGAAATGCTCATTTTATACCAAATTCACTCCAGGAAATTGCAAACCATATACTTCTTTCTGGCTCACTTTTAACCAGTCAAAAAATGAATTTTCTACCAAAAATAGGCCGCAAAATCAATTTTGTTCTTGTCACAGCATTTGTGTGTGGGTGTGTCTTTCACAGCAGAATGGTACCAGACACACATTATTACAGCATGCAATCAGTACCACAGTCCTGACTTTTTAATAGCAGAACATGCAAAAACAGCACAAGATTTTCTGCCAGTTAAGCTTTGTCAGCACACCAAATATTTGACATGTGAAGTGGCAAAAGATCCATTCCAAGAGAAACACAATGAGGCCATCTCTGATCATCAGCTATTTACTCAACAGAAGGGAAATCAGAAAAAAACACAAAACGTTGCATATATATATATATATATATATATATATATATATGTAAACAAACAAGTAAATATGAAGACATTTATAAACTGACCAGTATGGCATCTCTTTCCCCTAAAGCAGTACAGTGCTCAGGGATTCCTGCTGTGAAAATGGCTCAGCAGGTCTTTCACAGCGTTCTGTGACTGATACTGCTCAACTCGACCTCAGGACACGGGGATGAGGGCCTCAGAGCTTCTCTTGCATTAGCCCAGTCAACACCGCAATGGCCGTTCTGGTTTTTTCACCCTTTTGAAAGCAGTGTTATGTGAAGGTCAAGACAGGGAGCAATCTTTCGCTCACCCTCATCTTTTCTTTTCAGACAGGAAATTGTACCCCATTAAAACGCACCTAGAGTAGCACTACATGAGAAATGTAAACCAAGAGAGAGTGTTTGTTAGGGAATGGACATTTGCAAATTTCATGTCTATTTAGTGTGCACTTAGGATTTTTTTTTCATGCGGAAATCTCACAGTGCATCTTATTTCAGAAATAAAGAACAAACAGTATTATGTAGTTATTACGTAGTAAATACGTAGCCTGTGCAAATAAATTCCTGTATATTTGAATTTATACCATAGTTCGCAGCAGACATGCCCTTCATGCACAACTCACACGACAGAAATGAGAAATTATTACACAGAACGCATGAGGATCTACCGGGAGAAAGCAGATGTAAAATATAGGCCTATACGCAATTAATAATACATGACACTGAGAGAATCAAATCAATTAGATATTGCGGCGGCAAGAATAAATGGTACATAATTGATGCCAGTTCTCGTACATAATGCATAGCTGTCAGTGAGTTTCAATGTGCAAGTTATGTGTGGTGGGTGGATGGGGAATGCAAGGAAGAAACATTTACCTTAGGTTGAGGTGAATTTAAGATTCTTTCTGTGTTCACCCACTTTTTAAACCACTGGTGAGCCAGTCAAACAACAAAGAAAAATAACAGCACAATCATAATATCAATATCAGTATATAAATCAATTTGCATTTGCAAAAGCTACATTTGCACTAGTTCTAGGTTTTCGGTAGTTTGACCTTGCCACAAGTATCTTTTGAACAAACTGAAGAGAAAAGTGGGTCTATTACATAATTATTTAATCTCACAGTGAAGATATTTTTTTGACCTCATGCAAGAGGCAGTGGTCAGTGCTATACTGGTCAGAACTGGGTCAAGGAGGAAGCGTAATGTGGATTACTGTAGACTTGGTCCGAGCCAAGTGATTTAGAAAAGGAAGGAACAAGGCAGGGTACCTTTTTTTTTGGAGAGTAGACAGATGGCTCACATTAAAAGGAGGAGCCATGTGACATCCCCCTAAACAGCACCACTGAGAACCAGATAATTAAAAGGTATTTAATCAAATTCCTCAAATTAAAAATCCAGCTGGACTCTCCCTATCTCCCGCTGTTTGCTACGTCTCCACCTCTGGATGGCCTGGATCCATCCTGCTATGGAGGGCAAGGGTAAAATGTCACAACAAAAATTAACTTTCACATCATCTTTCCCTAAAGTATCTACTCCAGATCCAAAAGTTGTAGGCCTATGCGTAGGTCCTGGAAATGTTCTGCTAGTGCAGCCTGCATTCAGTTAAAATCACAACGTGTCTCTAGAGGCACTCCATCTGAACAGATAAGACAAGTGGCTGTGATCAGACAGTGGTTAATAAGTAGGACACCAATGACAATATGCGGTGCAATCAAACAAATAATTGTGGTAAATTGTTTTACCAAAGACTTCTGACAATTACTTTTATACAATAAGTAATACATATCATGTGACAAATCATATTCTGTTACTGCAGTATAGCTGTACCTTGCTGCAGGAGGACTGAATGTAAAACAGGTGCTAAAAATGCATGGCTCCTACCAGTTTTACAGGGATCTCTAACTTCAGTACTGCACCCAGTTTTATTATTATTATTTTTCAATTAGCAGCCAATTTAGGCCTTGGAAACAAAGTGTGAGGAGCCTTTAATCAATCAATGACTTAAATTAAGCACTTAAGCGCTGATCAACGCAAAAAAAACCAGCTGACACTACAGCCTTCCAGCACGGTAGTCTGAGATCCTTGTTATAAAGGATGAAACTGTGAGAAACACCACCCCCTGCACAGGAAGCCAACTCATAAGGAGGTCATCTCACTGGCCATGAAATATTACCATGACCTTCCACTACTATACAAAAATACTGCATATACATAGTAAATGTACTAAAATGTCATTACCCAAAAATGCCCCATTCCAACAGGCAGCAATATTGATGTCCCACAGAGACATTCTGTCCTCAGGGTTTTGATGCAAAACAAGGGCAAAAAAATGATGACTGGCCCATTTTTGGACAGTTGATTCTGGATAGGAAAACAAAAGGGGGCTTGGGTGTTTGTTAAGCCCTTAGAGGGGAAAGTGACATTCCAATCCGGCTCCTGGACAGAGCTATCCTCCTGTCATTGCACAGGCAGCCCTGGCATACCTCCAATATCAGGTCCAACTGGGCCAGGAATCTATTCTGACATTCAAATCAGGCTCAGTTGCCCCAATATGATTAAATCCAGCGTGAGACAAGTCACATTTAAGGGAGGGATGATCACACTGGCCAAAATAAAATTATATGTAAAGTCGTATCACAAGCAGGGCCCATCAATCAGGGTTTTGCTAATAGTATGATCAGATTCTGCTTCAGATGCTTTCCCTGGCAGGGCACAGTTATAATGTATGCATTAGCTTTCAAATGGCCGTCATAAATCTCTGTAACTTGGCATCAAAACTCCACCCTCTCCTGTCAAAATTCTCAAGTTTACAAAAAAAGCTAGATTTGATGTAAAACTGATAAAGTGGTACAAAGAAACATAGAAGAGAGGAAGAAATACTTTTGCAAACATCTACTAATGCTTTCTGTTACTTCAGCTAGCACACATACATTTGTGAAATCTCAAAATCAATCATATTCTTTTTAACACTTCTTTGGGTAATTACTTTCTATAGTTTTATGTGAAGATGGAAATATTAGTGCAAAAATACTGCAAAGAAAAACTCTGCTGTTATTAGGCAGTTAAGTAAAATGGCCATGCTATACCAATGAAATCAAATTTGCAAGCAATTCCTTCAGTAGCCTACATCCTAAGGGGATCGCACAGGGGCATAAAGGGAAACAGGACCTTATGCGAGAAATAATTTGCCAGGAATGCGCTACATTAACAGAAGATACTATTCACGAGAAGGTTAGAACATGCGGCAAAATAATCAGACATCACTTTAATTTGTAGCAGCCAAGCTTTGAGTGAGTCTTAAAAGACAAACGTATGACTGTTAATGGCACCGCACAAAACCATACTACTTCTGCATCTAAATACCACTGCTGTCTTCCCAAGATATTTTTGGATTTCAATCACCATTTTGTCAGCCTTCCAGCTTTCTGAGAATACACTCCAATTAATATTCTTTAGTACACCTGGGACCTTGATAAAGGGGATTTTGAGTTGATGGTGACTTTAAGCAAAGGGAAGGTAGAAAAAAACAACTCAGTACACCCCACAAACCACCATGATCCATGAACAACCACTGCATTGAAAACAGTTCATGACAATATTCATTTATTGAAAAACTTTGTTTGTGGACTTCACATAAACCATAGAAAAAACAAATACAATTGACCACCTACACCATAAGGGAAAAAATATATAAATAATAGATTTACTGAATGCGCCACATGATTTTGAATGCTCAGGCTTGCCATAACTGACTTCATTCAATGCTGATTTGTGGTACTGAGGTACACAGACACTGTAAATATTAAAATATGAGTTTACATTTCTGTAAGCTTTAAAATTAACCACAAAGCTGCATAATTTGATTTCACTGAATTTTGTAAAGCAGTTTGATCTTTATTGGGCTACTGAATCATTAAGACATGTTACTGCATTTATCTTCACTTATACCTACGGTACTGCCACATACTACTGCTGCATGATTCACTTCAAAAGGAGCAAGCGGAGTTCAACTGATTTTATGATACGTTCTGAAGTGCTTCTTTAAGTTCCACAATCTCTTGAGCCCTGAAATGACTACTTGGGTATATGAAGACACATGACTAAAGGAGAGGCCTCAAAGAGGGCCTGGGGCTTAAGGGCTCAGACTGCTATGCATTGGGGATGTTATTACTATCCATGAAGAGGAAAAATGACCACATCACAATAGTATGATCCCCATTCTGTTTGACCTCTCACTTCACACAAATAAAATAGGTTTCTCAAAATGGTGAAGCTCTTATAAATACAGACTGCAGCCATTAATCACAAATAGATGGTGAACGAAGTTCAAAAGCAGATAACACATCCAAGTCCATGTGGATCTTTTAAACTGACATCTATGCCTACCACACAAGCAGTTTGGAAATCAGTGATTGCTTGCCAAAAGTGCAGTAATGAATGCCGAACAGAGTTTATATGATTTGAATAGACACTAATATCGGGGAGTACCGATTTGGAGAGAATATTGCTAGCCATCCTGACATGTCAAAAAGCAATGCTACACAAAGGCTGATGCACGACTCTGTACACTCGCGGATACAATAAGTTCAATGAATAGTTCAAATCACAAAAATCATTTGCGTCTACAAATAGGAAAGGCGTAACAGACAAAAGCATAATATGCCTCTTAAGCACACAAACATCAACACATGGGCGACCAACGACTCTACGTGTTCAAAAATAAGTGATCGAAAACAATATCTTATTGCTGAATCTAATTCGGTAGTTGAAAGTTACACACACACACTAGCCAGTTTACACATAAAGTATATGTTTGCGAACAAGTAGCTAATTAGCTACTTACAAATGTGGGCAGCTACGAGCGAACTACGACGGACTAACCTAGCTGGCTAGCCACAATTAAACATACAACGCTAGTCTGCTCTATCTCAAAATTACTAAGTAGAATTTAGTCTATTGAACACGCTACCTACTTAAAGAAGTTTGCGGATTAAAACTATTTCATGAAAATGACTGAAATACAACAGCAAATCCCAGGAACAATGCATATTTTGGTCAATTTCCGTGCGGATGTGATAGGAACTGAACAGGAACTCACCAAACTGTATGCTTCAAGGAATGGAGCGCAGTGTATTATGGGCGATGGAGTACACACTTGGCTTGTTGCCAAATCACAGACGGTAACAGTTCAGTGCGGTAAAGAAAGTGTTATGGCAATGACTACAAGAACCAGACTGCTCGTCTTGTAGTTAAACTTAGACATTTCCGTGTTGACACCGATTAACTTTCTACTTTAAGTGTTACTATTCTTTATTGAGAAGCACGATCATCAGTCATACATTCCTCTAGGAAATTCAATCAGTTTACCTGTGAGTAAAGATGGTTATTGATATGAGATGGTGGATCTACACCATGGATACTCAAGTCTGGCCCTCAAATCCAGGATCGTGATTTGAATAACAGGGATGCAGACCTTTCAGCAAAAAAAAAAAAATGCTATTGCTAAGGTTTGGGTTTGCAATATTATATATTTATTTAAATACTCATTTTTCTATTAAGAATCAGGCTTGTCGTACAATGCGATTTGTAAGGTTGGGAATAGACAATGTTGTAAAAATTTTATGTGGCATGATGGTTGGTCCAGGTGATATTGGTAACTGCTGTTAATAAACTCCTTTTGCACTTTGAGGGAGAGGGGATGATGGTGACTATTTATAGCTGTATATTGTTTCAGAATACTAAATGTATCATTTTATAAAGGTTGTCCCTTACTGGTAAGCACAAGATTATCTTATCATACTGCAAAGTGGCACGCACAGACTATAAGGTAAATGAATGAGCAAAGTCAAATAGGAGACAGACCATCACTCATAGGGAAACACCAGCTGTGTGGCACAGTGGTTAGGAGACTGGATTTTTTCAATGTTCAGATCCTGGGTGAGATGCTGTTACTGTGCTGTGAGAAAGGTAAACCTTTACTATTTCACTAAATATTCACCAGTCCCAATGGGTAAAGGATTACACAGTGATTACCCTCTAAATTTCTCGGAATAAAGTTTAGACCTACTATTCAAATTAATAATGCAATTCAATTTAATGCCATCTTCTGCCAGAGAAAAAGTGTATAACTTTCCAATTAAGAAGTTAATTTTACAATATATAATTGATCCTAACATTAGGGGTTCATTTCACAGACACAGATTAAGCCTAGTCCTAGACTAAATTTTACTTTGAATGGAGATTCCCCATATAAAACTCAGTTTAGTCCAGGACTAAGCTTAATATCTGTCTGTGAAACTGGTCTTAGGACTTTCAGTCGCTTTTATTTTGGTCAATTCATATTTAAGCAGTTGTATAACAATATTATCACTTTAAAACTACTAATGGCTGTAGTCATGATCATAAATTGTGAGTGTATCTATTTATACACTGTCAGTGTCATGTTAAAGTAATAATTTGGTGTAACAATTAATTTGCATCTTTCTAGGGTGGCAAATGCCTGAGTTGTTTAAATGTGAACTAATGGCAACAGTCATTTTAAGTAAGTAACTAGGATACAAATTGTTCTAGCTTGGACAATTAAAACATAAAATTGCAGATGTTTATGTTGGGAGCCATTGGAAAAAGGTTTTTGTTGTTTATCTGTAATTAATAGTTCCTTTCATCTGGTGTTCATGTGCAATAAATGTACATAATTAGACTGAAAGCATATTAATGGCCACTGTGCCACAATGTGAAACAATCTGAAATATAATTAGAACTCTGATGCAGATATAACACAATTTAAATGCAAGACCTTTTATTGAACACAGAAGCTATACTGAAACAACGGTTATTTATTTAGTACAGTTCATTTCTATTACAGTTTTCTAAAAAAAAAAAAAAATTTAAATATAAGGAATGTAGGGTGGCAGTTCTTATTATTATTAGGCTTGTATTTTTCAACTTTTTCAACCTGGTTTTTCAGTTCCATTTGCTGACAATTGAGATAACTGTCAAACCTCTACAAGACTCAAGTTTTGAGATATATTTAGGAATATTTTTACTACAAATTATTACAACAAATGCTTTACTATTTTCTTCAATTTATAAACCTACAGAAAATAATATTTTGCAATTAAAAAGACTTACAAAATTACTTTGAACCTCTAGCACGTAATTTAAAAGAATGAATAAACATTATTTATTTAATAAGCAGGGCTGTGCTGGCAGCTGCAATGTTTATGTTGATTTTTATGTGAGTTATGAATTGGCTGTCAGGAGAAAAGTTTTCACTGCCACACGTCATTTCTATGAATATATATTGTTATAAATGATATTAATTATTTGTTTCTGAATTCACTCTGAGAAGTTGATTGGAAAATACAATATTGATAGACCATCTTACAGGTGTCAGACAGACTAATGTTCCAACATCTATACACGACTGATTTATTTAAAACCAAAAGTCCACCCACACGGCAGCGTTTTTAAAAAGATGTCCACTCTACCTATAGTTCAGTGTAAATAGTTGGGAAAATCCTCAAATTCATATCAGATTTTAAATGCATAATGCATTCTGATGTAATAAAGACAATCCACGTTAAAGGGTGAGGTGATGCCACTTCATAGTTATGAAGAGAGATTGTGAGTGAAATGATTGGCGATGTATGGATGTGCATTAATGGAAACTAACTCTTTATGCTCCCTAAGAAACAACAGTTGTTTAAATTGCACAACCTGAACTGGTGTGATTTTTAGATTTAATGAGACTTTACCATTTGTCTCTTAGCCACACTTATTATAGAATTATTATTTTGTTATTTATTTATGCACCTGCATCTAGATTTACTTACATAACTTGCAATCTCTATTTCAGACATTATATATTTCAGATAGATGTTTCTGGAATCTAGTAGGATTATGTATTTTGTATTTGAGCCCATGGGAAAGTCCCCCTTGGGAATCAAACCAGATTGCAAGCCTAGTACCCTAAACATTGCTCCACATTGTCACTATACACTTATACGTTCCATAGCTCATATAATGGAAAATTATTTCTGCACATGGAAACTAGGTTTGACATGGGTATGTATTGACTGTAAGTAGGGCCCAAAGAAAATCTTGGGTGGTCATCTTGTATGTTTTTCGAGCTTTGCTGCATGGTCTAAATATACTTGCAAGTAAAATAAAATTTGTTGATACGCCACGTAGGGTACACCAGCAAGATATTATTTTTACTCTGTCATTGAAAGAAATGCATCTTCATGTTTGTGGGTCCATGTTCCACTTCCTCCAAAAAATCCTGTAGCAGTGTTATTTTATTGTTTCACTGCTATGTACACATCATAATAAGTACCTAACAGAATAAATTAGTCACGTGTCTTTGCTGGTTGCCAAACAATTTCTGAACTTTGAGTACCCATAGTGACACCTGAAGGATAACAGCTCAAATTCAGTTTGACAACCCAGATGGTCACATGCTAAAACTTTTCGGAAATTGTACTGGTGCTTTAAATTATCTCCACTAACAGTTGAGTGTGCTGCGTATCAGTAATTAACACTGACATACTGTATACACAACAAGCTCAGGAATCAACACAGCAGTGCCAATGCACTCTCAACTAACTGCCACAACATATGAAACACATCCACCTAGCCTATATGATAACCAAACAGAAATATTTTGACACACGGCTTATCACAAGCACAGTTGACTTGAGAACTGTAAGTTATTATTACCTGGAAGTACTACTTCTAAACTGAAATACAGCAATGCCAAAATCAAGTGGCACCTGCCAGATTATGTTGTCCTCTCCTCACCTCTTGAATATCATCCTGAAAATGTATATATACACTGCTGTAGTTCCTACACTGCATGCAGACTGGGGTGCTAGTTTTAAACATGCTGTAGGCATGTTTATAAATATGGTCTGTATTTCAAAGCAAGGACTAGTGACTCTTTTTACCACTGTTTCATCAGACTTTTGTTTCCAGTTCTCACCTATGGCGTATATAAATATTGATTTAAAATAGGTTGGTTTCCCCTAAACAAGCTCTGAGGAGTAACAGGCATATAAGTTTCCTGGAAATTGTTATAATATACGTGATAGCAGTGCATTGCTCAATGCTTAAAATGGAAGGAAAGGAATTAGCTCAATGTAGTATCATTGATTATATTCTTTATGTAGTAGCCTAATCAATGTTCTGTAAAAGGCGAAATGACATTGCAATAGTTAATCACACTGAAATCCACATAGACGTAAAAACGAGTAGGCTACGTAGCCTAAAGGATGCTATTCACCGCAATGCTCCGACTTCAAAACCTCAGAACATTAATGTAGGCTATCCCATAAACCAGGCAAACTAATACTATGCTCACTTGTTTAAATTCACAAACAATACATCGGGTAACACATTCCACAGGAAGGGCGAGATGATATGAGATAACCTACTAGTAGCCCACCACGTATGCTATAGTCTAGCGGAACTAACAACAAACAACGGCGCTAGGATCCAGAGGCGTATGCCTGGACTCTCCCTCCCGCTCCCTCGCCTTTTTTCTCCCAAGCCTGTTTTAAAGTCTCTGCCAGACCCGGGCTCACATGCTACTTCCTGGATGGAAGGATGGAAAGCTTCCAGAGCGGCTCCAACTATTCCCTTTCTGTTTTCGCAAGACCCGCTGCGGCTTCCCGCTGCATGGACTACTACTACTAGATTCCCCAGTCCCTTTCCCTCCCTTGATAAATGAACTGATAGGGCTTGACCGGTGCCCTCGTCATGCTTTGCTCTGGAAGTATGATGAAGCGGTTTGCATGAAGGAGATTTTTTGAGAAAGAACACTAAAACCTGTATTATTTCCGTCTTAACTTCATAAACAGAAACAGAAGCCCGAATTTGTAGCGGCAGCAAGTCACATTGGCTCTGCGGTTTGCGTCGCAAATTCGTTCGACTTGAATTTATTTCCATTGTTGAAGCTTCTAATTCAAAATTTAAGACGGATAACTGTTAACAATTTTCTTTTTTGCTCTCGATGTGCATTGTGACATGCGGAGGCTACTGGAATCGTGTTGTTGGTGGATCTTCTCGTTGATTTTGTCAGCATTCGTGCTTTTTTGGGCCGACTGTCACCCTGGTAAGTTTTTATTCTTATATTTACTTTCTCAAAAAAGAAAGAAAAGGTAAAAGTTATCTTGCTTTAACATTACTTCATAAACAGTTGATGGCGATGGACATTCATAATCGCCGAAGTTAAATTGGACCACAAGTGGAAAACAGAAAATAGCCTAGTAACGTTACAATAAAGGCAAGACACGTATGTGGGGACGTGTATGTAGCTACATAATTACGCGTCCAAGCAAACTACGTTTCTTCACTGGAATGTTGAATTAAATCACAATCCGCAAAGCACCGTAGACTATAGGTTATTGAATATTGATCACACAAAGCTGACGCAAATGTAGAAATAGTCAATTTGATCAGTTAGACTAAAATACTTAGTACATTCGTCGCTAAATATAAAGCTCCCTACCTGTAACGTTGCAGTCTTAGAGAAATAGTGCAGCGAGTCAGCAGTGTCATATAGGCTGTTCACTAAACCGTTAGTTTAGCCTGCATTATAGGGTGTGATTTTACTAGCCTAGATTAGGTGCCACATAAACTTGTTATCAGCGCTGACATTGGATTGTTTGGTGACCAATTTGTCCGCTAGCGTTTTCAACGCTACTGTACATTCGCACAAAAAGTGATGTACAGGTACAGTGGACTAGCCTAAGTTACTGAATGTTACCGCTTGCTTTAGCCTCTGTCTTCAGTCGCTTAAGTTAAGCATTTGTAATTTCGGGTTTGCAGAAGACATCCGTTTAATCGAATCGGAAATATGTTCCCAGAGAAGGTGAAAAATAAGCAAACATTCTGGACATTTCTCCCTTTAAAAATGTCAGTAATAGTCGTTTGTTTTGGTGCAGTGCTGTCTTAAGCGGTAGCCAAGCAAATAAGAGGGGGAAAACGAGCTGGATTCGTTAGCCAGCCTATTACTAGTGTAGCAATAGGACACGCGGACAAACAATCTCACTCGCGGTACTCTGTTTTGAAGGGACGTTATGACGGATAGGCTGTCTATCTTCAGTAAGGTGAATTAATTTTGCGTGCAGAGAAGGAAAGAAAAACTAAACTAAACTGGACATGGATACTTGTTTTGTTGTTATTTTTATGACCTTGGATGAGAGGCACAATGGATTTTTTAAAATTTGTTTTCAACTGAGATTATGACCACGACAGCGGTTAAAGAAGTAGCTATCTTGCATGAAGTTACTTGCCTGTGAGGAAGAAGTGAACCAAGTGGACGTGGTTATCTGTACGATACTAAGCGCAAATGCTTTAGTAAAACCAAAGTAGAATTATAGGCTCCTAATTATTGCAGTCATCGTCTACTTAGGTTATATGCAGTCATTTAATGTGACTGCGCGTGTGATACAAAACTGCATCAGTTGTTAGGTAGTGGTATGCTGTACAGTCTCTGCGATATTTTATGTGGGTGGCTAATAACTCATAAAAATCAAAGACGTAAACTGTAGCCTCTTGTAACGCAAACTTTAGCAAAGCATACATTTTTACAGTAAATCAAGTGGTGTTTGCGTTGAAATACTTGAGGAGACTTATTTGAGACTGCCGCGATGTAAAATAAACATTCATCATCTTTATATTGATTTCTTCTCGATTTCAGCCATATCTCTGGAACCACTTTCTCAGAAACTGAAATAATTACATTTTGGGGGCGCTGCCGGGGAAGAGAACACAAAATCGGGTAGCCTCCCTCAGGCTGCCTCGCGATCTGATAGAAAATAGAAATGATGTAAAAAGTCTTCGTTAACTTTACAAAAAAGTGGCTAAATCGAGTTTTTCAGTATATGTCGTTTGTGTATCTTACGTTGATGCATCACTCATATACTGCCGATTAAACAGCTTATTTTAAATTAACACCCGCTGTCGTTTTGTTTAGTAATGGCTATATGGTGCAACACAAGTTATGGAAGACAGGCTGGATCATCTCAGTTGGACACATTTTCAAATTCTTAATTTACAATTCGTTAAGGGGAAAGCCTAGCCTTTCTTAAAACTAGCATGTGATTAGAAAGAGTTACATTGCACAACTAATGGCATCTGCATTTCACTTCGTGTATGAATTGACAAAAGAAACAAAATTCAGTAGACCATAGGGATTCTTCTCCTTTTTTTATTAGGCTATACTATTTGTACCGTTTATGTTTAGGAAAAATTATTCATGTTACTATTAAGTTATTTTTTATTTTTATAATCTTGCCTTTCAGCAGTTGATCCTAGTTCTAATGTAACTCCTCATCTTCCAGTTTTCATTCCTCATTCTGTCTTGGCAAGGTGTGAATTTGAAAGGTGTGTTTTATAATAAAAAAGCTTATATATATATTATATATATATGTGTGTGTGTGTGTGTGTGTGAAATTCATTTTTTGGGTGATGAGTCAGTTATTTAATGTCTGTTTATCGATGTCTAACTCTTGTTAAAAGAGTTGTCTTTGTAAATGTAAGACGCAGTAAAACTGAAGGGCAGATGCTGCAGTAAAGGACTTATTGTCATATTGATGTCCTCATCCGTGTCCAGCCCACTCCTCATCCCTGGATGATGCCATGGTGTCAGAGTATGTAGCATTTGGGAAGGCGATGGAGAGGTAGATTGGGAGACCTGTAGTGGTCATAGCCCTTTGGATGTTGTGTTGTGTTGTGTGGCTAGTCGGTCTGCATAGACGTTTCAGAAAACTGGCCACTGCTGCAGCAACAACAGAAGGGCTGGTAAAAAATGGAGACCATTGCCATTTTATTGTAGTGGGTCCATTCCTGCTTGGCTATTGCAAACAAGTGTCTAGCCTCTTCTTTGTCTGACAATGGCCAGTCTGCTGACTCTGCACTGAAACCTTGAAACATCTGGTGGTAATATAAAATTGCTGAGCATCAATCTAGGCATCTCACGCCACACAGCTCCTCTGAGCTTGATGCAGTCTCTGAACCCTGTAGGGCAGCCACAGAGTTAACAATTTGACAAATTGCATTTTCTATTTCCGGGCATAATCGCAGGTGACAATAGTAAAAGATTGCCTTTTTTGGTAATATAACTAATACGCTGTATTCTCTAGAAAATGAGATAGCTATTGTAGCACTACAGAAAATGCATAGGCTGGCAAATCTTTTTTCCCCTCCTTCTGGTGAGGTAGAATGGCTTTTGTGAATTTAATCCAATAAGATAACATGTTTAATATCCATTTTGAGCGAGAGCTGAAATTTTAAATCCCTGGTGTGCAACCATCAGGCTTGGCATTTTGGGCGATTGGATGTGCTCTTGGCCCCAGTAACAACATTATCATCATCATCATCATCTGAGCACAAGCCATTATCTGTCTAATGCAGGACCAAAGCAGCTATAATGTCCGCAAGGTCTCTTTATCAGTCACTGGGCCTGTCGTCGTCAGCGAGCATCCTAATAGATTGATTAAAAAGATATTTTGATCCGGGGAGTTAACTGTGCGGGTTACGAGGTGCATGTGCCTGCCTGGTGATTTTCGAATGGAGCTGTTTGATGTACCAAAGGCTGTGTGTGACCGCTCTGAAGCTTCCGTTATGTTGTGTAAAATACACTGTGCATTTTGAGGGAGAAAGCAGGTTCTGTCTGTAGCTGAGAAATTTGTGCATTTATTTTGCTGGTGTTGTGGTCGTCCATGTCTTCTTCCTGCTGCCTTAAATAACTTTTAGCAGTATTTGCTCAGAGGCTATGCAAGTATGTTCCCAGGAAACAGATAAATGTTGGCTGTGCTCAGAAGATTGGAAACTGTGTTTTCCTTTGCCCTGTCGTTGCTTTTAAGTTTAATGGAGTGTTGTATAATTGGCTTCATTCAACAGTGTTCCCTCATGTGGCTGTTTCATTGTTTCAGCTCAGGAACACCCAAACAATGTATGTTTTATTATTTTCTATAGGAAGGGTGGGAGTTTCCCATTATTCTCTCAAAGGTTTTAGAATTCAGACTCCAGTCTGCCCTTGGCTCCCTCCAATTATTATTTACTTTTTTGAGCGCCAGTTCAATTTTTTGCATGAGCGTCAGTTTGGCTTCCTGTCTGGCCCCTCTGCGAGTAGCAAATTTCATGCCGTTAGATACAGACCCTCCGTTAGCCCACGATCGAGGATTAAAGAAGACAGCTATTAATTGAAGATGTTTAGCGCTAATGCTGTTGGCCCTTTGAATGGCGCTGTAAGACAGAAAGGCACAGCGTGACAACCCCCCAACCCACCCCACCCACTTCCCTGTAGCTGAATCGGGGGCAGTAATCAGGGGTGACCAGATCCTCTGAAGTGGAAGCACGCCCTGGCGCTGTTATCAGACGAAGCTCTTTTTTTAGTGGGGGGTGGAAGGGAGGGGCTGGGGGAGCAGAGACTGGTAAATGTGCTGTAGATGACTCAACTCAACATTCCACGAACCCCACCCCCTTTCACGCTGTCCCATCCCCCCCCCCCAACACACACACACACCGGCAGGCCCTGGCAGCGTGCGGGCCGTGTAATGAGGAGGACAGGACGGCGTGGCAGCGATGCCCGCTGCGCTCTGTCGGAGGCGGAAAGCGGGGCAAACTCCGGCCCCTTGTGACAGCTGCTGGAGTTTCTCTGCTAAAGAGGATGTCAGTTGGGAGGATGGGATGCTGTTAAAGTGCTTCATCTGACAGTGTGTCGGCCCTGACTCTGGAGGCCCACTATCAGATGCCACAGACACGCAGGAGAATAAATGGAAGGGCAGAATAAACAGAGAACACATCAAGGGCTGCTTGTCCAAAGAGAAGTGTCAATGCTCTTCCGCGTACCTAAAACCTTGCTCTTCCTCTCTCCAGAATGAAATCACAGCTCTTTTGTTCAAACCTGCATTCTGCGATTGTGAAAGGTACCATCAAAATGATAAAAAAGCACATACTTGCATGGTTCCTCCTCCCATCAGCTACTTAAAAATATTACTGAAAAAAATAATGATAAAACAAAGGCATACATATTGGAATAAAATAGGAATATTGAATATCTTTATTTTTGTCAGGTTATGCTTTTAGATTGATGCATTGTTTGCCTTTATTGCTGTGCTGTCTCTTTTGGACCACCCACACTCCACACCTCCCACCCCCTCCTGCTGAGGAACCATAGATACTAGCCTGAGCAGGGGCGGGCAGTGAATTTACTGAAGGGATATGTGAGGAATTCTGTGGAGAGAGCCAGATATTCCCCACCTACCTCTTTTCAATAAGCGACGTTTCAGAACACTCCTTTTCATCCTGATCATCAGCTTGAATACTGTTCATTTTATGATTGTGACAGGACCTGATCCATTGCCCTGCTAAGCCTTTAGTTTCTTCTGTCAGAAAGAAGATTGGGCAGTGTCCTTAAAGTTAAAGTCTAGACCGGTGCTGGTTTTGAATTTATCAAATTACAAATGTAGTCAGGAGCTTATTCGTAAATGCAATCAAGACCAGATTGGTTTCTATTTAACAACCAGTCTCTTACAGACGAACGGACTGCACAGTGCTCAAATTTTTTTTGTTTGTTTTGTTTTGTTGTGGTTGTAACTATGACACAAATTCCATGCAATGCATTGTGGGTTCACCCTTAACAAGCGAGATACCTTGACCAACAGATGGCAAATAAACCATAGCATGCACATTGTCTACACTCTTGTTTCTTTCGGTTGTGAAATGGAATATTGTAAAAACCATTTATTTCATAACTTTTTTTTTAGCAATATCTCTTGGACTGTTGGCATTTCTTTTAAGGCAGTGTTTGCAACAATATCCAAGATATCCAAGGTGGGCACAGGAAATTGTTGGTTAACATGCATTTAAGCAACTTAACCAAAATCAAAACTGTTACATGCAGGGTGAAAATCATAAAAAGGAGAGAATTGTATGGTCAGTGAATCTACTGTGTTGAGTTGTAATATGCAGTTTGATACTTTTGTATATTTCTTGTTACAGTATTTTTCTCAGTTGAGTGCTTGAAGTTTTACATTAAGCTCAAGTGGAGAATGACAGGCAGTGGGCCTAGAGTGTCTCTGAAAACACACTTTGCATTGATATTATGCACATTGGGAAATATTTGATTGATTGATTAATAAATTAATTAATTTATGTATCTATTTATTTATTTTCCAAAGAAGTATAAAATGAACTATAAAAAAATACATATGCACGCTGCGTTATCAGCGTGCATATGAGAGAGAGAGATGTGATTAACTGTGTTGCAAACAACAACAAAAAAAATATAGGCTATATGAAAGGACTGAGATTCAGAGGAATATCCAAGATAAAATATCATGAGCTTCTCATAATGTACAGTGTTGTACTTGTTATATATTAATAAGCACTGTTTATGTTTTCTTCTGATGTTCTGATGTTTGGGGTACCATTGTAACTGCCACTAGAGGGTGTGTTTAGTGTAAAGGACATACTTATTTTTCCACTGTTGGATTTTTCTTTGAATTATTTGTTGTTGCCATACACACTGTAGAATGCTTCGGTATGCTTACCCTAGACTGGTGGTTATCGTATTATTTCTCCCTTTTAAGGGACAAATGGATTTGCTCCATAGGACTGTTCGAAAAGGGGATAAACCACCCAGAAACTATGCTTACTGTAAAAATGCTTGGATGACTTTTAATGATCCAAGTGTCTCTCTCAAAGGTTTCCAGGATCTGAGGTATGGAAACAATTCCAGTGCGCCATTTGGTGCCAGTGGCACAGCAGTTGGCCCGGCTCCCATTGTTTCTGAATTGGTCCTTATGCTTTCTGAGCTCATATTATTTAACAATTGCATAGATCCAAAGTACAGTAAAGCTACTCCTTCCTTTGTATTTTAGTTAAAGCGAGTTGGGCTCCCTTGATCCAGACATCATAGTTTCTGTTTTGTTCTTCCTATTGTTAGTGTGTTCTCTCAGTGTTTATGGATACGGTGCTGTTACGTGGACACAGATTAGTCATATTAAAGGCAGTAATTGCTCCCCTGTTACCAGTTGGCAGTTTTCACCCAAATGAATGAAATGTTTACAAATGTGTGAAGAACTTGTTGGCCTTGACCATAGTCTTCTTATTTTGAAAGACTAGATCCACTTGAAGTGCATGCAGGTAAGGGTTATGAAGGTTACGCAAGACATTTTTCTTTCGTTTTAAGTCTTTTTTATTATTATTTATGAACAGATCACACATTGTGGTGTTGATGTATTCCTACATTTTAGATGAGTTGTGAAAAAGCTCCTGAAACAAAAGGAATTTAATTCCCCCATGTTAGAAAGGCTTGCCTGGAAGACGCTGTTTGTTTTTTGTGCAGAAAAATAATAAGACTGAAAAGAAGGAAAGTGATCCCAATAACTGAACAGACTAGAGAAATACTATGTATAGTTTTCACGGAAGCTGTTTGGTGCATTAGGGTGAATGAAGGAGTATGGCTGGTTGTTACTCTGATCTCTGCTTCATTTTCCAAGGAGAGGAAAAAAACACCCACACGCCAAGAAGCGTTGCTGTCACACAGTCATCGGCAGGCCAGAGAGAACAAGAGTCTCCTCATTAAATTCTCGCAGTGGCGTTGGTTTTTCCACTTTAATGCTTGGGAGACACTTCCTCTTTGGAGAGATTGGAATACGGACTGCGGATTCTGCAGCAGCGCCCAATTTGTCTTACTTCTGGGAGGCCGTTTCAACTCTAATGCTCTTGCTCTCTGCTGCTAAATTGGCTTTCTTTTGTTTTGCACATTCACAAAACATGTCAGATAATCAGTCACTCCCGTATTGAACAGTTGGAGAAAATGTGTACAATCAAGTTCAGACCTAAACCGATTACCCAGCTGCCAATATTCAAAATAATTTTGGTTCTGTGGAAGAAAATTAGGCAAGGGCCTGGTTGTCAGTTTTTTCCCCCTGTATATCTTCTCAAGATATGAAAAGATTTTCAGTTCATGGAAAAATATAGTCAGGGACGTCTCCTGGGTGACACACATCACAATTTCCCTGTAATCATGTTTGAAAGAGATGGAATGTTTACTCAGGGTTTTAAAGCATGTTAACTTGACATGATCAGTGTATGTCTTGTCTGCCATTAATAATCTTTAAAAAAAAAAAAAAAAAATTATTAAATATTTTCACTATTCCCTGTTGACTGGTATTGAGACAAAAATTGTTTGCTTGTTAAGGCTCATTTCGAAGATTATAACTGAATAAATCTGTAACGTATTATTTTGAGCAGTGGAGCAGTACAGAGGTTGGTAATGTTTAATAGGTACCCTATTGATTCTTTTGACATACCACCTTTGGCTAATAAATGTGTTTGGTTTCTCAATGGAAACTTCCATTATTCCCCCTTGTGGAGGACCTCTAATTAACCAGGTATTTGAATATTGTGGCCTTTTCTTATGACATTTGAGCATTTCAGAACCATTGTTTTCCATGATTCTGAACATGTGCAATCCTCAGGTCACCCAAAGCACTTAACATCTTTATGTGAAACCTTTTTTTTTAATGATTTAATTCAGCAGGAAGGGTATCTCAATTTTTATAGTGTGAGGGAGAGAAAAAAGCACACAAGTTATTTATTGATTTATTTATTTTTGCACATTCAGATAAAAAGGCTCTCCTTAATAAAATACCCGATGCTATTCAGAATTGTAAGACGCGATCCAGTGAGAACTGTGGAAGTGAGAGGTGAGAGAGAATGAAAGCTTGAGACTGTGACCACGGCAACCAGACTGTGATGGAACCCGGCGATAGCTTTGCGCTCAACTGGAGGCCAAACTGACAGCAGCGCGTTTTCATATCAATCCACACTTGCACTGTGGGTATTAAAAACAATCAGTGTAGCAGGGAGTGCAGAATATAGTGCACATTAAACTCTGCACAGGTGGGGTGTTTTCAAATAAACCACCGTGAAATTAATTCGGCAGTGAGCATTGCTATTCGCTGTGACGATCTGAAGCCTTCTGGCCAGCCTCCCATGGTATTGTTTGGCCTTTCCCCTCATCCTCCTTCCTCTGACATGTGACAACAGGTGTACTGGGCCCTGTTGATGTGGCCAGAATACCAGGAACTTCCAGAAAGCTCTCATGGCACGGCATATAGTCAATTTAAAACCGTGGAGATACAGAGAATTCCCTCACGTTTCAAGGTCAGGTTTCTTTTTAAGGCATGATCTCCTGTCTAAGTCACTAGTGGGGTGTCATTCCTGTCGCTGGCTGTCTCAGACTCCTTCCTTTCCAGCACCCCCCCCCCCCCCCCCATTTGTTTTTACCTTGGAGTGTCATATTTTGTCCATGCTGTCAGCACATGGTGGTGTTGGGGCCCCCAAAAAGAGTGGACAGTTGAAGGAGGACCCGGAAGAGTGAGCCCAGGGTTCCACTCATCTTACTCCCTGTCAGAGGGACAATCCTCTGCGTTCCACCTGAAACTCCATCAGATTTACGCTGCAGCGACAGCCATCTCTCTGCACTTAATCACCTATGGCTCCCGCAGACCCACCAGCCGGCAGGATGGATGACCAGAGGACAGACTCGATGGAATCCAGTCAGGTGGAACAGTGTGTAACACTTGTAGGTGCTGCACCCACAGCCCCCACTGCCACCCCCTCATTTAGCTTTGGCACACGCATTAGTGAAAAGGAAGCACGCAGGCGCGCTGGAAAGGTGCGTTTTGAAGCGAGGCGCGACCGTACGTGACTGCAAATGCCGCCACTCTTTCTTGCGAGGCCATCTGACGGCTGGGTCAACACCCTGTTCCGTGTGTCACACTTGAGTGTCCAAGTCTCCATCTGCAGTCTCATCGCTGATGAACGCCACAATGGCGACTGTAGGCAGACCTGTTAAGACAAGTGTCAGACGAGAACTGTGGCTGGATGGCACTGCAAGCCTGACTTCAATGTGTGAGATATATATGTGAAGAATTGTTTTGATGTATGGTTCCCCTGTTGTACTATAGCAGGTGCCGCAGGAACTTTTGTGTTGCTGTGGTAGTAGAAAGTAGTAGACATGAGCAGTCACTGTTTTAAGGAATACAGAAATAGCATACAGTAGGTAGCCTACTATTTTTGAAAAGGCAAATTCTGTGTTGGTGCATGTGGGTGGCAGCTCTTGTTTGGGTATGCAAGATTTTGCTCGTTTTTTTTCTTCTCAAAAGTTTTAAATGGATGTGCTGCATTCAAGGGTGGGCATTCAGTGAGTTCGCCGTATTTTGCACTGCAGATAATAGGCTTGGTGGCAAAATGTCAGAGGCGCTTTTATTTATTTGCATACCAAACACTCCCATTTGTGTGAAGCAAATATTTACCCATGCCAATCTGAGAACAGTGCTCTGAATGGGAAGGGCATGCATTTGTTTTCTAGATAGGTCAAGTCTTGTGCTTTGGGACTATGGAAATATTCCCTAGCTCTCAGGCCATGTCACTGTTAGGCTTCTCACACTGTGACAGCATCTTGACATGCATTCATTGAATGCTCAAAAAAAAAAGAAAAAAAATCTAATTACCATTAAACAAGGATGAAGTCCCAGCCTAGATTTGACTCTGGGGCATATTAGAGACAATTAACAAAGATCAGGAGAGACAGTTTCCCTGGTTTCTGGTTCCATGATCACGGAACGTCCTTGCCAAAAGCACCCTTCCAGTCTTATTCTTTGCACAGATGTGCCCATGCTTTTGTTTTTCTCTACTTGGGTTGCTTTGTTTCAAGGATGTTCAAGATGTCACAGAAGATGTTCTGCTAGCTGTTGACATGCTTATTTATTTATTTATTTATTTATTTCCCGTGTCTGATCTATAGGGGTGTGGCCTGGCTCATACCTGATAAGCTGAGATTTTCGGGGAGTTCATGACATCTTTGTGGGGCAGCGATTTACCCTGCGCAGTGGGTGTGCATCCACGGTATACAGTACAAGATTCATCATCGTCACAAAGAAGGCTACATTGTGTTGCGAGGAGGCACTTGTCCATGTGGCCGAACTGATGGTGGCAGATGGCCGGTTGCTAACAAAATATCATTACATTTCCACTCCGCGTGTGAGCTCTCGGCCAAATGATGATGCAAAAGCCTTGGCCCCTGGAAAGTAATGTGGCGCAGTGACCTTCTTACCAAGGAAGTACAGGATGTAGTAAGAGGACACAACTCTAAAGGAGAAGGAGAGAGGAGAAAGCGTTGATTTCTCTGTTTGCTTGTGTTGTGGTGTTCCCTGTGTTTGTTGACTGCTACAGCGACATGAATCCCATCTTAAGCTATTAAATCCACATTCCGGTGTGCAAGGATACACAGCTGATGCAAGCGAAAAGTGATATCCAATATAGTTCATATTCATTAAAATTTGAAATGCCAGCACATTAGTCAGCAAGGGAAGCAGTGGAACCCTTTGTCTTAGGGAAACTGAGTAATAGAATATAGTAATAGTATAGTATCTGCATGAACAACTGTTATCCTGAAGTTAGGTTCTCGGTTGGTGGTGTCACTCCCTACCGTCTGGAAAACAAATTTTGACGGTGCCAGTGCTGACTGCTGCTGAAGTTCTGTAGGGCAGTGCGTAATTGGGCATAGCGTCATATGAGGGATATCCCCTGCCATATTGCACCAAGGCAACTGCTCTGGTTGTTGGGGCATCTGCAGTCTGCTTACACCAGCTGCCTTTCTTTTGCTTTACTTGCAAGTAGAAAAATTTTCTTACCGCTGGTCTGTTCTGATCTTTAAAAAGCTGCTTTAGAGGGGGGAAAGATTACCTTTGCCTGCAAATCAGATGATTTTGTAATTATTTGTTGTGAGACCAAGCCAACGTGGAGGAAGAGGCCCGGGATCCATTCTTCACCCTCCCTGCCACGTGGAAGTGTTCCTGTCTGCCTTAAAGTGAGGACTGTAGCCATGAGCCCAAAAGGGCAGAGGTTGTTACAGCAGGGACTGCAGCCCTAAGCTCTCTGGGTAGGATGCATGGAAAATGAAATCCTCTCTGGCTGCCAAGGAACCCAGATCCCACATTTCAGTCCGAGGTTTCTGTCTTGACTCAAATCAAGTCTCTCCTGTGTCAGCACAGGAGAATAAGGTAGGACTTCTTGGGGATTTTGACAGGTGAATTACTTAAAGGTCATGCTGACCAAGGCCCACAATAATTAAAAAAAAGGTCTTCTGAGATTATGAATTTGTGGTTTGTGTATGATGACTACACTCTGAAGTAATTCTGCAGAAATCTTGCTCTTTAAGTTTTACTTTTAGTTCTGAACAATGACGCTGTCGCCGAGAGAGGTTTTTCTGAGTGATCTTTGGTGGCCCAGTAGCAGATGTAGGTGAGTATGAATATTTGTGGATGCTTATGCTGGTGTTGTGAGGCACTTATGAAAACGATATGGACGCTCCCACTGATAAAATGAAATCAAGTGTTTTCATTTCATTCTAGAAGAGGACTTTGAAAAGATCAGATGGCATTGGGAAGACAAAAATCAATTTTGCCTTGGTTCAGTTATTAAAATTCTAGGTTTTGTTCATGGTGATTTGGCAGTGGTACATACTTCCGGGTGCCTGTGATTCACAAGAATGTGAGTAGGACAGTGATTTTGAAAATTTGTGGTTAAAGAAGGTTGAATTTCTCAGTGTGTTGCTCCTTTAAACCTGGCAAGAAATGTTTGTCTGATGTGAAATAGCGTACTCTACATATGTTGCTTCAGATTCTAAGGGCAGGTATTAAGCATGCTAGTAATTAGGGACTTATGCACAATGAGTCCTATATATTGATAATGGACAGGATGCATTCTTTGTTTGATTTTTGCAAGGATAGTGAAACTATGTGAAGGTATTTATGTGTCTTTGATCCACACTGAGGCTCAAGGATATATTGTCAGTCATGAACCCACACCAGCATTGCTGTGTCTTTTGTTTTTTTTTTTGTTCTTGGTCTGATAGAGACATGGTGAATTTGTAATTTTGCCAACATATGATATACTTTTCATTTTTGGCATAAACTCATGGCATAAACATTCCTACTAAGATGAACGGGCAAAGAAACGGTTATAAATCCAAACAGACAAATGTCATTTCTAAACCGCTTGTCTGTAGCGGATTGTCTGCCCTGTCTGTAAGGCTGCAGTCATCTGAGGCTTATCCTCAGTCTTCATCTGTATCTCGGACACAAAAGGATGGTCATTCATGGAGCAAATAAAGAAGAGAATTATTTGTAAGGCCGGGCAAGGTTCTGAAATTGGGTAGAAATTGCAGTTCCCCTCCAGCGCCATGAGAGTGGAAAGAGGTGCCTGTGACCCCGATGGGTGGGGGCTGATTGGGAAAGCTTGTAAGGTATTCCCAAATTTGTTGCTGATTTATTCTGCCCTTTCATGACAACTCAAAATCATCACCGGTACATAAAAAGATACAGCATTTTTGCAGTTATTAATCCCTCCCTGTACAGAATAAACATGTTGTTTTATAATTTACATCTCAGTAACTTAAGCTAAACATGCATTATGCCTGGAGAGAAAAAAATAATATAAAATCCTGTGAAAACTGACCAGAGGTATCTACAGTACATGTGAAAACCACTGTAGGCTCATTGGAGCTGGACTGGAATACACGATGAAAGTACAAAAAAAAAAAAGATAATGTGTAGAAACAAAATTAAGTGGGGTCCTGGGATGGGGATTCAGTCATGGAGCATGTGTCCTGATTTTTACGAGGACTAAGATAAAAAAACGGGTTGCAGCAGCAGGTTTTCAGCTCATTTCTTGACCCTCAGCACTCTGTTCGCATTTAAGGGCCGTAGCAATGTTTAGTCAAGGTCCATTTTAGCCAAACGAACACACCAAGATAGTCATATCATAGAACAGCTCATACTCAGACTAATGGGGCATTTTATTTATTTATTTATTTAAATCTTTCATAGAAGAAAGAAAAGACAGTTTCAGAGGTTATACCTCAGAGTAAATGGAAGTGAAGTATATTTTGACATTGACAGTTACTGTTATCATGGGCTGTTATGTATTGAGTCCCAAGGCTTTGTGTTATGCATGCTCAATATTAAGCTCAGTGCTCTAAAATGGAAACCTTTCGTCCCCTGCTCGTCCCCGTGCAAAAATTGGAACATTTTGTTTTACCAATTAGAATTGAGGGCAGATATAGACCCATTTCATCTTAAAAGATATGGCAGTTTGAAGAAGAGGGCTACACATGTCAACCTTACTCATCTTAACAAAGTCATAGAGCCCTGTGGTATTAGACTAGCTTTGGCGCTTAAGTAATGGGTCACTGCTATATCAACCTAATTCACATTCACTCTCATTATAATCTTTTTAATTAACGGGCGTTATGCTCTGGCGTTTCAAAGGGTTGGGGTGTATTTTAAATGGCATAGATGCCTGCCGTGATTGACAAGCCGTACGATTCTTCTGGAGATGCGTGACTAGAGAAATCAAGTCTCGCATATCTCAAGGGGAATTTTTTCAGTGACACCATGAGCTTAATTTTCGTACCCCTGCCTTCCTGTCCCCCTACCTCTCTGTCGACCTGCTTCTCTGCCACTGGGGGGGTGGGAGTTGTCTTTTCAACGCTGTAATGATCACAGTATATGTGTTGCGATTATGCATGCCTATACGTATTCATTTTGGTGCGCGGGGAGCTGGAAGAAGAGAAAGCCGGCTACCGGTGGTTTGTGGTGCCAATGATGGGAATTGAATTCACAGAGGGAAAATGGGATTTGGTTGCAGCCTGAACTGATAATGATGTAGCCCAAATGGATTTGTAATGGCTATTCATGGAGATGGCGAGCAGCTAAAATGGTTTGACACAAATATTAATACAGGTGGCAAGCGTAGCTGGCAGGGGTGGCAGGGGCATAAGCCATCACTCATGGCTTCAGGCTACAGGTGAACAACAAAAAAAAAAAAGAAAGAAAAAAAATTAAGCTGATAAATGTTTTTTTTTTTTTTTGCCATTCTCAGACACTAACTGAAGAAAACTATTTTTGTATGTCCCCTAAATATGATATATGGACCACCAGAATTGAGGACAGTTGCATGAAATAAATGCCATTTACTGCAGTACACAAATCGGTACACACACAGTTAATCGGTAAGTTAAAAATAATGTCCCCTGCTGCCTAAAATTACTGCTGTGACTAATCCCACAGACCTGCTAAGAAAAAGGATTGGTGCATGTAAACCATAGACTGCATGAATGTCTAGGGACAGGCAATATTCTGCCATTATCATTAACCTAAAAACGATGGCTAGATGGCCACAAAGTTATTGTGTATAGTGTTTGGGGGGGGAGGAAGGGGGGTGAAGAAAAATGAATACTGGTGACTTCCAGGCCATGAGAGATAAATTCTACACAAGCAGCCTGTGCAGGCAACCTCAGCTCAGTATGTTCTATTGTTTTTCTTTGTCAGTCACAGTGTCTACTTTGTGATCTTTTGCACATGTGAATTTCAGAATGTGATCTCATTTTTTTGCATACGTCATTTATGAATGTAATATCAGTTTCAATATTTTCCCTGATTTTCATTTTGTAAGGCATTACTGGTTTATTCCCATCATATCTGTGCAAATATTTTAATATGCCTTCTGTCACTAAGGTCCCTCTTGTTTTGTGATCTATGATGCCTCATGATGGCCTGCTTTTCTGGCATTGATTCTTCTTTGGTCCTGATTATGAGAGACAATTGCAACAGACTCAAAATGCAAATGCCACATCTGGAATTAACTCTAGACCTTTCGTTAGCGTTCTTGTGCATGAACTAATGATGCAACAGCACACAGTTGGCCAAAAAACAGCTGGGCAATCAATTGTCCAATTACATTTGGGGCCATAAAATGGGGAACTTAAGCTGACAGTCTGCACTTGCCCTGAAATGGGGAACTATAAAAATGTGCTGAAATTTCTACGGAGTGAAACCAAAATGTATAAAAATTCTCTTTAATAGAAGCTGAGAATCTGCGCTTTAACCACATTGTTTGATTATTATTGTAATCAACAATTTGAATTGTGGTGTACAGAGACGAATGTAGAAGAAGAAGAACAAAAAAGTCTTTGTCCCAAACATTATGGAGATCTATATATATATATACATATATATATAGATATATAATATATAATTGCTCATCCCTTTACATGCCACAGCTCAAAACCACAGAGAATTAATTTGTTAATTTTAATACATTTGTTTCCTATTTGCCGTCAGGGGCAATATCCATTGATTTTATTTACTCTGCACTGCACAGTGACTGATTGAATGCATTGCTTGGCTGATAGAAAACATCATTGCCTGGCAATGAGTCTTGCATACACATTGTGGTACGATAATCATTATTCCAGCATATGTGTACATGCTAGTCCTTCACAACACAAGCAGTATGTTCTCTGTGGGCGTGTGTGGGAAGTGTCCTATTCTCCTCTCATATCATCACAGATGCTTAAGGAGAAGAAAAATAATCATTTCAAACAGTCACAGGAAATGAATTTCTAACATCCTTAAAGCAGAAAAGACAGCATTCAGGATTAATGCAGCACGTTTTAGAGAAAGAGGTCCTCTGACAGCGTTTGTGTTAACTGAAATGTATACGTGGAATGACACTTAACAATATGCGGCTTACAACTAGATCTTTACCTGCTAATGTATACGGTTGTAATTGAAGCAATCATGTTGGTATTTTCAGTTTCTGCCCATGGTGATGCAGGAATTGTGCCCCACGCCAATAGGGGCCTAACCTGAAATTGCTTTTCTTCCTCTCGCTGTGTGAAAAATTGCACTTGGCCAGGACACAGGTCACACACATAATGAAAGTGCAGGGCTTCGCCCAGCTTTGTTAAAAGTGAATTTAAATGTAAAATATTCCTTTTGTCGGACAGCACTTAGTGAGTGTATCGATCCCAAATGAAAGGTGACCGGGACAGAAGGGCCAGGGGGCAGGTTGTAGTGCGTTTTTCCCTCCCTCCCCTCGGTGGTGTCACCAGACTGCAGCTTCTTCTTTCTTTATCCATTCCCAGTCAATTTGGACTTCTGTTTCTTTTTTCCTTCTTTTTCTCTTTCTTTCTTTAGTTTTTGCACATGTACAGATTTCTTTCTAGTCAACACCCAAGTTTTATCCATCAGCTTTATCAACCTATGAAATATACTGTGAAATAATCTAAAATCGATCAGGGAACTAAAAGAATTCTGTTCCTAGTGGCCATGTGGGACATCATAACTCCTGTTAATAGTCTGAAGAATGACCCTGGACGTCTTGCACGGCATCTCTGAGCTCAGACCAAACAGGTCCC
Organism: Anguilla rostrata; assembly: GCF_018555375.3. NCBI lineage: Eukaryota > Metazoa > Chordata > Actinopteri > Anguilliformes > Anguillidae > Anguilla > Anguilla rostrata. The sequence goes on from NC_057945.1 coordinate 26,325,157, forward strand.
TCCTCTCCCAGTAAATCTTTAATATGGCTGGATAATATATGCACTATGGATTTCTGTAATGGTCAGATCCAGTGCAATACAATGCTGTAAATAGCCTTTGGGCATTAAAAAATATGCGATAAATAGTTCCCACCCCTCTCTAGTGCAGATGCACTGGGTGAAGTGCCTGCAAATAAGGAGCACTGGATGCGTGACCTATGATTTAACAACTCGTGTATGATTAACTCGTTAATTAGTTTACCGAAACCCCGGTCGTCTTAATCAGAGGAGTGTAAGACCATTTCGTTTAGTATATCCATCCTCTAGACCCACATTAGTAATGGCTGCAGGACCCAGACACAGTTAATGTGGGACCTAATAGCCCAATTAGAGGGCATGCATCGCACAGATGTCTAGCAGAGATTGCCCTTATTTCGGAGCAGTGTTACCGGCTAAACGGAAATGTTTTTGGACCGCTCCAAGCTTGGGGCTGGGGAGTAATGTATCTGCTCTTTTCAAGTGTTTGAAGAATGTATTTTTAAAAAAGCATGGTTATTAGCATTTTAAAATCTGATGCTTTATCAGATTTAAAAGCTTAACTTTTCTGCTTGATTTCTTTATCTTTTAGCACGGACACCAGTGTCAATAGTAACATTATAGTTTTCTTTTTCATTTTTAACTTATAATTTACTTCAGAGCACTGTTCTGTAGCCAGTCAGTAGAAGGCCCAGATTGGGCTGTGAGCTCATGACTGGTAGGGGTCTCCATGCATGTTGTCCTGAACTCTAGAGTGACAAGACAAAAGGTCCTTGTGTCTCAGCTCTGTAGTGCAGTGAGTCTATCGCAGTCTAGTCTTTATACAGTAAGACTTCTCAGTCCATTAGTCCTGTCTTCAGTTAAAGAGCGGCCTGTCTAATGTACAGACGAATGGCGTGAGAAGTGTCGCAGATGTGGTTTCTGTTTAAGCTGGAGTGAGGCACACTGAGATGAGCATGTCTCAGGGGGTGTATAGGCGTGATAGCATGTGCATCGTGGGTGTGTTGTTCCAGTTTTCTACAGGCTGTATTAACTCCGCCTGAAGGTGATGATCGCAGTGTGTGGTTTTAATTAGGGCTGAGGTTTGCAGGCCTTTGCTGGTGAGCTAGGCTCTGAATTGATTTTTTTTATTTTTTATTTTATTATGGATTTCAGCACTGTAGGAATATGTGGGTGTTGGAAGGCTGCTAGGTGAATTCACCCTTTCTGGATCGCAGTGCCTAAGCTGACCCCCTTCACAACGGAGGCGCCACATGTTTGCTTTCTGTCCACTTCTTTTTCTGACAGTCTCAGGAAAAATTCTGCCAGATGTGGCCACCCAAGCTTTGCACGTTCACACCCCTAATGACTGCACTGAGCATGTGCCAACTGAGTGATCAGCGGAGTTAATCATATCTCATTTTCATTCATACTTTGATGAAATCATTTTCCACAGGGCCCAAATATGCAAGGTAATTTGGATCAATATTTACCTCAGGATACAAAAATGAACCATATGTGGAGTGGAATTAATTTTGTTTTAGAGCTTGTGTGAGCGCGTTCACCTTTGTATGCATGTCTACACATTTTCCTTTAGTTTTTATCAGAGAATCAGAGCTGCTTTAGCATTACTGTTTTTTTCAGTTTTAGCTTTCTGTAGTTAACACACAGAAATCCAATCTCTGTATCATCCCCATGCTTCTTCACTCACCACACACACACACACACACACACACACACACACACAGAGCATGTGTTTGTGTGTATCTCACATGTACAGAGAAAAGAACATTACAGCTCAACAGGTTCTCCTGACCTCCCGGGTTACTGCCGATACTGCGTATTTTATTTGAAGTATGGAGTATGTCCAATGTTGTGGGCTGCACTGGTGCCCGTTCTCTCTCCCTGTACTCTCTCCCTCAGGCATGGGGCTACATTACAAACTGAAACAGGTCAGAAGCTCTGGATTGGTGTTCTCCAGAAACCAACACAGGTCAGGGCTGTGAAGAGGGAGTGCTAGAAGGGATGGTTTGAAATTTTCTTTGTGTAATCAGTGTAGTGCAAAGCCTGGGGTGAGCTTGCTTTTAGCATATTGCCACCTTTGGGTGGCTGACCCCCATACACTTGAGTTACTTCATAGTCTGAGGAGTAATGGCCCTTCCAATAATGTCTCGGCCGCTTTTCTAGGGTACTGTCTGAAATATGGCTGAAATCTGGACAGAGGCATGTGATGTGTATGTCGCCCACTCGTGGTAATTGCAAAAACATGGATCTTGTGCACGGTGGTTTATGGTGTTTTAAGCATGTGTGTAAGTGATTTGTGAAGACGCTGCCTGGTGGAGTGATTTAATGCCGTAGCTATTTGTGTGCGTGTGCATTTATGTGTGCGTGTGCATTTCTGTGTGCTTGTGCATGTGTTTGTGTGTGTGTGTGTGTGTGTGTGTGTGTGTGTGTAAGTGAGTATCTGTCCTTTTTATTTACTTCTCTGTGTTTTTCTGATAATTCCTCAAGCTAATTATCATCCACAGAGTCCCTTCGGATTTGAATCTATTTATGCTGTGAATGTGGCATATTTTTCCTTTTACTATATCAAAACACATTATATGCACTTGTTTATTTATAGACTCTTTTAGCATTTTGCTCTTCAGCTCTTAAAAGGTGTTATTAAGCAACACATTTAAAACAGATCAAGGAAAAGAAATTGTTTCCCAGAGGTGGAATAGGACGGCTCTAAAAGCTTTAGGCATAGTCTTATATTGTAGTCAAAAGCCCAGGAACAGAGTTGAACTCAGTTCCTTTCTGTGTGGCTGAGACCGAAGATCTGAAGGGCGTATGAGGTTACATTGCCACATTGGCTGATCACTGGTACAGTGTGAATAATGGCTGTAGGGCCCTCTAACCCCCTTATTGCTGACTCGTTTAAATCCGACAGAGTATTGGCAGTGCTGTACGGTCTTGATCTTTTGAGGTCAGGACAGCCAAATGTCTGTGCACTCTGCTGAGAGTCGCAATAGGACATACAGGCCAGAAATTGGAGCTTATCCCTAGAGTCAAATCCACAAAGCCATTTGGGATCATCCTGTAATGAAGGGTAAGATGGCTGTTGCTAAAAACAGATTACGCTATTATGATCACAGTCAGCGGGACCTTGTCTGTGGTGTGGTCGCTGTCTCTGTCACCACAGCCGATGGAAGTGGGGATGCAGGCCCTTGCTGTTAGGAGCACTCAGGCTGCATTAGACCCAGGACCTCAGCAGGTGCCATGATAGCAAAGAGAGGATGCGAAAGTTCCTGCAAGCAGTCTCAGCCAGGAGTGGCCGGGAGGGGATCTGGAGGAGTTATTGGAAAAGAACAAAATTAGATTCTGTTCTGAGCTGCTGTCCTCATATCAAGGGAAGTGAGTAGACATTTTATCTCTCATGAAGAGGTGCCTTTATGGATTTTCCAATGAGCCAGAGGGCAAGGGCACATTGCTGATGGGCGGAGCCATTTCAGATGGACTGACAGGTAGAGCATCGGTAGACAGACTGAGAGAAGGATGTCTGCCGCCACCCTGCCATGTAGCAGAAGAGGCCATGTTAACCAACCAGTAGGCTGTTTGTGGTCAATGGGATACTTTTCATTGGGTCATTAACATGCTGTCCATCAGCGCCCAATCAACCAGTGGGATAGCTAGATAGCGAAGAAATGTAGGCCCCTAACCGACTGAACCCTCCCATACCCTGAGTGATGCAAACAGTAATTGCACGTCGCCCTATGGGGAGCTATTGGTCACACTAGCCACTAACACAGTCCGGATCCAAGCTGAGACTTTTTTCTCTCTCTCCAGATATTTTTTTTTTTTTCATATATCAGGCTAAATATTTGGAAATGTTAATCATTTCCCAGCTGCTAATCTTTGTTGGTATACAAAAAAATTAATGTTGAATAAACAACAAAAAATAATAACAATTAAACCCACAGAAAATTATTTTCCCGAAGCTACTCAAACATTCAGTGGTTGTAGTAAGAGACTGAATAATTATATTTACTTCGGATGTGCAGCCATGTTGCAATAAGAGCTTAAATAATTATATTTACTCTTAAAGGCAATGAGCTATTTTTCACAACTGTCCAGTCCGTCAGGTCATCATTGTAAATGAGAACTTTTGTTTTCAACTGACCTACGCTGTTAAACAAAGGTAATAAATGGTTGCATCCATTCTAGTAATTGGGGTCACAAGTTCAGCCTTGTTCTAAAAACAGATTTGCCAGTGTTTGAGTGGGTTATCGCTGGACTCGCTGGAGGGGTAATTCTGATGCTACCAGTGGATTGGTGTTTATTAGCGCAGAACTCTGCAGTCGCCTTGATGTGCCTGTGGCGTTAGCTGATAGGAATGTAGTGAAGTGCCAGGTTTGTTGGTTAACTCACTCCCTGTCCTCACTGTGTACCCTCTTCCTGCCCTTCAACACACTAGATTACTTTCCAGGGCAGAGAAACATTGAAGCTTTCATGGGTGTTTTTCACAGCCTGTATTTGTACACAGCATATCTCCCTCTGGTTGTACCTATGAGCGACTGTTAAAAGCAAGAAATTCAGCAGCTGCTTTGTCTCCTGAATGACCTCATAAACATCTCGATAGTTCTTTTGGTATGGCTTTCTAACACTTATTAAACTGTGATCTCATCCCTGTGCTTTGGCTACCTAATGTTGCATACTTTTTATTATTTTGTTGTGCTTATATTGTCATGTTGAAGGTAGGGATCATAGGTACTCTTCTAGCTAGCCATTAGACATTTCCTATTCCTAAAGCCATATTGAGTATCTGTTGTATTTAATATATCAACAACCCTTGATTAGACCCTGTTGCATGGCTGTAAACCATGCATGGTACAACATCCTTCTGAGATTTTCATCACTATAGAGGTCATATGGAGTTGCACATAGACCTATGTGTAGCACACGTTACCATTGTTAGGCAGTTGTGTCAAATGTAACATTGTGCATATTTTTACTAACACATAACCTACTAACTCACACCAGCTGTGTGAGAGTAACAGGATCTGTTAGTACTGTCAAGAATGGCAAGAAAACAAAGGTCTTGTCGGTCTGTGAAACATAGGCTAGAAGTTGTGCCGTGTCCTCAAAATGTATTGAATGAAAGATTAGGCTAAGTCATTTGTATTCTGCAGTATATTTGTTTATGTGTTCTACAGTCCCCATGTCTGTGCTGACAAAGACTAGCAATTGTTTAATTTGAAATGTGCTGGGCATTGGCCTGTGGGTTCTCTTGATTAGCATAAAATGCTTGTTTGATTATAAAACAAAGCTAAAGAATAACTTTGGTATATATACTTTGAATACTTGTAGTCACTATAAACATACATCTGTATGCAAAACTGCTGGTCAAAAGAATGTGTAAAATTGAAAAAAAATGGGTTCTGTTTCCTTAATTATTTTGTTTCTGTTTGGTTGAAACTACTTATTAGTAGTTATGGGCTCTTCTGGGAATACTGTCATTTCATGGGAATCCAATTATTATTAAATCAAAGAAAATCGGGTGAGTAAAATGTGAGAAGCTTATCAGGATGTAGCCTCCTCATTTGGCAGCCAACAGCTTCTGAAGGACTGGCATGTCTCTCTTATTTTTTCACATCAGCATGATCTTTAGTCATTTGCTCAATTAATCCAATTGATTTTTGGAGGCAATTCTTAGTGGTAATTGATGCCCACAATCTGCTTCACTGCTGTGTTCTGATTGGCTAGCTTTATCAGCCAATCAGAACAGATGATGCTTCCCCTCTCTACTGAAATATAATATATTTTTTTCAGGGGATCTTTGAGTGTTCAACAAACAGGACTCTAGTACCAGGAGCATGGTTACTTGTGGAGGGTCATGGGAGACCGACGGCGCTTATATCACTTATTCATGGAATAGCTTTGTGTGTGAATGGCCTGGCCTAGGCTTACCCTTCAACATTTTCCATTATTACATGACTGAATAAAGCACAAACTCTCACCACCACACACACACACGCACACGCACACGCACACACACACACACACACACACACACACACACACATACGCACACACACACACACACACACTCACACACACATACGCACACACACACACTCACACACACACACACACTCACTTCTCATTATAGAAAGCAAATAGAGACTGGAGGAAAAAAGAGAAGCGGTAAATGTGAGCTCGAGGTAGTGTATTCATTCTGCACTTGATGTGAATTGGGTGGAAGACACACCAATCCTTCAGCAGCAAAGTGAAAAGAGCGCAGAACAAAGACTTCTTGAGGGGACATGGCCAAGGACTGTGACATTCAGGTTCCGTGACCCCTTCCCCTGAAAACTAGTAAAGGATCCTGCAAGTTTGAAATCTTTTTTGTCAGCAAATGAATAGGCCTGCGAAACCCCCCCCCAGCCCCCTTCCTGTGCACCGGTATCTTTAGTTACAGGTGCGATATAGATGCTTCGGGTGAGTTGCCAGGGGAGACATTATCTGGCTTCAGTCTGATTTCTCTTAGCCGGCTCTGGCAGAAGGAAAGCGAATGCATCTTTTGCAGGAGAAGCAGAATCACAGGTTTTTCCATTTAGCAATACAAGTGCTCCATTTTTTCAGGTGAATATGGAATACTCCACTGTTGTCAAGCCAGTTTTGCTATATAAACATAAAAAGTAAAAAAAAAATGCAGAGGTATGAGCTCACATAATAAATATAAACAGTTAGGCTACATGGTGAAAGCTTGCTTGCATATTGTTTAGCTTGTTCCTCTTTTACATGAAATTTACGTTTTTCATTTACTTCTGACAGTCTTTTTCGGAGCGACTTTTTTGGAGAGTTTACATATTTATACAGCTAGATATTTACTGGTTGGATACATTTCTTGCTCCAGGGCACAACAGCAGTGTCCCACCTGGAATTTGAACTTGAATGCCCTGATTCTTAACAACTGTCCACTCTGCTACTGATCTCCAGGTCACGGTTACACTACAACGGTGGAATTGATATTAAACATTGAATTTAATTTATTCTTAAAACTGAAAACAAGCCATAACTGTTTTCCCCCCCCTTTGGCACAGTCTGACACTGTCTAAAATACATTGTGGACCAGCCAATGTGATCAGCTAATGAACAGTCTCCAAAATGGTGGAGAGCTTGTGTAAGATGACTGCCAATGAATGCATGAGAAAAATAGTTTGGATGAAATTGCACCTCTTAAAAATTAATTAATAATAATAATAATAATAATAATGGTCTCAGATGATGCACTGATTTGATTCAAGTAGCTTAACTTTTATGCATGCATGCAGCTATAAGCACAATTACAATTATTCAAGGGCTTTGAGGGTGAACCCAAGGGTGGAATTCAAACCTATGACTTTTTGATGCAACACAGTAGATACAGACTTGAAGTTGTCCCAGGTGGGCTCAGGCCGCTGGCTGGTTTGTGCATGTCTCCTTGGCACTTTGGTTTACCCTGTTGTCTCTGCGGAAGGTAGAGACAGAAGGGTGGGTTCTACGCCTTTTTTCTCTTGGTGATTTGGTGGCAGCTTGTTCAGTGAGATCATTTAAAATGTAACACAAATACCTGCAACACTACTACCTGTGCATACAGCTACAGAGGTGGGTAACACCCGTGCTATTATTGTGGGGTGAATTGCAAACATTTCATTTACTGTATTCGATTAGCCTGTTATCTGCAAACTGTGTCTGCAGCTCTTTGATGGATAGAGCTTATTTTCTGTAGGGTCGGGAGTCAGGTTCCGTAGAGATATGACGAACTGTTTGTTTTCTATTGCAGTACATTCAAAACTGTGTGGAATGAATTCAATTCCGAACGCTGATGTACCGTGGACCTCGTTGGCTCTCTGGTCTCTTTGCACTCCTGGAATTTGATTGCAGTCACCGACTCTGTAAATTGCCATGTGTGCATGTCACCCAGAGTAAAGAGTATGGTTAAATTCTACCAAAAAAAAAAGCTAAATTATGCAGGCACCTCAGGCATTTTGGATGCCTACTGTGTCCCGACTGCGCTTCTCAAATCCTTTCCCCTCTCTTAGCTGCATTTCATAGCTTCTGGTGTTTAGGCTGTTTTGAGGTGTTTGAAACATAGCTCTTTGTAATGCATAAAATGTGTCTTTTTTTTTTTGCTCCTCTGAGATCTTCGTGCAGCACATCAGTGATTAGGGTGCTGGGGATATGGTATCGTGCTGTTTTTACATGTCTTGCGACAGGCAGAGCCAACATACAGTAATCTGTTTTGAACACGTGTCCATGCCCAGCCCTTCGTCCTGGCTGCTACAGCAGTGTCATCTGGGATATTTTCCTCCAGCTTGGTTTTCCTGGAACAGGACACATGTTGACCAGATGTGAACAATTTAGTCCACTGTGGAATCTATGTGGACAAAAGTGTATGTGTGTATTTTTATTTTCCTGAAGACCTAGTACTGTGCGTCAGGCTTGCAATGAATTATGCCTTTAAAATATGCCCTTCCTTGTTTGCTTACATAATGGGGAATCTGTGGGAACCAAAGTGCCCCCCCACCCCCCAATAAGTCATTTTCACTTTACAGTTCTATGCTGATTCTAAAGGGTAGACAGGACCTGGGAACATGCTGCTCTTGCCGGATTTAACAGCCATTTATTAATCAAAGTATCGCCTTACCTGTGCAATACACTGAAAATCTGCATTGATCTTCCGTCGTTGATGTCTGCAGGCGAAACGAAGGCTCTCTAACATTGCCTGTTTGGGCCTGCGCAGTCATTCACTTCTCTTTCTAACCTCTGACCCAGTCTCAGCGCTCCCTGAGCTGGCACACCAGTCCTCATTGCACATGAAGTTTAGTCCTTTTTTTCCCATTCTGAATGTAACTTGACCTTGAACTGCCGCTTTACAATTTGGCTGACCGAGAAATAACCCGCGCACAGTGTTCTTATCCAGTGGTTCCAGAGCTGGCTCCACACGAGCGGGCCTGATTTAGAACAGCCTTGTTTAATTTTTATTTTTATGCGGGGGGAGGGGCGGAGTGAGGTGGGTGATTTTTCTGATCCGGGATCCTCGCTATTGAGTCCTTCAGTTTTCACAGCGTTCTGCTATTTCTGTGCGGGTGAAATCCTGCGCTCTGCGCTGAGTGACTTTCCTGAGAGGGCGTGTGGTGCGCGGTAATGAGACCCCGGCGTTGTCACGCGGGCGACTTGTTGAGCGCTCCCCGGCGTGCTTTTGTCTCAGCGCCATGCGCCTTGACAATGCCGCACTGGGGGGGGGGGTGGTGCTGGAAGACCCCGGAGGGAGTCAAGTTGGGGCAGTTACCCTGGCCTACATCAGCAATCTGATTCGCAACAACTCGAGTTGTGCATCAGTCATGCTCAGAGAAGGTCCAGCCTCCTCTGTTTATCAGCTCCTGGCAGACGAATGGAAAGTTGGTTCACCACCGGCTCTTCCTTCATTGTGCACCCCATCCCGCCGCGTGTCCTTTACTGATAATGTTGCTGGATATGCGGGACAGTCTGTCAGATATTCCCACACAGGTTTGCAGCCTTGGTTAACCTGTGAAAGGGCGGGTGCATACCGGTGTGAAGACCAGTTTCCCAGGTGGCCCGAACTGGGCTATTAAGGGGCTCTCAGGATGGCTGCTGGTTTGCGAAGTGATCTTGGCATGTAGGGGCAAGCAGAGGAACATTCAGGACAGAGAGTCGTAAATTGAATGTCCTGTCTTCTCTGCGAGGTGTAGTTCCTGTGCATCCAGCCAAGTCATTTCAAAGGTCTGCAGTCCTTTATAACATGGCATGATTTAGAAGGTTCTGCCTGATCATGATCTGTTCTCATGTAGAAGGGGAATTCACCGTTCTTTTTTATTAATTCTTTATTATTATTTTTTTAATACAATGACTTGCCAGGCATTATTTTTCCAGCTATTTTTTTTTAATGAATCCCCACTAGAACATAAACTTGTGAAATGAAATATGACTGTACAGGCTAATTTTTTATATTAGATGTTTGTATTGATCTTGTTTCGTTGTATGTTGTTGTTGTTGTTTTAAAATAAATGTTTTCGTTTTATTAATATAGACTCGTACCTCCAAGGTTAAACATACAATTTAAATCAGAGTAATTTATAAATGGCATATTGATCTCAAATTTTACTTTCAAATTCTGGCAACTGCATTATAAAGCAATAACCTCGGTCTATGAATAGAGGTCATGCTAAATGTGTCGATTGAATATAGGTTTATTGGAATGCACCATTAGACTATCATATGGGGAATATATCATCATGTACATGTTCAGTCATTGCAGATGTGAGCAGAATAGGGGGCAAACTACTCTCCATCAGGTACAGTAAATTCATCATTTCTTTTTATCTCCTCTCTAATAGCTTTCTCAAGGATGATTGTATACCCTAGAATAAAATATGGCTCCCTGTCAATCTGTTTAAATTGAAATGAGATGTCAGAGAGAGAGGGATAGAGAGAGATGATGGATAGATGATATCTAAAAAATAAATAAATAGGTGCCACCTCTAAAGCACAACAGTCTATATATGTCACATGGTTTGGTTGCATGCCTTTTTAAAATATGCTTTGAATCTTTTGTATCTTGAGCCATCTCAGTCTCCATACTTTCTCTTCGTGGTTGTTATCGGCTGGGCCCGTGCACATCACAGGGATGAAGTGAAAATTCAGGTGATAGAGAGTCAGTCATCAATCTGCACAAACATGCATAAGCTGAAAGGGAATGGTGGGGGTGCGCTGGGAGAGAGAGGGGAGTGAGAGAAGGAGAGACCAAGGTCGATAACGACCGGTCTCACGGAGTGGCACGGTTACGGTTCAACCGCTCCCTCATCCTTTGCTGTCCACTCCCCACCGCCGACCCACCCTACCCTCAAGCGCGTGGCCTCGGCCATGTCCTTGTGCGGGCCGTCCGATGAGAGTCGAGCGTGGTGTCACACATGTTATGTGTGGGAAGGATGAGCGTAATGACTTGAAGCTGGGATCTCATCTGAGACGTACTGGATGTGAGGGCGACGGCGAGGACGGCAGGTGTTTGAACAGCGCTGTCAGGAGACCCGCTCCTGCTGACCCGGCGTGTAGCTCTCGTGCTCTCTGATAATTCGGGTCAGAGAAGCCCCTGTGATCTCCCCCGTCTCCAGGGGATGAGAGATGAGACCCGATTGTAAACAGTTGGCATGTTGACTCCCTGCTCTGATTAGAGTGGCCGGATTCCGTTTCCCCTTTCATGTCACCCGCAGTCATGTAATCTGCCCCCTACAGTCGGCACATTTTAGTCTATGTGTAGAACTTACCGCCATTCTGCCAGATTTCTCTGTGTGAAATCCTGCATTGGGGAACACCATTTTAACATGCTTTTGCAGCCAGCTGTGGCGCTCTCTCCATTAGGGGTGGGGAGGTGGGCAGCATAGTATTATGATACTTTCTTCTGCAATACCACATCGATTCAGTGGTGCCAATATTTTATCTAAATATACACACATATTTGTATAATAGATATTTTTATGTTATGATTTTAATGTGTGATGCAGAGGTGAAGAAATACCATCTGCAGTGTGTACTAAAATCGTATAACTGCACGTCTCGTCGTGGATTATCTCATTTATCATGGTCTCGTTTATCATTTTGGAAAAAAATGAAATAAAACAAGACCATTAATTTATTGTCCTTAGATGTTTTGCATTCAGATTTGCAAGAGAGGTGCCGTTTCAGTGACAACACATTAGGGTCAGACTAATATCTGGAAAGCAACCACCGCTATCCCATTATAAACATTAGTTTACAATACAATGGAAACTCATGATTCCAGTAGCTCAAACTGTATATTCTTCTTAGCAGCCAGACACTCATTATAGTCCCTCTTTTTTCAGTCAAGTATCAAGCCAGTGTTATGCTAGCTTTCCTGTCACTCGAACGTAGTATTAAAATTCAATTTGATCTAGGGTCAAAATGTTCTCTCAGTATGACTTCTATAATGGATTGCTAGCTAGCCATTACCCCATTTACTTCAAAACTGCAACTGTACTGTCACAGCAAAATCATAGTGAAACTTCCTTCATTCAATTAAGTGCCTATGTGATGACATTTGCTAAATTGAACACATATGTCACATATTTACACCAAACTGTTTAGCTAGTTCAGTTTTGATGTATCTAAGATATTCAACGTAAAAGAAGTGTTACATGTTACGCATCTATCCCCCCCACTCTCCATCTATTCACATTGAACCACATTTTACCTACTGCAAAATCCACTATAGAGTGACTTCTTGCTGTTTTAAAGTTACAACAAAATGTTATATTATAAACTCTTCAAGCTCGTAACTGAGTCCGGATAGGTTGAGTCAGTGGTTTTCAGTCAAGTCGTTACTGAAGAGTTTTAATTTATTGTTTGCAAGGCTCCGACAGGCTACAACATAAGCTTTTAGTTGTTTAGCTACAGCAGGTTAAATACACTGGTGACAAAATTACTTTGAGAGGGAAAAAAAGATATTAAATTATCTGTTATGGAATGCAGGATAGGCAAGTTTTACATTCATGTGATCTACACCCCCTGTTACCCCCTCCCTTGCCCTCTGGAATAATTAGATTTGGATGTCCCTTGAGAAATACATTTTCCAAGGTATGTTTTATCATGTGCTAAAAATACGTTCCAGCAGCTCTACTAATTTATTAGTTGGATTCACTTCACCACACTGCAGCTTTATCGGAAATTGCTCTGAGCCGTTAACACAAGGCATTTTACTTACAAATGTCTAATTGAGGGAATATTTATTCCTTGCCATACGGAATCCAAATGGCTGATGCCTGGGCCTAGTGTTATGCTGTGGGGGTATAGATGTCTTCGGAAAACTGCCGTGTTTCCCCTGTGTGAGAGGTGCCTTATTTCGCTTTTAAAATCTGAAATATGCTTTCCTTCTATGTTGCTGTGCATGTGGATTAATAGAATACCTTGGCAACTTTTATCGAATGTTTTTTTCTTTTTTTGATCTCAAAAGCTAAAGCATGGAGGGGGAGCGGTCAATACTAGTACCTGCCTAAGAAACCAGGGGTCATTTAGCACTCAGTTTCTGGATGCCTACTAAAGCTAAAAAAACATGCTATGTTGAATGTACAGTAACAAAATCCCCCAGTTTGCCTCAGAGTCTGCTTGTCTTCAGCCCGCAGAGCAAACTGATATGGGGTAATATAAATAATATATGAGTTGCCTAAGCACTACTATTAAAGCAGCTATGTAACCACTATATAACTATAGTTTAATTTGAAATGCATCACATCTATAAAGACAGACTGCTGCATATAAAACAGATAAAAATAGCTGTACTCATGACCAACATGGTGTTGAATGTGATACATTGTTGCTAAATATGTAGGCCATAAATATTGTAGCCCCTTGATATGTTGCTGAATTTGTAAAAGTAACCAAAGCCTGTGCTTAATTGGCCTCCTCTCATTGGCCACAGTGTCCCATAGGAGATGTCTTTTGGCTATGCTATTACACAGGAAATGTTAATAATCCTACTGAACATACTGCTAGGTGTAAGGAGGTTAAATGGTAGGCTTTTTATTTACTTAAAAAATGAATAGACAATGCCACATTATGCCTGGAAGTGAAAGAGTATTGCCTTTGTTTCCATATACATTCCTGTCCTATATTCCTGTATATTTCTCTCTTTGGTAGAAGGCAGGATGGGAATATAGACACATACCACAAATTCACTATGGCCATGAATCTTATTTAGATTGATGTAATTAAATAAACATTATGTCGCAATATAATTTTAAACCAGCACAATTCAAATTATTTTCCATGTGTTAGGAAATGCAGATAGGTTTTTCTTTTTTTCACCATTGAACCATTGAACAGAATTTAGATTTTCAAATAATAAAAGATAAGCTGAAAATCGCAGTTAAAGGGTTAATTTAATCATAAAGTAATTAATTTTCCCACAGACTGGGGAGCTGCTTCCACAAGACAGCACTCTAGCTGAAGAGTCGGAGGGGGTGTATCCATTTCAGTTTGCGTTCAGTGGTGTCGGCCCTGGCATTGTGGTCTAATAACAAACTCGGCTTCCTGGAACTGCTCTTTTAAACATGCCCATTTCACAATTGGCTGTATAAACCCTTTTATCCTTCTTGTTTCCTTACTCTGACATCAGGAATGAGAAATGTAGCATGTCTCAGAAAATATATAGTAAGGTTGTAAATGCATACATTTAAAGTAGGCAGGCAGACAGGATGAAGTTTTTTTTTTTTTAACGGAACCATTATAGTATAGATCAGCAAACCTTTTGCTGAAATCACTTGTGGTGGAATCGTTCTCCCTGGAATATCCTGCTCAATAAATTTATAAATGGTTAGTTCAAAATGACTAAAAACTCTTGGCCTAAAAAGGCTTATTGGCCTTTTGTATTATGTAGACAGGGCATGTTCTGTGATTATAGTTTTCTATCCAGTCAGACTACATTGTCATTTTTACTGCAGTGAATCAATGCAATTTATCAGACACTCCCACTCTTTTGGAGATCTTTCCCTATCCACTAACACTTATATAAACAGGTAGCCTACTACATGTTACGTAACTCAACAAAACACGCTTGTTGTACTGCCTCCGACTCACTTGATAACCTGATTAAGAATTGTTATATTACAGTTACTTTAACATTTGGTTTAAAAAGCAGGCCTTTGCTGTTTTAGAGTGGAGCGCTGGAGTGGCACGTCGTTAAGGAGAAGCTTGCCGTGCTCACGAATGCTTCTTACGGCTTCAGTCCTCTCGCCGTCTCCAAGCTGTTGAGGGAGACGCACGGGACGCCGTTGCGTGCCCGTGTCTGTGTGGGAGGAATAGAAAGTCACATGTCCGTGAGTGTCAATGGAGGAGAGACCAGGGCTTTACCCGTTTTTCTGTTGGGGAATCGGAGATTTACGGGAAAGTTATATTTAGAGCTGACACGCTGAGCGATCGCGAGGCAGCTCTGCACAAACCGAATAAGCGGCGCTCTGTATCCGAGCGAACGTGTGCATTCTGATGAATGAATGCAGTCCACTCATCTGCCCTGGCTCTGTCCTCCGCTCACGGGTGATGAATCTCTTAGAGGTCGTATGGCAGAACGGCTATCTGTTGTGAGGAGAAAAATAAAAGGTTTCAAACAATGTCAGGGATTTTAATTTCATGTAAAAAAAAAAATCAAATAAATAAATTGTGGATCGGTAGCCAATCCCACACCAGGTCTCTGTGGCAACATTTTGTTTTGTTAAAAGCCTCCACTGTCAGCAGATGGACACCTGCCACCAAACAGTAGGCCTTTGTCATCAGCCATTGGCAGCAGGGTTGGCTTTGTTGTTTATATTGGACTCGGTTTTAGAGGGGCACTGGCGGGGACGTGCGCCTTGCGTGGGCATTGGGTAGATGCGCCGTGTCCGGCGTTCAGCTGCGTCCAGCCACAGCAGAATCACAGACCGCAATTCCTCTGCCCCTGGCAAACCTCCCGTTTATTGTCTCGCCACTGCAATTTTGCACTCTCCCAAAGAACCCCACAGCCCCCCAGCCTTTTCTCATTCAGGTGTCTTAATCTTGTCAGAGGATATGAAATGCTGGGATTTCACTTTCCAGGCCAGCGCTGTCCTCTTTGTGAGGCTGAAATCCCTGTCACCAAAGTCAGGGCTACAAGAAAGATGGCCACAAGAATGACTTTTGCAAATATACAACAATGTTTTTTAAAATTTTTTATTTTTATTGATTAATTCATTTTTTTTTTGACAACAGTCACTGTAATAGCTGGGGAATGTAGTCATACAATAATGCAGTTCCACAATACAAATAGAGGTTATTGGGGAAACAGGACAGCAGCTACACTGGGGAAACAGACAGGCGGAGTGGTGGGATGGGGAAACAGGAACTGGGCTTATAATCACAAGGTGGCTGGCTGAAATCCCATGTGAAACACTGCAGTTGTATACGGTGAGCCGCTTCTGTAAATATGTCATATACAAAAATGTAAGCTGTCTGATTTGCCCTGTATAAGGACATCTGCTGAGGAAATAAATAATAAATAAACAGTTTGAAGGGAAGTGAGGAATTTCTAGTGTGCTCCAATTTCCTGCCTGGTATTTTAAAATATTTGACCTTCTTTTGCCTGGCAAAAAAAAAAAAAAAAAAAAAAAAGACAAAGAAGAGTTGCTGATGCTTGAGAGGAGTGAAATAAGGATATTTAATAGAGACTGAAATGGAGAAGACTCCTCTCAGGAGAGGAGAGGAGTTATTTCCCTAAGAAAGCTGTGTATTTTAGGTCAAGTTCTTTTTATCTTCACTACGATTTTGAGCCGTTAAGTTTATTGCTGATGATGTAGACATTTGATGTGTTTAACACTGCCGCTTAGAAACTACAGTACAGCTATATTGAGTATAATGTTGTTTAATATTTGATTTGTTTGTTTACAAGTCAATTGGAAATGTCAAGCATGCATAAGAAAGGAGCTTGATAGACATCCCATGGATTGCAATAAATGAGCCTTTTCTATATGAGTCTTCAATTGTTGAGACTGAAGGCCTAATAGATGTGAACCAAAACATGCTAATTAATTCCCTATGCAATGATGCAACTACTGGAAAGCTAGGCAAACTCAGAATAGAGGTACAGCATGTTTGTGTGATTATTCTCAATTGCATGTCATCCCAAATGTGCAGGCTGTTCACGAGGGGGATGCTAAAAGTAGTAGCTTCTCCCCTGACTAGGCTGTGCTTCATTTGTCACCAGTGCCGCTGCACCTCCACGTCGGCCCGCAGCGGTTGTCGCTGCGGTGTTTACAGAGCGCGTAGCACCTCCGCCGCGAGCGTGAGGCGCGGGGACTGATGCGGGCTCGAAGAGCGATCGGCTTCTTCCGGCGCTTATAGCCGTCGCAGGGCTGATGCTTTGTGCGTGGAGCGGGTTCTCGGTTAAACGCGCGTTTGACTTTCCTGCGCTTGCTCAGTGAGGCTGGGTGGTGATACTCGGGGTGAAGGACTCCCCGGTGCTGGAGTCGAGTGAATGCTGGCCTGAGATCCAGGTGCATTTGATCTCTGAGCTTATGTCGATACACTGCTGGAAAGATAAAGGCATTTAATATCATATTATAGAGAGAAACCTACAGAATGAGGAGAGCCAAGGTTTATTGGCAAAGTGTGTGGGTGTGTTTGTGTGTGTGTGTGTGTGTGTGTGTTTGTGTGTGTGTGTATCTTTACGCTTTTGCCCAAATGTGTTAACACACATGGGAATATGCTTTGATTTGTCCGCATCAGGTATTTTTCCCGGTTTCCTTCCTCCCTTTATAAAAGACTTTTCCCCCTCTGTTACTCTGAGGTGGGTTTACAGATCACTTCCTGTGCTGTTGGCCTGTTGGGACAGTGTGTGCTGGTGGTCTTCCCTTTCTTGTGAGCGTGTGTGTGTGTGTGTGTGTGTGTGTGTGTGCGCGTGTGTGTACATCTGTGTGCATACCGGGTGGGCTCCAGAACAAGACGCCGCGGTAATGAAGTCAGTAGAGAGCCTAATGCCGCCGCTGATGGACTCGGCGAAGCTCTTTGGTAAGCGCCGCTGTTTTTTTCCCGCTCCGCATTAACCCCAGGGGAGCCCTCTCAGCTGGCGGTGCCCGGCTTTTGTATGTAAATGAACGCCAGGAAGTGGCGGTCTATTTTGGGTCCCCGCTCCCGCTCCCTCTTCCTGTGAGCCCGGGCCGCGGCCGGACCGCCCCGCGTCTCCCTGAGCCCCATCGGTACGCTCCATTCTGCCCCGGCGTGCGCGGGACTGCACCCCCGCATTGTCGAAAGGCACAGATCTGTGCTCTGACATCTGAGAACCCGCTCAGCGCTGATGATATCTTAAACGCCCAGAACGAGCACTGTGGGTGGTAATCACTGGCAAGAGTAGATTTGATTAAGGTACTCAGCCCGGATGAGGCCTGTACCATGGATTCCTGTTTGGATGTGAAATATGAAGCGTCGCAGGAGGAGGTGGGGGAGGAGGAGGCGGAGGGGAGATGGAGTGACCGTTCTCTCACAGGCTGAAGCAGATGGCCATTGCCAGTGGATGGGCTTTAGTGACAAGGGAAGGGGGTCTTTTTTATGGCCTCCCCCAATCTTCCTAAAGGGGTGGCCAACATTAGTTCCAATTACATTATGTCAAACAGTGTCACCTTCTGCTGGAGAGCTCATCACCAGGGCAACGCTTCCTGCTGAAGCTATCCTATATTAATACATGTCTGCTTCCCACAGATCCTGCAACACGCACACACACACACACACAGGCTCTGTATAGGCCTTGACATCATCTAATATTTTCAGTCCAACTCCCTTTGTGTTCTACTTATTAATGTCAAACACACACATGCACCCAGCAATCAAGAGACCAGAAAATATGATGAAAATATTGTAATCTCTCTTGTTCTTTATTATATCTCTGCATTTATAATGCAGTAGGCATATTTTAATCACCGGGGGCAGACAACAGGGCGTCACACTTTAACAAAATATTGCACGCCCTTGTTGAAAGACTGTATTTGCTGTCGCACCTGAATAGAGCCAGTAAATTCACTCACGTCGGTATTGAACCATCACATGAGGAATGTGTTCTGATTTAGGAGGACTGACATGGGGCACATGCAGAACCTAAGGTGTGGTACGGTAGCAGATGTCTATTGTCGCTTCTGTGGTTTCGCTAAGCGACATCTGCTGCGGATTGTTCCAGAAGCACTGACCTTCAGGCTCCTGTTAAAAAAAAAAAAAAAAAAAAAAAATGAAAAGACAGTTCCCATTTTTCTTTGTTTCTGCCTCCTCAAACTGGGCAAAGGACGCCAGTTTTTATGGCTCTGTGCCTAATGCATCATCCATCGTACTAAAGAAGGCTGACCCTCTGAAAGTGATATGTGAATGTGAAAGTGAACCACGCCAGCCCCCTTCATCTCCATAAACCAGCATCCATGCAATCCAGCCACTTTGCCCTGACAAGACCAACGGTTCTGGTTAAGGTTTCGCGGACAAGAGACCTGAAGTAGGAAGGGATGACAACATATAATCACTCTGAGAAAAAAGACCTAGCCTATTTAGCAGACCAAATAAAAGATCTGTAATGTAGGCAAAGAGAGTACACTGATCGCGGCTGAATTATCTGTGGGTGAAATGCATCGAACGGAAAGGCGCCAAGCACGAGCAACCTTGACCGAGGCGTGGCACGGTCATTAATTTGTATTACTGGGCATTGAGTGACCCTCTATTGTGCAGATCAATGGAGACAGAGGAAGGAGACGGCAAAATACAGTTTTATGTGCTAGCTCATAAAACATAATGCACAGCAGATAAATGACGTAATTTTATCTTGCCCTGGTGGTGTTTTCTCTTCATGGCTGAGATGGCGACACTGTATATCCTCTGACCTTTTTTTCTGCCTCTGTAACTATAGCTAATTTAACTCTTTGTTTCAAAGGGTGATTGGCTCCTGCTGTTGGCCCCGCCCTCTCCAGCAGAGCATATCCCTGATTTGAGCGGTTTAGATTGTTCAGCCCAACAGCTGTTACTCCAAACACTGTTAGGTGGGGGGTCAAGGCTGAGAGCTTTGACTGAGCTGCATACCGACGTCCTTCAAGTGAACGTGTTTGGGAGTGATCTACAGAATGCTAATGAGTACACAGCGTGAGCGAAGACCTTCCTGGATCATTTTCACTCACTGTGGTGTGGGGCTGTTTCAAGCTTCTCATGAAACGGGACCGTAAAATGATAATCAACTGAATGAAACCTAAATCTGCTTTTTAATCACAGGAAAGGAAAGATCTAACAGTTCCTTTAGTTTCTCCAGGTGATGGATGATTTTTTTCCCCCTCATATAATTGAACTGTAGTCATGGCAGCATAGCCAAGCAAAGCTTTCTGTTTCTTTAGGCTTACGAAATCTGAGCAGATAGTTGGAGCAAGCGGTCTAGTTTTGGTATTCAAATCTATTATCCGTTTACAAATGTTTAACTTATAGTTTTGTCTTAGTGCTGATCTTATGTGCTGTGATTTTAATTTACAGCATCACAGATGTTCAGAGGAATTCAGTAAAGGAAACACACTCTGAATCCTCTGTGCATTGCTGATGTGAAGCTTATCTTGTGCAGCTTATTTCTGTTTGTTTTAAAATAATGTTTCATGGGATTTTAGAGCCCTCTCAGCAATATCGGTTTGTTCTTTTCCTTTCCGGCATTGTTTCCACAGAGATGTTCAGACAAAATGTCAGCTCCAAATCTCTCCCTCATAAAACTGCTCTCCCCTAATAGGAAAATATAAATCAATTATGTCTGAATTCATTTAGTGCAGACAAGCAGGATGAATCCTGCAGCCAAAACGGCACAGCAGATTTGATCATAGCAAACATTGCTGGCACTGCCTTTAATGTTAAACAATGATTTTACATATTAGATGTTGAAGTGAATCCCAATGAAGTGGCATGTTGGCTGTATTTGTGTGTATCAGTGTGTGTGTGTGTCGGGCTTGTTGATGCTTATTGAGTTTGTCAGGATCTGGAAGTGGATGTAACTGGTACTTTGCAGTAGACAGGACCGGAAGATCACGTGACCCAACATACTGCCTCAGTTTGGGAGTTTCGGAGTTCCTTCTCTTCTTCTTTTCCGTCAGGCTGTGCCCTTCTCTGCCTGCAGAGTTATGGAGGGCTTATCTTTAGCTTTGTACACCTGCGTCAAAGGGAAACCCAGTGTGTGCAGGTGTGTGTGTGTGTGTGTGTGTGTGTGTATGTATGTCTGTCTGCACTCAATGTGGTATAATGTCAAGATGTTCTTGTAAGTTGAATGCATTTATAAAATAGTATTTATGTATTTATTTTTCCATATGAGGAGACATTTGTTTTGGAATTTTGGTTGAACTTTTGCCTTTCCCAGAACGACCTTCTATTTGCAAACGATGCATGACTGTGCTATGGCTCCAGAGTGTGCAGAGTGAGAGAGCCATTGCTCCCCCTTCTCCCCTGCCCACAGAAGGCCTCTGTTCTTCCTTCCTCTCTGGCTACTCCAGCTGAACTGTTGCCAGGGAGCGGGCTGCCCATCACAGAGCCTCGACAACTGTCGCTATGAGAGCTCGCTGGGCTGGAACAGGGTCCTGCCCCACTGTGACTTGGTTCTGCACAGCTATTGTACACGGCTCTGGAGTGGAACCCAGCCCCCCACCCGTTATTACAGCTCAGGAAATGAATATTCCACTGGCTCTGACTGCCCCCACACCAGAGGATAAATCTGACCATAAATAGTGCTTGTTCTTTTGAAGATGAACCTCTGGACTGACACTGCGGCTCACTGGTGGAGCTGGCTCTTGGGCAGACAGTCATCGCTGCTGAGATATCCATACTAATGCTACGGAGCTCAAAACCGACCGCAAATCACTGTGGGCCAGCAGCGGCTGCGACTTGACAGGGAGACAAGTTCTCTGAGAACCAAAGAGGGTTGAGCGTGCTGGGGGGGATGCTGGGTTTTTTTTTTTTTTTGGGGGGGGGGATCTTGCATAATTGCATTTTCTGTTCAAAGAATATTGGAAATCAATAATGTAATTCATAGAAAAGCCATTGAGTGCCCCTTCATTGACATTCATGGGTGTGCTGAAGCTTACTTCCCAAAGAATTAAAGCAGAAAAAAGCTTGTCATTGAGAAAGGGGGAAAAAGTTACCCATTGTTTGCATCAAGCTTTAGCTACCCACAATGCCTAGCTATGCAACTTCTAAATGTTATTATGTTTGAATTGACATTTTAGTTTTAGTAGTTAAGTGGTTTTGTTGTGATGCAAAACGGCATGGCTTCCCTTACCGCCCCCACTTCCCACTTCCCACCCGCCCCCCACCCCCCCTTACCTGTTACTCTGTGTGCCCCTGGGCCCCAGGGCATTCTGTGAGGGCAGGAGTAATCAGAAATGGCAGTAACCCCAGGTCCTGCCAAAATGCATTCTCCTGGCATGGCAACACCCCACGCTATACTTGTGCTGCAGATTGGGTCCAAAAGGCCTTGCCAGTCAGGGCAGCTCGTGATGGCATCTGACACGCAGTGCTCCCTCTCTCCACAGCCCCACGTGGCTTCACGGCCTCCTTTCATGCTGAGAAACAGCCAAAACATCCAGCAGCCAAGTCTCTGCAATTAGCCTGCAAAATATTTATCGCCTTGCTCGCAGTCAGTGATTTTAACACTCATCATGAAAACGGCCTTAATTCATCCATTCGCCTGTTCATAGCTTTTTTTAATCGGTCAGAGTAATAATATAAACCACCTGATTATCGGCGCTATAGTCGCCACAAGCTCTGGATTACGTGTTCGGTGTGGTGAAGCGTTTCACCTGTATTTCGGACGCTAATGTCCGGACGCGGTTTAATGAAGAGCTTTATTGACTGAGCTGCTGCAGTAAATTAGGAAACGAGGTGTGTGCTGGTTCCAGGCGCTTGGACATGTGGGCCAGCGCCTGTTTAAACAGGGCGTTTACCTGTCTCCTGTGTCTTTTTGCTTAATCAGCTCTGACAGGAGGTCACCCGGGAACTTTGCGAGGAGGGGACCATGGGACCACGGCGGGGCCTCGATTCCGAAGAGCGGTGGTGGACTCCTACTGGGCTTACTCAGGTGAGTCTCCCGCATTCTGACACCGGGCTCGAGCCTCCTCCTCTTCCTGGAGCACAGACAGTCTGCCACTCCCACTCTCCCATTGTCCTGTTCTCCCGCCTCCAGCCCCACCCCCAACCCCAACCCCAACCCCAACCCCAACCCCACCCCCCCGTGCCCCAAGCTCCTCTGAGCTGTAGTCATGGCGACTCATTGTTTTTTTTTATTTTATTAATGTTTCTGCAGAGGAAAAAATGACTTCTGTTGTGCCTCCAAGCGATATTTGCTAAAGAAGCGCATTAATCTTTCACTGTGCAACCAAGCCCTGGGCACTAAATGATCTTTATTTTATTTATTTAAATATTTCTCTTACGCATGTCTGCTCTGAGTGTGCAACATGCTGCATTAAAATCCATTAGCCCATGACTGTACTGTAGAAGGGGATAGTCTTGAGAGTATTGATGTCATGGTCTTGTGATGGAATGCCTGGCTTTTACCTCTTTTGTAAGTCTATGATACTGTATGTGTACATTTCAGACAGAGCAGAGAGAAGACGCTGATAACCCAATGCATTGATAGGCGATCATTCACTTTTTTAAAATAGTGTTATGCTTATTTTAACTTGGGGCTGTGAGGTTCAGCTTAATTACATTAGTTGTTCATAAATAATTGAAAAGCAATGTTGAAAAAGATGACTGGTTGAGTCTTGTATCAGTGAAACACTGCGACCAGAGCTGGTGCGTTTTCACCATGCTGCAGGTCTTCTTCACGTTCAACACTTTGCAGTCCCATTGATGCCAGCATTGTAATGCAGACCCAGAAAATTCACAGTGATTACCTGTTCAACAATCCCAAGCACTGAAACCTTCAGATCTGCCATCTGTTGGGACTGTTTTGTTTTGACTAAAATTGGCAGAATTTTTTACCAGTTTACATGATTTGATTGTAGGAGTGTGAGTGCTTTTAGACCCAGTGTGCTTGTGTGTGTGTGAGTGTGTATGCGTGTGTGCATGCGTGTGTGCATACATGCATATGAATGGATGCATGTCTA
This sequence comes from Anguilla rostrata, assembly GCF_018555375.3. NCBI lineage: Eukaryota > Metazoa > Chordata > Actinopteri > Anguilliformes > Anguillidae > Anguilla > Anguilla rostrata. The sequence goes on from NC_057945.1 coordinate 26,348,805, forward strand.
TTTTGCGAGCACGTGAATGCATGTGTGTATGTATGGATGTGTGTTGGCATATATGACTGTGTGTGCATGCATGATATACTGTGTGTGTGTGTGCGTGTGCATGTGTGTGTGTGTGTGTGTTTGTGTACAGTTACTGAAAGCATGCGTTGCCACCGTCTGCTTTAGGGAGATGTTTCAGATTAGGACAATCTCAGGTGGTTATCAGATCAGCAGGATCTGCTGATGGTTCAGAAACCTTTCATCTGAAGCTGTCGCAGCACACCTGATATTTAATTATCATTGGTGCAGCTGGGGGACTTCAGCGCTGGGGAGGAGAAGGGTTTGGCTCTTACTTGAAAAGCAGCCAGGCGCTGCCATTTTGGACCCAATAATGGCGCAGTGCCTTCAGCACACAGCGGCATGAAGGTTTTACTGGGGTAAAGCACAGAGGCAAGGTGACTTTTAGCATCACTCTGGCTATCGATGTATCTGCAGCCGCCGCTGCTGCTGCAGGAGAGGGCAGCATTCTGGACTTTGTCATTCACACTCTTTAAGATCTGATTAGGAGAAAGTAATTATTAGAAATTAACATTTCATTTGTGATCAAAGTGGGAGATACATAGATAAGCCTCTTTTTACCTTGAGGACAATACATTTAGAATGACACTTCATGATTCTGCATGCAACATGCATTTGTTTAAGTATGTAAAAACTATGTTTGTTTATATGCATGCATAATTTCTCTGTGCACCCACACACACAAATGTGCACACACAAACATAGACACACACACGCACACGCACACACATTAATTTCAAGATAACACAGATCACCGATGACTCGGTTTCATTTCTCAATCTGTTATTTTTTTCCTTTTTTCTCCGTGATTTAAAATAAATGTTCAAAGGCAGGATGTGATGGCTCAGATACGCTGTCAGGGGTGTACGGCTGTGTGCTTGGAATGAACGTTCTCAGGCTTTGGGCTTCAGGCTGGCAGAGGAGGCCTCCTGTCTTAGGGCTGGAAGGAACACGGGCTCCACGTTTGGCTGCCTAAATGACACTCCCTTGGGCGAGCTAATTTGCATTAACTAAATCTGAGAGGACATCATCATCACCATGCCTTTGAAATAAATGCAATTGCATTGCCTGTCATCCTTTTAGATTTTTTCCCCCTCCGTAATGCGCAGCCTTTGTTTCTATTCTCTTATTCTATTGCAGAAAAACTGCTCAGGGGATTCTATCTCATTGGTGGAATTCTACCCGACGTGAAGACAATGAAAGATTGTCCTCTGAGCGATTTTAATTATCATTGCAGATGATCCCAGGGCTGTGAATTTAATGATTCTTGTGCCCTGCTTGATTGTGTCTCCTTCCTTGTGCACTTTGGACATGAGCTCATCAAGAGGCATGCGCACCTCTTGCTCACTGTGGCATCAGGCATCTGTTTTTCCTTGGCCATCAATACAAGATGGCTGGGTAATTAATCAAACGCATCAACGTTTCATTTCCCTTTGCCCTAGACATTTCACTCCACAGTGCCTTACAGTGAATCATGCTAACTCTGCATATTTGCATATCGACCCAAAAAAGGCTGTGCCCCATATCACTTTTTTTTAGGTTCATTGCATATTACTTTTAAAGCCATCAGACATTTCTGTACTTATGATTTTAATAGACGATGAACTTCAATATTAATGGCAAAAAGCCTCTTATTATTATTTTCTTAGCAACTAGGCTAACCAATGCATTTTCACATTAGTAGTGGTATTTGTTCATGCAGTGTTTTACTTTGGAAAAGTTAGTTAGGTTTTTCACTTTGAAACTGCCTGGGGATCTGTAAAACCAGTGATTTTAAAGAGATGTTTTAAAGAGATGTTTTGTTATGCACTAGAAGGCCCATTACCTTTTTTTAAAAAAACCTTTTCACCTCATGTAAAATCAGTTTAAATTGATGTTTAAGTTGGAATAACTGAACTTTCAACAAAGGTATGTACTATTAAAATATATTTTCTTTAGTAGAAGAGGTAACATTAGGACCCAGCACAAGGCCGTACGACACCAATCCAAAGTCAGTGACATTTAATGCATCCTAGTTTCCTGTCACATTTATGTTCTGCTGCTATCGCCAGGGATCTTGCCCGTGGGTGTGGAAGCCTTTTTGGATTTCTGTCCAAAATTCCTAATTTTATTTTTTTCACCTCCAGTTCTTTTTAGTGAGTTCACAAGCTGGCCGATTGGCACGGCTAGATATGTGTGAAGAGGTAGTGTGTGTGCGCCCGCACGTGGTCTATTCCAGCTGCTTGAAAACTGTACTGTGTGAGCAATCCTTGTGCTAAAGTGTAATGAGGCGTTCTGAGCCACAGACAAGAGATCTTTTATGCAGGCGGGGAGGAATTATCTAGCGCGCACTGTATAGCGGGAGAAGCTTGTTCTGTTAAAGCGTGTTTAATTATGCCAGTTTTGTGGAGGTGCCACGCGTGGCCAGGCTGGTTCCGATGGGAGACCTTTGGCAAGCCCAGCATTGGCTTCTTGAAAAGTATTGTTCTCTGAACTGCATTCACAGGCAAAGCCAAATAAAGCAACTGAATGCACTCCGGGGATAACCTTGGGGTGGGAGAATTTCATGGTAACACGGTTTCTCGTGTAATTGTATTTCCTATTTTCTGTTTTTTTTTTTTTTTTTTTTTGAAGACAACATTCGCTTAGTTGCCATAGTTGCAGATAAATCGTAAGGCACAAGTACATGTTTGGTACTGTTTTGGGCAAAGTGCAAATTTGTTTGGCCTGTACTTCAGATAACAAATTGACCCCCTGCCCTCCCTGCAAGTGTGCAAGTGTGCAAGTGCATTCTCAAATTTTGAAAAACCATAGACTTTACACAAACATCTTTCTATCTTACTATATCTGAGCTTCATGATTTTATTATTTTTAAATTGATTGAATGGACATCGCTTTAGTTTATCTGCCATTTAAATTGCAAGTTGTATTTATTTATTTACTGCTTCCAAGTTTAATTATCAAAAGATAGGCCTTTATACATAGATGCTCAATTCCTCAGGATGCAGTAATTCCACAAACTAAAATTAAAAAGTATTCTAAATTAATGCCTCAGGTTAGAACCACATTTTTTCCCACTGTTCTGAATGCAAAATCAGCTTTTCCACAGCGCAGCTGGACCTGTAATAGTGAACACAAATGCAGCAGTGCCATAGCAGTGTTTTCCACGCAGGATCTGCACGGACTCAAGTTGTTTGAGGTTTTTGGGTAGAGTGTTTTTCACCAGTTGTGTGTTGATGACAGAGTGACAGACGCAGCGAGTAAACATGAATGAGTGACAGAGTGCTCCTCTCTGTAATGAGTAATTATTGCCTGGCGTCCAGATTGAGGCAGGACAAACACGGCGCAGGGGCGGGTTTTTTTGTGAAGGCCGGGAGCCGTGGGCGTCCGGCAGGACGGAAACAAAGGCCGGGCCTGACTGGGCATGTTAACGAGCGGCCCTCTAATTCAGCTGCGGAGCCCGTGTCGCGCAGATCCCCGTCTCACCCGCCATCGCCGCCATCGCCACCTCCCTTCATCCCTCTGTCTCCGCGGCGAAGGCGGGGTGTCTGCCGCGGCGGTTGATCTGCTGCGTTTGATGAGTCTACATTCTGACGACCGCTTCTTCAGTGGGGGGATTGTGCCAGTGGCAAGTAAATGGCTGCATGTGATCTCTTGCTGTCTCTCTCTTTTGCTTTCTTTTTGCACTCGTTCTTTTTTCCCTTATCTCAAAAGGGCCTATTTACATAATAAAGACGCTAACACACGCATCTGCACTAAGATCTCTATGTATTGCAATCGTTTCTTTTTTGGAAAATGCCCCCATCCCTTTTCATTCACACAGTAATTATGTCATACAGCAGGTTGTTCACTATAGCATCTCAGGTGTCTCAGGTTAATGGAATAGTCTACTTTTTGGACTAAAAAAAAAATATATATATATTTTAGTTTTAGTATACATTTGCGATTGACACATACAGTTAAAAAATTATTTTAGGTGAAAGTATAAAAAGTATCCTTTGTTGCAAACAAAAACTGCCTGGGCCAGTTGAAAGCACACTATGACATAATATCAAAAACTTCAGAAAGTTCTCCCTTTAAGTGCTGTGTTCTGATCAAGGGTTCGACATCGGTGCCCCACCACGGAGTTGAACCTGGAGACAGGAATTTAGTAAGGGAAGGGAGTGGGAGAGGATGTGCTACAGAAGATAGCGCCAGGCTATAGATATAGAACAAGAGAGCAAGTTAGTTCCCTAAACTGGTGACCTTGATCTTTAGCTCAGTGAGCTAATCGCATCTCTTGATGTGCCAAGTCGATGGCGTGGGCTGTGGACTGAAAGCTGCTGCGGGCATACCCATGCTACACTATAGGCATCCATCACCTTCATTTTCTAAGCCCAGTTTCCTGCTGAGCCAGTCTTATCTGTAGCAAAACTGAAAAATCTTAGCTGTTGTTTTATTTTAATCTTCCAAATTATAGTGTCTGTGTATATATGTATAAAGAAGGAAGTAAATAAAATAAAAAGTAAATAGTGAAATTTATTTTTTAAGGTGGAAGCAAGATGCTAACTGTCTTGTGGAGTGATTGTTGAATTTGTTTATGTATACATGGCAGAAGGATGACAGTGCTATGATGAATCCTCCCTAATAGAATGGCCCAGTACTGCTGACAGCACACTACTGGCTGTGTTTGCAAATGGACCTGCACATCTGCCACTGTATCTGCAGTAATTGTGCAATTTACTGTACAGCCAATAACCTGCTCCGTAATTGAATATGACTTTGTACTGTTTGAGTAATCTCTCCATTTTAGACTCTGACCCGGGGCACATTTCATCTGAGCGGTGTGTGTCGTAGGTAGGGGCTCTTTCAAATGAACCATGTAGGTCACTTTGAGAGCGGAGGCCCTGATGCAATGAGATGTCTCCCAGTCCCGGGGACGCGCGTTTCACATCGCCTGACAGTAAGGAACGGCAAGATGCTCCTGCAAGGCAGATTCCCCAATTTCTCTCCTGCCTTGTCCTTCTGGAGGCCAGCTGTGCCGTTTGTCCATTCCACTTTAAGAAACTCCGTCTGAACCGTTGCTGCTTTCTCATTTATTTTTTTCGTCCTCATTTTTCCCCTCAGCAAATCCCCAAACAAGGGGGTCCTCGCGAAGGCCGAGCCTCGCGGATTCGTGGCTGATATTTTTGGAATGTAAATACCCCCCCTTGCCTCCCGAATGCACGGCGCTAGACAAACAGACCCAGGGCTGTGTTGGCATTCACAAGTGAATTTGGGGGGGGGGGGAGAAGCGCACTGGAAGGGAAAGGCTGGAGTATTTACGGCTTGGCCGCTCGGCGGGGGCTCAGCTGCCCCCACTTGGGACGGGTGGCTGACTTCTGTGCTGGCACAAACACCCCTGACCCCATGACCTCTACAGTTCAGTTCAGCGGCCCCCCCACCCCCCTTCCCTCCAGCTGTGGTTAGGCTTAAAAGTAAAGCTGCTGCCCCCCACCCCCATATTGATAAACCCGGGCATTCATTCTACATTGTTATAATTTATCTATAAACATGTTAAGATACAAATTACGGAGTGCTTAAGGCAGTAGAATAATTAGTCTAGCTGGATAAGCAGACAATAGGTAATTAGCCTTCTTTTTTCCAAAAGATTTCAGTAATTATAAATGCATTACAGATCCTTCTGTCATTTATCCAGTGCATACAAAAAGCTGATTAACATTATTTTCTTCTGAAACAGTATTATTGTACGCATCTTTGTCAATAAAATCAGTACAACAATCTCAGATATCTTAACTGCTTCTGTTTAGGACACCAATTCTTTGATGCACACTAAAAGGAGGGAGGAGTTCAATGATTTCTCAGTTGTCAGTTCAACCATCATAGAACAAGCATGACTAATTTGAAATGTTAATGTGAAATATTTTCTTGTATGTAGTATTTACAAAATTGGTATTTAAATGAAAAAAAAAAAATGATGGTACAGTTACAGTATGAGCGGGCTGTAATACGTTCTATAAAAATCATAAGACCGGGCCTGCACAGTAGCAAGGCATTTTAAGCCACATTCCCTTTCTCTGTCACATGTTCAAGCATGTAAAATATTGTGCTATGGTTGTTTGACTTTGATAGAACGTTTGCTCATATTGAAGAAGAAGCTGAATATTACCTGTACTTTAAAGAATACAAAGTAAATATTCATGCTGACTCACCTGTGTTAAAAGAGATTTGGAGTGGTAATTTTTCACCGCTGATAAACTTGGGAAATTTATTATAATTAGAACACCTGTTATTACACCCACCAAGGCAGTTGCTTTGTTAAAAGAAGGTGGTTTGATATTAGGGATAGCAACCATTGTCAGACCACCACCAATTAACTGGATTAGGACTGGAGTTTTTAAATGAAAAGGCTACTGAAATTACCACTTTAAGTTAGGTAGCAAATATCCAGGATGGTCTAGAAGGCCCGGTGTACACACACATGGAAACAATAAATTTGAATAAAGACTATGCTATGAGTACACATTCTTATTTGTAGATTTAAATTAGCCCTTTCCCTTGGCACACATGATGGAACCATGTCTGTTTGAAAAGGTCTGGCATGTGAATGGAAGGTGAGAATTTATCCCAGAAGCACAGGTCAAAGCGGATATGGAAAATTTGTTCTCTGCAGAGCTTACCTGTTTAAATAATAGATATGAAATGGGGATACTGCCAGCAGGTGCGGTGACTGGTCTGGGAATTACCTACTACAAGGAACAATCAGCGAGCAATCAGTGACACCTCCATAGAATTTCCTTCGGCGAGAAACCTTTGATCGTTGATTGGGTGCGGATTTCCCACTGGGAAGAATTTTGATTAATTCTTGCCTCAGGTGTAAATAAGATGGGGAATTAACCATGCATTAACTTTTTTGCAGCTTGTTAAAGAAGTGTCAAGCAGGGGTTCAAAGTTGGTCAGAAAGATATTAAATGGATTTAATGTGGCCGGTAGTTTTTAAATGCTGTGTTAAAGGCCTATTCAGCGAATAAGGGAGTTGAGCTTGTAAAATCGTGAAAATAGAGAGCATGAAAAAAGACAGGTATGACCTGAAATGTACTTGAGATTTTAATGAATATTCCATTAATTCTAATGTATTAATGGTTCTAATAAAGGTGTTAATTATTAATGGCTGCCAACGAGGTAATGCATAACAATATGACTCATAATGCCCATTCAGAAAAGAAGAAAAAAAACGTATGCATTTTAATTTCAGCAAGCAAGCACGCTGAAATTAGTTTTTATTCCAAGAATAACTTACCAGTGTTTCCCTTTAGGGATCAGTTTTTTTTCTTCTTTTTTCTCCTTGTCACCAAAAGAGCACTTTGCTAATTGCCGTCATGTAATACTGTAAGTGCAGCGTGGTACTGTCACAGACAATATGTTCTTGAATTGTGGACATTATTTCTTTGTTATTTTCTCATTGTCATTTCTCTTGTTTGTTTCTTTTCTTTTTTAAAAATAATTTCTGTAGATTGCCCAGATTAACCAACTGAATTTATATGCATGAATTATATCCCAAGTATGTATTTTTGGATTGACAACAAAAATGTCCACTTGCCAATTTGGATTGGTCTGTAATGAGACAGAATGGTCGTCCTGGGCATTTGTGGACTTGTCGTTGATTGGCTGATGTGTAAACACTGTAAGTATCATCGTGCTGTGCCCTGGGAGAGGCGGCACTACAGTGTGTGACTGCGGTTTCTTTCTGCCGCACAGTTAGCAAATGGATTAGCTCGAGACCCACATTCTGAAATTGATTAAAGTTTATTTAAAGCCAGTGCACCAGGAGCCATTTTTCATAACTGCAGTGGTAATTTTGCCACACAGCGAGGCTCATGGGAAAGATATGTGTGGTTTGTATCATCTCTGTCATGTGTATTGTGTACTGTGTGTGTGTGTGTGTGTGTGTGCGCGCACGCGTGTGTGTGTGTTTGAGAGACCGTGCTTAATTCATATTAGGCAGGTGAAATATGCATGAATTCATGGGTAACCTAGTCTTGGCATTTGGTGCCAGTGAAAATATTGAATGATGTTGCTTTGAATGTATTTCCTAGAGCAAGTGCATCAGCTCATGGAATAGCTTTGACATGATGCAATGGCTAGTTCATCATATATCTCAAAGCAACTTGCTCCGATTTCAGTCCAGTTGCCCAATAATTGAGAATATCCACAAATGCTTTGTTGATGCCAGTAACTTTCTTTTTAATAAAGCATTGTTTTCAAGAATAGAGCTTTAAGTTTAGGGAAATGGGATAAACGGTTCTGGAAATAGTTCTCAGTCGAGTTGATGGTGAATGCAGAGATAATGATGCATTTCAGAAAAGTAACAGCCTATACTATGTGGGCACTGATGATTGTTGTATGTGATTCAGTAAATTACAGGGATGCTAATGATGTGTTGTGTGTTTCTGAATAAAGAGGACTGAAGAAGTCATTTTAATATACAGCCATAGGTGATCTCACTGTGCAGGTATATTTATATATATATACATATATATATTTGCTGTTGAACTGTACAGGACACATGGCCTTAGATGTAGAAGGGAGTATGGGGTGTTGCATGAGATGAGTTGAGGTTGGAAGAGCGAGATGGTTCTAGAGTGATGGAGTTCAAGGGTAGGACTACTCTCCCATTAATCTGGTGTTGACATTCAGTGTGATTTCCTCTGGAAGAGAACAGTAAGGGGTCTTATTAATTACACTTGAAATATTAAAAAGGCTCCATCATGCATGAAATATTAATTCATTTTGCTGAGATCATTTCAGCTAAATATTTCCGAGTGTTGTCATACATCATCAGATGAATGGTGCGAACTAAAAAAGATGACACTCCAGTAAACAGCTTTAGGAGTAGCAGTAATGAATTTTGTTTCAACACCCAGCATCGTTCAGTCTTCTTTTTATGTCCGAAAATATTTGATTGCTCAGGCATTATACATACATAACATATAAAATTACATAAATCAAGGAATTTCCACAAAGCAAGATTTCACTAATATAGACCTGAAATGGAAGAACACACCCTTTTAGTACCTCTTTCATTTAGTTGTGTGATATTTTGTCTAGGTGCTCCAAAGCATGTATCAATTCATTTATACATTTATCCATTTATATGTGATAAAATTGATATGTATTTTTCTGGCCAAGTTGAGTCTGGATTTATTAGTCTTCTGTGTGTGCAGGAGTTGCTTTTATTACAGTTTAATTTTTTTGTGTGGGTCTCCTCCTCTTCCAAGTCTTTTTGGTTTGCTGTTAAGGTTGAACTGAGAGGGGGGCTTTCCACCAAGGCAATACGGTGATAGTGCTGCTTACCCAACAAAAATGTGGCCTTTCAAAATGGTCATCGAAATGGAATTGTCTTTAAATATTTCAGTGAATTTTCCTGTGTATGGGTGTGATTGGAATTGCAGCATTTTTTCTTGTTCCTTGCCTGCATCTCTTTGTGCCAGAGCCCCAGACTCTTGCCTTTGAAGCAACAGCTTTATTTGCTACTTAAACAGTGCACAGTGCATTTTGTGATTTAATAGGACCCGGACAGCTGGATATGCCTCAGACTGACTTGGCTGGTACATTTTGAATAAGTTCAGTTCAGGGTCCTGATCAAAATGGCAAGAGCAAAGTGTTTACAGCCTTGGACAAAGTGAAACGGGTCTAGAAATACTGTATCAATTTCTCCCCAGTCCAGTCAGATGAAGAAGGAAACCTGCCTGGATCTAATCTTATGAGTTCAAAGAAAAATAATATTTCTAATAATTTATACTAGTTATGTATTTATTTTAGAATTAATCCAAATGCAAACATTTTTATTAAAAATGGTCAAAGACAATGATCAAGATCAGATCAGGCCCAGGAATATTTACCTAGTCAGTGTTTAGGATACACTTTTCTGTTTTGTTTCTTCCCCCAGCATTATTTTATGACCTGGCAATAGGACTGTACTTGAATCCTATGCATTTCCAGATACAGCTGTATTTTTGATGCTTTGCAATCTGGGTGCTCTGGTTTAGAATGGAGGCTGTCTGGGATCTTTACTCCTTGCTTCTGTGCTGGTCAGCCTACCTTCCCTGGATGCTGTATTGCTTAGCTGTGCATGAGTTTATAAATAGAGGCTGTTCCTTAACAGTATGGTGCTTTGTCTTGTAGCTCATTTTGTGTGGAATTTAAGCATATACTGGTATGGATGATTGCATTTGTGCATTTTGTAGAGGCTGGTAGTTTTGCAGTGCTATGTACATTTCCCTTTCGTACTTATGAAGGAACGCTTTTAAAGGGTCTTTTTTAAAGTTAAATATTTTGTGCCTCATTTGGTGAGCACTGGAGTTGCTTAAAAGTAGGGCCTTCTTGGATGTCTGCTGAATAGAGTGTTATGAAGATGATGGTGGTATGTTAGTTGGTATACCGTGGATTTTTATAGAGTGTGGTTGTCTGTGCTGGTGAGCACTGCAGGGTAATGGAAGCAGATAATGAGGCAGCTGGATGGTGGTAAGGCCAGCTCACTGGTCCCTCACAGCGCCTAGCAGGTAATTAGAAAATGTTGCTTAAGATAGTACGCTGCTTCAGTTCAAATAGCCACACACTGAATCCCTACTTGGCTCACACCATTTGTTCACTTTATTCCAATAATGAAATGATTTAGAAAAAAAATGTTGCATTTTGGGTTTTGCTTCAGATCAGAGTAGTGGTGCTGGAATACATTTTTTTCATTTTTGACAGACACAGACACAAAGTGTCTTGTGCATATACATGAATGTTCAGCAGGTTTTTGGAAACTGCTTATATTCTGGAACATGAAAGTAGAGAGGCCCTCCTCAGCTGTGGTTAGGATTGGTTCACAATGATACAATCGCTTGAGTAAAGTTCTCGCATCACAAAAACAGATGTGCTGAAACAATTGCATGCCCTTTCTGATCTCCTCCCGTCATGCGCAGAGGGTGCAGGTACATTAGACCAGGCTTAAGATTAAAGGAGAATTTTTGAGTGGTGACATTTAAGCGTATATGACTAATTCTGAGGGGGGAATGAGTGATCTCTTTGTGAGAGAGAGAACAGAAGAGACAGCCACATTTTAACATGCGGCACAGGCTTATGACTTCGAGCCGAGGGACCCAGGGTAAACAACAAAATGTCATTAGACTCCTAAACCTGATGGTGATCAGCATAGATTTTCAAGGGAGAGGAAGGAAATGATGAAATGGGCACATAATAGAGAACGGGGGAAAGAAGGCTTATTGTTGGACGCAGCAGTGAATACTGTATTCAATATCCTTTTGCAGATTTATACATTTTATGGTATTTCAATTGACGCTGTCATGCGGCAAGGGCACAGGGATGAATAGTTCCAACTAACTTCTCTTTCTGATGCAAAGAGTATCCAGATTCTCATTTTTAATGCCTTCATATCAGCTGATCTGTGAATTGTAAATGAAGTGTCACGCGGAATCATTCTTACTATTTAAAATATACATATGGTGTATGAGGAAAATGGAGGGTGCTACCACATTTGATGCAATGCAGAAGACTTTGTATTCTTTGATAAGCTATCAGACAAAACCTCCCTGGAGATTGAGATTCATTCTTGATAAAACCAGTAGTTGGGGGGGAAAAAAAAACTTACCATTTGTTTGAGTTTGGCAGCCAAGAGCAAGGGGAAATGCCTTTATGCTGTCTCCATATTCCTCTCGGTGTTTATGGCTGTGAAAATATAAGGGCTTAATTTAGTTGTTTCACCTCTTAGTTTTTGTGCTGTTTGCTGTGGTTGGCGATACCACGCACCTTGAGAGTCATAGCGCTCCACTGTTCACCACCAGCTTTGATGTAAATGCATGTACTGTCTGCATACTCCCCTCAGGTGGTGAATCTCAAATTGACTCCTATCATGTGATTTGTGTTATATGTGCAGCCACCAGGACAGCATATCTCAAATTGGCTTGTGCCATTTGATATCTACACCATGAATGAGAAATCTCCTGGTTTGTTGCAGTTCTGTGTTGCTTATTGTGAAGAGACAACTTTGATTGATAATCTCCCCTGCCCCGTGGAGAAGGGAGGTCCATTCACTTCTCCCATCCTACCTTGTTTCAATCTGCAATTTATAGACATTCTCAGTATCTGCAATGATGGCGATGATGGCAGTTAAAGCCATCATCATTTATAACCCTCTTGTTGACCCCGTCTCTGTGCTGTGTCCGTACTAAACTTGTACACTCCCCTCCTGAACCCCTTCAGTAATTTTCAGGAGCGTTCATTGACTGCCAAAAGGCAAATTATTAAAAATGAATTTCACCACACACATTCTGAGGTGGGATTCATCTTGGTTATCATTTAATGATCAGATCAGCAATTTACAAGCTTGAATGCCTCATCCATCTCTGTCCTAGGTAGGCCCTGTGAGTGATGTGCCAATATGGCGACACACCAGAGCAGGCCGCTCCTGGTCCAAGATGGAGCAGAATCACCTTTTAATTCTGTGTGATGTATTAGGGTGGCAGGAACCAATTTTGGTGTAGAATCGAGCCCTAAATCATCTTATCACTTTTCTGCTTTTACGATTTATTGCCTGTCTGAAAAAGTAAATATATTAAGAATGTAAATAAATTAGTATCTTATGATTGCTAAACTAATATTGTATTGACGGGATTTTAAGATTGATTGATTGCAGTGTTGTGGAACCAGTTGAGAGGGGTTAGCTCCCCCTTGGCTCTCAGATGTCTTTAAACTTCCCGTTTCCTTCAAATAGCCCCAAGCTGCCACAGAATCAAATTCAGGCTTGGTTACATATGGAAGTGATTAGAGTAAGATCCTCATACTAAAAACATTACCTAAATAAATTATTGAATTTAGAAAGTTTCAGATATTTTGCACCTTACAGTTGGAAAAAAATCTTAAACTTGACTAATTACTTTCAATTGCTGAATTTAAACATGTAATTCATGACTCTGTGACTGAAATCGACTCCTCTGCTCTGCTTTTTAATTACTGTTACTCTGCTATCTCATTCCCCATTTGATGTTTGTAACTCGTTTGTCTACTGTCTTGTGTAATTTGTGTTTTATATCAGGTCCCCCATCGATCTCAATGGGGTTTTTCCTAGTTAAGTAAAATAAATAAATAATACATAAAAGCTCTGGGGAAGTTACATGTCAAAATATAGTTTATTCAAATGTCTTAAGGACATTCACAAAAATAGCTGGCAGCATAGCCATTTTGAACTAAGTTTCCATGGGAAACAAGTAGACACCTTCAGGCTACACATGGCACATATTCTAAAGTATCACTGTAAGAATGAGAGCAGTAGAGGTGTAGATATTTTTCATATTGTATTGACGGTGTGTTAAGTGATACTCATATTGAGAGTGTTGGACCGAATGACTAATCTTCTTGGCTGCTGTCAGGAGGAGTGTGGAAAAAGGGCCGCATCAACCGGATGGACCAGCAGTGGACCTCCCGTTGTATCGGCTGAGTAGATGCCCTCCGGTGGCCTGTTCTGTCACTGTCAGGAGCGGAACGCCATAAAAGTCTCGACAGCCTCATCAACGAGCAGCCTGACAGACTGAGGCTTCACTGTGTCACGGGGAGCCGTGCGATGGGAGATGTCTAAATTGAGTTAGTTGGCAAGGCCCAAGTCAATTATCTGTTTAACTTGTTTTTATTGGAGGGCTCTCAACCACGGTGGGTAAATTAGAGCGAGCGTCCGGGGAGGCGCGATTTGGTGTGTGCGCATTATAATTGGTTAAATGGCGAACAGCAGTAATGATCCACGACTCCAGATGTAAATTGATAAAAGAAACGTAAGCACTTGCAACCAAAGGAATATTGCACTCTCAAGACGTCTCCATCTCATTTAGAGAAGCATTCGAAAGCTGCACTTATCCTGCATGCTTACAATGTCCTGTTTGATGAGGCCTTTCATGACTGTGCTACACATTTTTTAACAACTTTTTACCCCCTGTTTTTCCTCCATTTGGAATACCCCATAACAATCGTTAACCTGTCCTGTTGTGGTAATACTGCAGTGCTGGAGAGGAAACACTAGTTTTCGAGATGGGAAATACTCTACTGTCCAAGCTCTCCTACCCTGTGAAACCCTCTTTATCTATTAACCTGTAGTCTACTTAGGTCTATTGTGTTTTAAAATGCCTTTGCTCTGTGCAAAGTAGGTCACAGAATGTGGGGCCTGTTCAAGTGCAGTACCACCTTAAATTAAAGGTTCACGGCAGGGGAGGAGTGCAGCCTGTTGTTTAGGTTCTCCAGCAAATAGCCTCTGCGTTTCTTATAGGCCACGACGTCGTGTTGACGGGCACAGCGTTACTGAAGCCGACGGAATGTGAAGGAGAACGTTCCTATGGCATGTTTGATTGAGTGCATCACTGTGGCGACGACCCCCTGTCCTTGTGCAATTTGCGTACGCTACTCCCCGGTGTAATTAAGCTCTTAAGATGAGGAATCACTGCTGTTTAATTAATCAAAGCGGTTCTGGTGTCTTTAGTGCAGACAGAATGAATGTGCGTGGGCCGCCTGGGCCCGAGTGGCGGTAGTCGCAGAGGCCCACGCTCGGCAGAGCCGCGAGGATCTGCATCCTGGCGCCGGTCACACGTCACCCCCGTAAGCAGATGCCCCTCCTGCATTAATCACCCACTCGTGCCAAAAGATTGGGATTATCTCCCATGCTCATATTGCTCCCATACATGTGGATCAAATTAACTTAATCCCTGTGGAGTAATCCGCTGAGGGATTAGGTTTTAAACTCACTGACCGCCATTGTCTGATCATACGTGCTCCTGTGAAAAGACAGTCCCCGGGCAATCTCTCTCTCTCTCTCTCTCTCTCTCGCTTTCTCTCTCTCTCTCTCTCTCTTTCTCTCGCTCTCTCTCTCTCTCTCTCTCTCTCTCTCGGTTTCTCTCTCTCTCTCTCTCTCTCTCTCTCTCTCTCTCTCTCTCTCTCTCTCTCTCTCTCTCTCTCTCTCTCTCTCTCTCTCTCTCTCTCTGTCTTTGGCACCCGCATCTTCAGATGGGTTTTGCGTAATAGCTGGACCACTTGAAAGTCAGCAGGCATCGGAGAAGCATCCGTATCCTACCTGTTGTTTTCAGGGGAGCGGTTGTTCTGCGAGACCTGTCAGAATGGGAGTTGCTGTGCATTTCTAATGAAGCACCTGTTAATTTCCTGCATGCTGTTGAAGTGCCACTTGATTACAGAGCGCTCAGCTTCTTCACCTTGCTATCAACAGGTCCTGCAGTCATTTTCATTGTTTAATGTGCAATTATCAGGGCTGACAGAGGTAGATAATGCTGTGTGTGTGCGTGTGTGTGTGTGTGTGTGTGTGTGTGTGGTTGTGTGTGTGTGGGTGTGTGTGTGTGTGGTTTTCAGTTAATTGAGTTGGGGCAGCTATTTTAGATTCTTGTGATTGTATCATTTTTATATAATAAATCAATATAGTAACGTCAGTTCAAGTGAAGAACCACATTAAAATATTATTTGCCTGCTGTGTTGGATAATCAGCTAAGGATAATCATCTCGGAATTAAGAACTCATATGAAATTCCTAATCTGTCATTCCTCCTACTTTGTTTCATCCAGAAGTTGGTTTACACAAATCAGTGATTGACAGCACCTAGCAGTTCCAAAATTCATCTCATTAAGGATTCATGAAGCCTCAATCCCATCAATAACTTACCTCCCTCAGGATTTTCCATAAGGCCAACTGGACAGTAATAATGTATCAGTCACACATGTTAAAATGAGTTAAAATTAATGGAGTGTTTAGAATTATTACTTTTAAATTATGATTTTAAATCCAATAGCAGTTATCTAATTACTCTTCTTAACAGCTCAGAGGCTTACTAATTTTCAAAGTCAATGAAATAATGTGATGGAATATGATAAGCAATGCAGTCGGTGTTTTTTGGACCTCGCAATGAACTACTGCTTTTAAAGCAAATAAACTGAAGGAATATTCATATGTTCATGAATATCAGAGAAAACGTCACTCAGAATAATAAGCTGCGTGGTTTGATAACTCACCTTAATTCAAATGCAAGGGCCTTTCCTGCTTCCCCTGGGTTGTCATGCGGCAGTCATATTTGGCAGGTTTTCCAAAGGTGGCTTACCTTATGCTCTGTCTCAGCTCTGCTTTACGGAGCTGAAATGCACAAAAACGAGCCGGAAGAACCTAAAATGTCCTCCTTTAGAAATGTGCAGATGTGTAGTATTAAAGCATGGCATTAAAAGATTATAAAGACGGGTGCGAATGGCAGACCGCTCCACTCTAATCTGGTCCCTCTACATGTGGAATTTGTGACCTGCGGGACAGCGGGAACAGCTGATTTTTAAGCAAATAACAACGATAGCTGGTACATAACCTTTCCTAGATGAGACGGCACCATGGGGAGTAAGAAAAACATTGGTTAAAGACAACAGGAGTAATTAAACCAACGATAAAAAAAGATGGAATTACAGCGAGGCGCTCATCGCACTAAACAATATCAATTTCAAACACTGCAAATATCGGCAATGGCGCGCAGTAGATTACTTCCGTGCAAAGCACACATTCCGCTGGCTTATTGGCTTAAGGGTTATTTAATATTCCCTTCATAGCCTGTGTGTCGGTCTGTGAACTCAATGAAATTACAGTGCAAGAAACGGAGAGTACGGGGGAGCTGGGCGCGGGCGCGGGCGCGGACGGGCAGAGCCGATCGGACGCCAGCGAACGGTGGACCGAGGAAAGTATTTAAGGAAGGAGCGGGCTGAGTAATGAATTAGTTTAAGAATAAATCCATAGGATGGCGTGGAAGCGCACTAAGATGCCAAGGAGTGAGAGAGCAATCTGTGGAAAATGAATATTTTACTTGACTGAGACAAGTGTGCTTTGAGGCAGATGGTGGGACATTTCTCTTCTCTGACTGCTATTACTGTGTTATCACTCGCATCTACTCCCACTCGCCATGATGGATAACGCTGCCGCCTCGCAGCTCTCCTTATTGCAGATGTTTAGCAGTTTATAATTGAAAATCTGAGGGGAAATTATTGGTCAATCTGTCTTTAAATCCCGCTGTTATCGATTGGTCCCGGGAGCAGCTGGAAGGAGAATGATCTAATCAGAAGCCGAACATTGATTATTCTAGATCTGTTTCAAAGTTGGAGGCTGTAGGAAAACATAAACCCTTTTATACTCGGAGGTTCGGATTACTCTGTGCCCTAGAATTCAGTTTGGAGAGAAATTGCTGCTTTGCGTTCGTACAGAAGGAAGAGCTTGGGCCTCCGGTGCAGTCTGACATCCCACCAGACACGACTGCCGGAAACAGACCTGTTGCGCGGTGAATCAATTCACCCGATGAGGCTGCACATCCGTCTCTCAGTTGGTCTTCATGTGCACACCCCACCAACATCCCAGCAGAATATACTCCCACGTTGCGGCGTGTGACTGCAAAAAATCACTATAACGGCCGGTGGTGTGTGCCGAAAGTCCGCGTTTGGTGCGGTCCTGTCACGTAGAGACGGCTCGTTAAGAGGACCCGCGCTCTGATCAGAGCGCCGTGGCTAAAAGAAGGTCAGAAAAAGCCAGAGACGTGGCTCACCGCGTAAACTCGTCGGCTCTGTTTTGTCTCCCGCGCCGGAACTCTCGGCTCTCCTCCCTGGCAGGCTGCTGCGCTGGGTCTCTTTAAACACACGCCGCGCCTTTGTGTCACGGGTTCACGGCTTTATGCCGGGAACAGGATTAGACGCGGCGGCTGAATGGGAAACTAAATGCATCGGCTGGGAAGCCCGAGGTGCGCAGTCTTCCGCTAGGCCCGTGAGTCTTTCTCATCCGTCCCCACGCATTCAGCGCCAAATCCCATTGTGTGGATCTCACTTTATACAAATGCTGGGGTGTTGCGCTGCCCCATGTCACCACAACGCAAGCGGGGCTTCCAGTATTTTTGGCGTGCGCTGCGCTAGGGCGAAGCACACGGGTCCCCACCGAATTTAGAACATTGGAGAATTTTTTGGTGCCAGCCGTGTTGCTCGTGAAGTGGCCTTCGGGAGATTTAGCGGACATCTGTTTTGTCTGCTTGCTTGCTTGTCACCCCCTCCCACCCCTGCTGCCCAGTTATCTACTGCAAAGCAAATTAAAAGAGTGTCCATTGATTTTGGTCTTTATTCTGAAGGAGCTGGATGTTTATCGAGTAAACCTTTTGCCTTTGCTGTGCGTGGCATCCCAATGCTCAATCTACATGCTTAATCACCGTAGACAAAGAGACCAATGAATGAGCTTTTCTTTTTTTTTTTAAGGCAGATGGTTGGTAAGCGCTTTCCTCAAAATACAGCGCATTCTACCATTACTCACAAAAATGGCAATGATGTGTAATGGGTGTGATATCCACATTCCCCCATGTATGGCTCATCCACATCTCGTGAATGTGTGTAATAGCTGGTAACCATTTAAATGTATGGGGAGACAGATTGGCAAGGGGGTGGAGGTGGGTGTGGGGGGGGGGGGCAAATGGGGCTCTTGGGAAACTTACCGTGGCATTTCGGCTCAGATCCATGTTCTCTCTCCACGGTGATATACGGCTACAGTGGGAGCCAGAGACGGTGAAGTCATGTGTAGTCACGCACCGGCCCGTGGTCCGTGCCACGTTTGTTATCTCATGTGCTTTTTCTCTCATTAGCACCTGCTGCATGTTCTCGGGATTATCTTTCAGAGGTCACCTTGCCTCGGCACTATGTGTCTTAGTCTTTATGAATTTGGTGGTTTATCTGTGAAATTAAACTGTAGTATTTGTCATTGTGTGAAAAATGTTCTGCCTTCTCTTACTCTTCTCACTTGAAGAGCCTGTTAAAATGTGTTATGATGTGAATGATAACCAGTTTTAATGTCAGGATTGATAATTTTACCTCTACACATTTATTACAATTATGCCACAGATTTATACAACCAGCCAGTGTGTTATTACTGATTGGACTTAATAATTTAGGTCAGTTGTTATTATCAGTTTACATTGCTCTCATGAAATGGTTCTGTTTATACATTTCCATAATGTATAATTAAGACAAAAGCTCACCTCTTATGAAATAAGGTGCTGGGCACAAAATGGCTCTCAGCTGCTCTCACAAAGGCTTTGTCAATGACTGACTTGGCTTTCTTCTGGCCAAGTGTATCATCTGCTTGTTTGAATGATAATAGATAGGCTTCTCATCTGCTGGTAGCTTCATTAGGTTTTTCCCCCTCCACAGTGTGCATGACAAAGATTTTGCCAATTAGCTCATCTGCACATCACTCTGTTTATCAAAAGGTTATTATCATGTAATTGCTGTGAATATATTTGTTAAAGTCCATGTTAGCCAAGCTGCCAGTTTACTATCCTGTTAAGTTTGAAATTATGAATATCTTTATAGGCCTATGCTTTATCTTTTCTTATCCACTATTTAATCGCTGATTAGTTATAATTAGGCTAATACACCTGTGGCCGTCAAGGATCTGAGTTATTGGCTGTGCCTTTACAGTAGGTCATACAAAACATGTTCCAGCTTCAAAAAGAGGAAGGAAAAAGATGGAAATTCAGTACAGATCTATTGCATGTACATAGGACAGTACATTTATCCGCAAGCCCCAATAATATGCTGTAGGCTAGAAGAAATTGCTAAATATTTCTGTAATGCAAAGACAAGTAGCCTAATGCTATCACAAATGTGTTTTTGTGTTGTTGATTATTGATGTTGATTATGCACCAATTTAATAGCAGAATTTCTTGTATTGTAAAGTAAGAAAAAATGAACGGGAATATAGTTTATAGTGATGATCAGTTTAAGGTTTCTGACTGGTTTCTGTTTTTTCCCCTGCTGCCTATAGTGTATCTGGGGGTCTAGGCTAGAAACATTTCGAATCCAGTCATAGAAGATTTTTGTTTGATCCACTAGCCTAGCATGTACTGTACATTGATTTCCTTTTCAGACCTGAAGATGTTTTCCCCGACTCTATCAATAGAAGAAATATTGTAGGAAAAAAGCTCTTTTGAGTCAAAATGGAAGAAAGCTGTGTTCAGAATGGCTTTGGAAGTTTTTTTGTGGCTTGTTGTCAGACATGTTCAAGGCTGTACAGATGAATGGAAAGGGCACAGGGTCCAGGGAATGCTTTGTGGGGGTCGCATCCCAATTGAGACTCGCCCACGTGAGGGGGGGGGGATGACGGAAGGAAATAATTCAGTCGAGCTGCAGTCCCGTCCCAAAGCTCAGAGTGAAGGGGTGCAGGAAAGCGGTGTAATTTTGGATCCTGTTGGAAAGCCCCTGGGAGAACATGTGCTGCCGGCTGAAGATTCCCTACCCATAAATCACCGGGCTGGCTCCACCTCAAAGGGACCCAGAGTTGACTGGAGCAGAGCTCTCTTCCTCTGAAAACTAGAGAGGTACCATAAGAGCCCCAAGATTCAGGGATCGTCAGTTGACTATGCGTGTTAATGGATAGAACACTGTTTTGCATCCACTCAACATTTTTAAATTTTTTTTACTGTAGTGATATTTTTAGTCCCCTATAGTATTGCCAACAATTGGAAGTAATAATTCTCCATGCCAAAAATGATCCTGAGGTGTAACTAAACATAAGACCGATTTGGGAGATGGAAAAGCTTAGGATTTTCTCAAGGGATGAATTCCAAGAATGGAATATTGCTTTGAAATGAAAGTGAATACCAGTAATATATTTAGAGTGTTATTTTTTTCACACTTTGAAGGTTATTGCAGAACATAATTCAAGTGATACTGGGTATTGTCACCACATTGACCAGAGAAATGAAACCTCACATCAGCATAAAAGAAAAGGGGAAAAACATTTGTTGTTTGGTTGGCTAATGCCAATATCAAAAATGTTATGATGTTATATTCTCAATATATTCTTCTCAATATAATATAAGTTTATGATTATTTTCTGAAACCACACAACCAAAACACACACACATGCACAAATTGAAGTACTATATACAATATAGCATATATAATATAAACAAACCAAAAAAGTGTGTGCATGCATGCCTGGCTGGCACCTCCATCTAGCTAGTTGTTGTGGTAGTCACTTTTGCGACAGCCGCCCTTATGAATGATGGGTGATGGCTGAAAAGGAACTAAATGGCTGCAGCAGCTAGCCTAAGTGACAGGGCAGTGCAACACACAAGCTCAAACATGGCATTTGAATTTGGCGCTTTAGAAACTGGACACAGGCAGCTGCCAAACCTGCCTGTCTGACTGCCCTGATCTCACACGGTTTGAGTTCATATTTAGATATTTTGAAATATTTTATCAAATAAATATAAAACTAAAATCCAGGGCTGTACCACAGGCATTTGCTGTCATTTACACACAATCTCTCTTCAGTGACTATACAGCCTGTATTCCTGTATAGTCACTGAAGCAGCTGAAATGTATTTTTCTCTGGACTCAAGAACCCCTAGAGTCACCATTCAAAATGTGTATATTTAAACGGAAAGTGTCTTTGGCAATACTGTGCACCTTTCTGCTACCAGTCTGTGGGATCATTTCAGCTGTAGAAAAGTCTATGACTGTGCCTGTGACTCAGGTCCTCTTGTTTCAGAATAACAGTCTGTTCGTAATGCACCTAAGATCCTATGCCCCCCACTGCTGATAGTAAATGAGGCTCATGCTGCAGGTAGCCTGTGGGGTGGTGGTGTCACACATCTCCTGCACAAGTTATCGCTGCAGTAGTTATTTTGCCTCCCTTTTTAAGCACTTAATTTCTTAAGTTCTTTGGATTTCTGGTTTCTTTTCTTTTTTTTGTACAGGGCAGTAAAAATGCCATCTGTTCCCCACACTCTTCTCCATTGATATGTTTTCCAGAGCTTATGTTAACTGTGGTTATTTTCCACAGAAGAGGGATAGATGGCCATTTTAGTTTTCAGCAAGAAGCTGTGGTCAGTGCACAGGTCAAACAAAGTAATCATGCTAATGTTGGAAATAAAATAATAAAAGTAAAGTTGGCTTTGGCTCACTGTTCTGTACACTTTATTTTATTTGTTTTTTTATAGGACTTTGATTGAGTGGGGTGTATCGATTCCATAAAAGGGGATAAAAGTCACCCAGCTTTAGAGCGAGAAAGCCAAAGGGTGTATATAAAATCGGAAGTGTACCGCTTGTGAGAGCATTGTTTATTTATTACAGTGCAAGGCCTTCTGCCACTCCATGCAGTGTAAAGTTGTTTCAGCTCTAGAGATAGGGCCTAGATGTAAAGCAGGAAGCCTGTGTTTGAGATGTCAGTGTCTAATTACACAAATCTGTTTTCTTCACAAATGAAATTAAGCTGGTAGTGACCTCTTTCTTAGGGTTCAGTTTGGAGAACTCATTCATTTGGATTTAATTTCCCCCCTGGCATCACCTAGATAGACTTTAAAATCTTCACTCATACATGACTTCCCATTACATTTATTTAGGTGAGCTTTTTTTCCTGAAGTGGATGTGGAATTGGTTGGCTGCTCAGTAGTGTAATTCGTGGGAGTGTTCGCGTGTCACGTGCATTTTTGTGCCTAATTAGTATTTGTACCCCCTGGCTAAAAACCTGCGCAGTCTCCTACTGCTGCCCGCTCAACACCACCTGATCCGCTGGCACTCCATCAAGTCTGAAGGAAACGGACAAAAGACTGGACATAAATTATACAGAAACATCTGAATAATTAACTATTCGACAGAGGGAAAGTTTCCTGGCTTGATCAGCCATTTAATTGTTGTTGGACTAAATAAACAGTCATTGTTTGTGTGAGGTTAGAGGTCAATGACACAGAGACACAAATAACCCCTCTTCTGTGGGACAGTAGATGTGAAGTCTCAATACAGTGGGTTGTGGATCTGGTTTGCGACTGGAATCTGGATATAGATTAGACGTAGGTTGCCATGATGACACTATATCCCTGATAAATGAATGAAATGCTGGGACATTTGAGTCTTTATCCTCACCTTTAATGAAACATGTTGGAAAAACATACAGATAAATGCACTCATCTTTTAACCTAAGGGAAATGAGAAGGCCGTCCATTTTGTGTGAAATTAATATTTAATTTAATAAATTCAATATTAAAATAGACATTTGCACTCCCAGTTCTAGTCCAGTTAACCTCTAAACCCCTGTTGGTGCTTTAAAATTTCGATACGTACATCAAATTAACTGATTTATTTGATGATAGTTGCATGCCAATACATTTTAGCCTCATCTTGGGTGAAAAGCATTGAGTGCAGAACGTTTATAGATGTAGTTAAAAGATAAAGCATTACAT
Source organism: Anguilla rostrata (assembly GCF_018555375.3). Classification (NCBI taxonomy): domain Eukaryota; kingdom Metazoa; phylum Chordata; class Actinopteri; order Anguilliformes; family Anguillidae; genus Anguilla; species Anguilla rostrata. The sequence goes on from NC_057945.1 coordinate 26,372,107, forward strand.
TGGCAGCTGAAATCTGCTAACAGGCTCTACTGTAACTGGACATATGACAAATAAATGTTGTTTATAAAAACTGTTTTTATTTGTATTCAGTCCAAGTGTACAGTGAAATCTGCTACGAAAGCCTGCCTTTTATTCTAACTCGTAGCTACTGTATTTCTGCGATCAGTATCAGAAGTAAGACTAAGATCAATGTTATGACCATGATATAAATCATTGTTAATATGTTGTGTTAAGTGTAATAAGTGTGACTGGAATTTACTTTATCATTCTTCTGTTTTCTCAGGGTCATCTTGGAGCTTTGTAATTGAGCAGAATAGATAAGAGATACAACGGTTGGAGCAGATTTCGAATGGCATGTCACTTTTTCAAGCGTAATCGATCTACACTTAAGCTCCTAAGAGATAATCAGTTTGTCAAAGCGGTGAATAGAACTCCATCAATCGCAGAGGTTTTCATTGTGTACCTGCGATCTCCCACGGCTAGGCTTCTGTCATCTGAAACGTGTGCTGGAAATCAATTAAAGGGTCCCTCTGTTTGTTTATTGAATGCAAGACCGAACAGAATCCTTCCAAAAAGACTTCAAGGGAAAAAAGGAATGTGTACAGGGTTGTAAGGGAAATTGGTGTCTGTCTCTCACGTCTAGCATGACAAGTTTGGTCATTGTTGTCCTTCGAGGTACGATATGAAACCTTATCTGTCACCCTCTCTGAACTCCACCAATTCTCCCCCCTGTCCTCATGGAAGCAGCAGCATCCTTCTGGTCCTCTGGTCTAACCTTGCACTTCTGCAGTGAAGCCTTCAGCTGGTGTTTGCATCTCTTCTTTTGCCCTCTCGCTGAGCATCGGACATGTATATAACATATATACATATATATATATATATATATATATATATATATATATATATATGTATATAACATTCTACGTGGCAGTCGATTACAGGCATTCTTATGGCGTGCTAAGCCCAGCGCAACTGGTGCTGGGTGATCGTGGCCTCGATACTGAAGTTAATCTTTGAAAGTATTTCAGTGTGAGGTACGCAATCGTTCCAGGTGAGTCCCAGGATGTGCTACAGGCACCCTATATGGAAGTGCTCTTGGGACTTGATGTGATAGCTGTAGATGACACAGGCTTATGTATAGGATGAAGATGTTGAAGAGCACAGGTGCCAGCACACACCCCTGTCTCACCGCCGTATTCCCCTAATGGGACAGACAGACACACAGACACTGCCTCTAATACGCTGCTGGTTGATTGGCAATGGTGGAGGTCAGTCTTACATCTCCTGAAAGAAGTGGAAGGAAGTTTGTTACTGCCTACTGAAAGACACAGTTAAGGAGGGGTCGAGGGGGGGCACAATGAAGGAGGAAAAAACAAATGCAGGTACTGCCATCTTGGCTAAGTGGAAGGAGAGTGAGTTGACAGGAGGTGTGAAAAGTTTGATTAATAGGGGCCCTGAGTGATTGTGACAGTCCAGGTGACCAAACAGTCTCTAAGGAGCCTTTTTTTTAAGATCAGCAGTGAATGCTGGGATACTTCCGTTGTCTGTGATCTTTTGTGGCATCGTTGTGCGTGTTGGTTTTCTTCTTTCTGTTACACTTTTTTGTGTGAGCTGGGCTGGTGAGACAAGAACACTTTGTAGAAAGAAATTTTTTTTTTTTTAATCTTCTACAGCCACAGTTAATACGGCAAGCTTAGATGTAGTACTGTAGTTCTGATTGGCCTGTAGAAAAAGCATGGATTGCATCCCAGCCTCCCAGCCTCCCCAAGACCCTGCTGGTGTTGCTCACTCATTTTCAATCAACGCACACAAAGAGCTCTAATAAAATTGCTGCTGGTTTCTTGTGCCTTTTCTTGTATGAAAATGTGGCCCGTGAGCCTTCTTTTTCGGTGGGTAGGGCAGCTTCCCCCCCCCCGCCCTCTGTCCTGCAACTTGTGAAAAGAGAAGTCTCCTGGCCTTCCCTCACTCCTAAACGCAGAACCATTCAAATGCAAACGAGCCACTCCAATTAAACTGCTCTGCATGGTCACGTCTGTATTGGCGAGAGTGGATTCAAAGGCACGTCATGTTGAAAGGCACAGCAGATATCACTCACAAGTCCCCCGGGTTTCCTCATTAAACTGAATGCTGAAAAATGAAAAAACAGATGATGAGTGTTTAATACTGCCCTGCTTGATTATTAATGTAGAAAATGACAGAAAAAGGGGTTTACCTTTCTGGAGGTGTGTGAAAATGGCATGTTTGTACATCGCCTGAACTCATTTGCCGGCGTTAGTTTAATATTTGCAGATGCCGTAGTTGGCGGCATCGATTTCTGACATGTTGTTGACCTCAAATGGGGAATTAATGTAGCGTTTTTAATCAGTGTTTCTAACAGTGTACTGACTGGGGAATCTCCCTGAGCTGTGTGACTTGCCACCACACCTACTGTTTTACAATTAGTGAAATGTCTCCCATGCCACCATGCCTAGTGAGCGGACGCACAATCGCGCACACATACCCACACACATGCGCGCATGCACACACATGCTCGTTGCATTGACTCACAGGACCATGGGTCTCTTTGAATGAACCTTATTTTGTGGTCGATTGCAACTTGTGTGGCCTCGTCTCTTAAGGTGAAAAAGCATCCCTTTCATCCTACCACACAGAAAAGAAATTCCTCAGGAGTTTCCTGGTCTGCTACTGCTGCGTTGCTTTCACAAAGGGACTGCTGATGTCCTTCTGACAGTCTTCAAATAAAAGGGCTGTGGCCTTCAGGCCAAGCTGCGCATGTTATATGTTGAGCCTTGAGTAGTTTGAGTGGTTTCATGGTAGGATCAGGGATGCTCTATCACAGCGAATTGAAATTCAGAAGAATGGAGGATGGTGCAAACAATAATGGGAGGTTGGGAGGGGGTGATATTGCAGGATGTGCTTCATCCTCTCTCATGTTCATGTGTGGGAGGATGTGATGTCATGGTTCAGTTCCAGTTCTGCACTGTCTGTCATACCCATGTAGGTAATATGGGTGCGGTCCTCTCCGGTTGTGTTTTTGTACAGGTGCAGTCCCCCTGCGGTTGTGTTTTGGTCCTGGTGCAGTCCCCCTGTGGTTGTGTTTATGACTTGGTGCAGTCTTCTTCTTGCTTGTGCTATGGTCTTGGTGCAGTCCCCTTTCTGGTTGTGTTGCAGGCTGTTGTCTGGCATGTGTTGTCCTGTAATGACGGTGATTTATTTTGTGGCGCGGGATGCTAGCTCACGCCACGTGATGAATGACTGTGATCCGATGGCGTGTCCAGCTCTAGCCTCTCTGCTGAAGGCACATCCTGCAGCTGCCATTTGTCACCGTCCACTTACAGGACGCCGGCCGACCTCGGGTGCTTGATTCTTCACACTGCACTGTGCATGCATCCATGTGCTCAAGAAGCCTTAAAAATACACTGACGCTACCTACTTCAAGCAATCCACCACCTCCCTAAGTATTTATGATCTCTGATTTAAATCAGAATGAGTGATCCGAACTCAGACCTGGATAGGCCTACCTTTTGTCTGTAAATACTTGCGTGAGCACTTTAGCTGAGCTGATTTATATTTCGAATAACTTTTCCCTTACAAGAAGGTGAGGAAACCCTGGGCATTTTCTATCAGGATTCTTTACTGTGTTAAACTTGTTGGAACCTCTTGTACTTATGCCATGGTGGAATTTTCATTTAAAGGTGTAAATATCTATGTTTTCACACTTCCTGCTGTTTGTTTATGAAATCAGTTTATGTTCCTGCATTCTCTTGGCCTTATATTTTCACCAAATTAAAAAAGAAAACGAATAGCATCTGGACATGTTAAGAGTGAAACAGCATGATCCATACCTCTTGTGCAGTGTTGTGTGGCTTTGTGTCATACTGTGATTCAGAGCTGCAGTGCTGTAATTAATAGATACCTTTCCTCTTAATGTTCTGCGTGCTACGCTCCCTATATTGTGTTTGTAAAAAGTATAGGCGTTACAGCCAGAAAGCACATCCTATCATCTGAAACAAACCATTTCACTGTAGTGAATAATGTGCCACATTTCATGCCAAATGGGGACATTTTCCATCCACTTTACATGATATCACTTGAGTAATAGGTGGTTGGAGTGAATATAAAACTGAGGCATAAAGCAAATCACACAACCCACAAAACAAAGATACAGGCAGAAACGAGTATCTTTTATGAAAATGCATGCATGAAGATTTATATCTGAAAAATGATCAAAAATCCCCCTCAAACACTCATTTGTTGATGGGTTGCATAAATTAACTAATATATTGCGAGCGCTCTCCTGATTGTTTCGTACAGTAGCAGTGAGGTGCTCTATCAAACCTGGCGAGAACTTGGTGAGCCGTCCTCCCATATTTCTGTTAGCATCGCCACGGCAATATGGGAGCCGGCTGCGGTGTGACTAGGAGCTTTCTCAGAGCTGTAGTGAAACCGCGGCTTTTTCTGGTAGTTTAGCCCACTTTAAGGTCATTCTTTGAAGTTCCCTGGAATTTCGGATGTACTGTACTGTAGTAGGAATTATGCCTGCCCTTCAGCTGACGCAATAGACACAGAGTGTGTGGTCCGGAGTGGTCTACACAAAGACATCTTACTGTCTTTGCATCTTGTTTTTTTTATATTTCTTATACTTGCCATGGCTGTAAATGTCACATAGAATTAAAGCATGAAGAAGCAAGGGCTGGCTTTGGAGATTAGCTCAGACAGGCCACTTGCATTCTTTTAGTACTGCAAAATATATTGGTCAGGACATTGTCTGAGTTCTGGTTTGATATTCTTTCCAAGGGCCATTGCCTGCTGGGGTCACTGCTGACCAGGATGCATACTCCACTAGGGTCTTTGCCCACTGGGGATACACTCTGGATAATGGTTATAACAGTAGGCAGGACACAGTGTCTTATTTTATATGCTTTTCTGTTTGATCTGTCCTGCTGCAGTACAGTTTTGTGTGATTTTCTGTGTGCCTTTGAGCATCACAGCTAAAAGCTGAGTGGCTAATATAGCTGGCCGAAGTATACCGAAGCTACCACCTACAACTGCTGCAAAAGAGAGCCTAAATAGAGAACTTAAAGAGTGTCAAAAACAATAAGGCCCAGATACCTGTACCAGCAGGCCCGCAGCTGCCAGTGTCTAGCATTGATTCCAAGTGTGAGCATGAAATAAAATTAAGGTTTATTGGTAGTGGTAAACAGAATATTGGTTAATGTTAATAAAAACAGGTTGCTGGATTTGAGTTACTAGCGGCCTTTTGGAGTAATTGTTTTCTGCATAAAAGAGGCGCGTAATTTGTGCAGACCAGACCGTGAATAGTGGAGATACTTAATAAAGCCAATTTACACCATCCGCTCATTTTATTTATTTATTTATTTTAACAAGCCAGAAGCCCATATGCAAGAATAAGATTACATATGTAACTACTGCTGAGGTGGTCTGTGCCGTTAATTACAACTTTGACCCATTGCGAGTGCTTTTGAATCCCACATTACGTTTTTTTTTTTGTGTGTGTGCGTGCTTGCAGCTGCTTTTGTAGATGCAAAGGAAGCACAGCTGTTTGGTGAATATGCCCCACTGCCCGTATTTGCTTGAAGTGTCATGAGGTATGAGATGTAAGGGTTTTATTTTAGTTTATTTAATTTTTTAGGTAAGGGTTGTTTGGTTTTTTTTTTTTTTTTAAACAGAACACGTATTTTTGTCATCAAAACTACTAGGCTGTGTACTATTTATAGGAATATATAAACCCTTGGTTGTAAAAGCTTTTCCCACCATGTGACACTGCATATGAATAGAGATCGTATAAATTTGATTCTCCTTCAGGCTTTCTACAGATAAAACAAAATTTATTCTGTGGCAGTTTTTTTTCTTCTTTTTTTAATACACACAATGAACATGAACAATTATAGCAGTTCTGAAAACACAGGTGATCACTGGAAAACGGGACTGGGTCAGTAACAGGCATTAAATCTTTGTTTTTGCCAATGTTCTTTCCTAGATATTCTCTTTACAAGGCATTTCATATGGACCTCTACAGATTGTTGGTCGTTTTATTGATCTATTTAAGACTTACATAAAAAATCAAGAGTAATAGTACCCTTGGTGAACTTTATGACTCACGGTACAAACGCCTTACAGTAAATAACTCAGATGTGTCCATGTTTTTTGCCCCTACAGCAGGTTTAAGCCATGGTGTATTTGACTTTGAGTGCTTGACCGACATCGTCCCTCATAAATAAGGTGCTATAATTTCTCCTGGTGTAACAGCCCCTTACGCATCCAGTATCTCTTTGAGGTCTGACTTGTTTGCATTGACTTCAACGGAAGAAAACGCTCAAGCATGGAAGCCACTAAAGAGGCTAATTGGACACAGTTCACCCCTGGCACGGGTGGCGGAAGGACTTCCTTTGTGGGAGCTTATTAGCACCATCTCAACCTGCCACTTCGCCAGTACCCTACAGGTGTGCTATAAACAGAAGCTGAGCAATTTCCTGTCTTTGTTTCTCACCCTTTTACAGGTTTAAATCTAGACAATAACAGCTTAAAAACAACAACACCCTTTTTTTCTGAAGTCTCGCTTTTTTCTACCCTTTTCAACACTCTTTATGGCTTGTTAAACAGGAATTCAGCTGAGCAGTGGCATCAAAGAGGTTATTGGCATTGGACATGAGCCAAATGCTGCATCACTTAACGTCTGCCTGGAGATTTAATCGTGATAAATCTACAGGATCTAATTTGGCTCACAGAAATCCAGCTGTGTCTGCTCAGATTCTCTACAATTAAGCCATAATCTTGTTGTTTTTCTCCAACAAGCAGCTTGAACATTTGTACCTGGACTAGAGCAGTGGCTTTTAAATGACTTGGACTGCATGCACGCACATGCAGCAGCTGCCTCGGCTGTATTTAAAAGTGCCACTTACTGAAAATACCTTGCACAACACACACACACACACACTTACTCACACAGACACACACACACACACTTTACCTGTGTACGCTACCTGTTAAAAAACTGAGCCCTAACTGAAGTGGTTGTCACTGGTTTTCTAGGCGAAGCTGGGTGTGTTAGTGCACATATGAAGCCCTGAATGGGTACACAGTTTTTCATTTAGCGTGTGTGTGACGGCGGCTCGCTGAAGAGACAAGCATGACGGCAGGAGGATGAAGGCTAGAAATGGGACACGAGCCCAACATTGTGGGTATCCAGTGTTATTGCACCTTTGCTAGCACCCATCAGATGACAAGAAAACATCACACATTCTAGTCCAAACCTGAGATATGTTGACAGCCTTTCAAAACCGATGCAGTTGCCTCAGTAGAGTTACGAGACAAGGTTTAGAGAGTCTTTCTGACAGTAAGAGTTCTAAAGCTTTTCCGTTTTTATTTTATTTTTTATTTATTTACTTTGCAAGAACTAGTTCATGTTTTTTTCTCCCTCAGATCTACTCCACAGTCAGCTTTGCATTTGGGAGCAAACAGGCATCTTCAAGGACTCGCCTACAATTGCTTATCTTAACTGCCTTTCAATTAGAGCAGGAAGAAGCACGTTTGGTTTCAGCTAGAAGGTGCACACTGTGATAAGGCAGAGGCAGGTGTTCTTAATCCGTGCCAGTCTTGCTCATGCTTTTCCACTGATGGCCCAGTGACAAACAATTTGGAACCAAATCCTACTGCAAAACTGTGCCTAATACAGTAATAATAATTACACAACACCTTCCTGTACGGCAAAGTGCCTTTTTGTACAAATGGTAATATGGAAATATTTGAGCATTGCTGAATACTTTACTAATGATACTTTTTTCCAATCTGTGGGAAATGCATAGTTGCACATGAAATGCACATTCTAGTGTTTGCCTTAAATAATGCTGTACAATATTTTGTTTTTAAAGAAATATATTTTAATATCTTATAATATTATTACAACAATAAAAATCATCGTTACCTTGTAAAGCATAATCCAGAAATATATCTATGTTGTAAATGAGCAGTATAATTCAGTTATAAAGCAAACAACATCCTAATTAATTCTTATTAAGCTTAATTTGCTTGTTGTGAGCCAAACTGGTGCACCACTGATCTATGTGCAGGCCATCACTGAGGCAAAGTCACTACGCAGTTAGGTGGCTTGGAAACCCCAATGCTGAGTGTAGCAGCAGCTTCTCCAACAGTGTGGAATCAATTAAGTGCAGTGGGAGTCCAAAAGAGTAGGAGCATCCCTTGGGTACTCCACCCTCAGTGTCCTGCCCCTGCCAATGTAGACAGAGAAAACCGCACTGTTTCCACATCCCTCTGTCCCCGATGGGACGTCTCTTGCTTTCCACCACATGGCCGGAGGTGATGTGTTCGCCTGCGTCCCCAGGGGGCACATTTACCGCGGCGCGCGCATGACGATGTTGCGATTTCGAAAGATGCGAGCGTGAGGGAGGGCGGCCATCTTATATTCACTGCAGTTGTTTTTGTGAGAAGTGGAACACTTTTTTTGGCCAGTGTTTAAAGAAAAGGAAAAAAAAAGAAACTTTGGCAAACTTAATTGAATAAGGAATTCCTGCATTTCCCCCCAGGTTTCCTGGCAAGTTTGATTTTTACTTTTTTTTATTTTTATTCATAAAAAGGCCAACAAAAGCTCTTCCCATGAAGAGTTATGTTAGTCTCATATTACATTAACCTGTGAACTGACAAATGAGTTGAAGAAATAGGACTTTGTTAACATTACTGTATTTCTTCTCCCTGTTGCTCAGAAAACTCAGACTGATTAGGTCTCTGAGTTCCTTTGTGAAGTGGTCAGGGTTTCCGTTCTGGACCGTGGGCGTGGGGTGCTGGCTTCCAAGTTTTTCTCATTACACAGAATGTATTTCAGACCCTGTTCCCCAAACAAGGGCTGAAAGATTATTTTTGCAGGGTGGAACAAGAGCACACCGCCGACGACAGGAAACCGGCATCTCTGCTCGGGATGGGAGCTGGCGATAAGATTGAGGGCGAGCAGTGTTTTGGCTTGGGCTGATTCTTTTAATCAATTAAAGGAAAATGGCTCTTTGATTGGGCATTTCCCTGTGTGTGTGTGTTGCATGTGTACGTGTGCATGTGTGTGCGCATGTGTGTGTGTGTGTTTGTGCACTGAACTGTGGAACTGAACAATTAGATTAAAAATATTAGATTAGTTTGGAGCCTCCACCCTAAAGCACAGCCTGTTTTTTCCTCAGCTTCACATACTGCAATCAGTGAGAAAAGCAAAGGCACAATGTAAATATTTCTTCTGGATAAATCTTGCAGAAACATTACCATCAGAAAGTAAATCATCAAGTCTTGATACTCTGTGGAAATGTTGCCAACTCCATCAATGTAAAATACACGTACTGAGTTTACAGATGTGGGGGAAAGCAGCCTTTCTGCAGAAGGCATGTGGAGCTTGTTCACCTGCAATACTGAACATGGTGGATGTGATTTGCATCAATGATTCTGTAAGGGGATCTTCACATTAATTAAATGTAGTATTTGAATTTCCTCACGTGTTTCTGCTCTCACTGTATTCCGTGGCTAACCAGGCTGCCTCAGACCCTACTGAAACGCAGTCCCCTCTTCGTGGGGTCTGACCCTGTTGGGTGTGCGGGTGTGACTTCCGCGTTCCACGCCGCAGGCCTTTGCCATCGTTGTGTGGGGATTCCGGCTGGAGTCAGTCGATCGTGTAGCAATTGAAAGACGCAGATTAGCGGCACTTTTCTGGAAGAGAGCGAGGCGCGCATCTAGCCTGGAAGTCACTGCTGAAGTAAAGAATGCATTTGTTAATCCAAGAGCAACAAGAGTCGGCTGTGTGGAACAAGGCAGGGGCCTCTCTGATGCTGTCTGCATGTCCCGATCCGGTTAAGCGTTTCATCTCTGCCTCTGTTACAGCAGGTGTGTGCATGTGATCTGTGTGTTTATGGATGCGAATGTGTGTGTGTTTGTGTGTGTGTGTGTGTGTGTGTGTGTCTGTGTGTGTATAAGTATGTATTTGTTCATGTGTGGGGGTGGTTTTGTGCTTGTATGTGTGGATGCGTGTACATGTGATTTCATTTGCATGTTTTGTGAATCTGTGTTAATTTGCGTGTGCGTGCATGTGTGTTTGCATGCTTTGTGATTCTGTATACCTGTGTATGTTTGTGTGAGTTTATGTGTGTGTGTGTATTTTGTGAATGTATTCATGTTCATGTGCGAGACATCAGATCTGAGCATAAAGTCTGTTCCCGTTGGCGTTCTCCAGCAACTGACTGAGCCACCTTTCAGGCTGTTGCATTTCCTGTCACCTGACATTATTTAATCCATGAATTCATTAAATAGAATTCATAAAACCCTTCCGCATTGAAATCCAGCTAATTAAAAAGAAATGGATTGCCTTAACCAACTCCACCCCCACTGCACAATATATAAATAATAAACTGTAAGAATTTGCAGTGGAGGAAGAAGCCAGTTGCCACAAGTAAGTGAGGAAGGCATCAGTCATTGAATCATGACTGCAGATGATGCAAGATTAGTTTTAAATGTGGGGTAGAGTCACTCCTTGGTGACTTGTACCACAGTCATCGTCCTTCTCTGTTAGGAATGTGTGCTTTCTGAAGCGGCTGCACGGCTTTTCCCACTCTTTCACTGTAGGAGCCTTGACTTCCAAATGAAAATGAAAAATAGATCTGTTCTCCCATAATATAGCTTAAAATGCAGACTTCATCTCAACGCTTCACTGGGAGTGAAAGGTAATGGAGAGTATCTCAACGGAGAGTAAAGGAGAAAGAGATTCAATGAAAAATTAATTATATAACAAATCCAAATTTTCATGGTTCATGGATTTATAAAGGCTGAATGGATGATGATTATTGTAATGTGAAGTTGGGACTGAAATTAAATTGAAAATGAAAGGGGAAAGTTTTAATAGGCCTTAAGTTCATGCGTGAGTTATGTGGACTGCCTGTTGTGGTATGAGGGTTGTAACATGACAGGCAATATTAATAGTCTTTTTTTCTGAAGGACACATTCCTAGTAATCTAAGAAGGTACAGTCATAGATCAAGCAAATCAAGAGCCCCCCACCCACCTGTGTTGAAGGTTTTTTTTTTTAATGGTGGTTGTCATGGACACAGTTTTCATATTCATAATATTAGCCCCATATGTATTGAACTTGAAGAGAGGCTTAAATATATGCAGTGCTTTTAGATATGTGCCTCAGTATGGTTGTCTGTGCTTATGTGTGTATCATAATGTAGGCCTATGTGTGACTGTGTGGGCGTGTGTGAATACGTGGATGTGCATGTGTTTGCCTGTCCTCATGATTTAGCATGCATGTCAGCTTGTGTATTTTAGCACCTGTGTGCTAGGTTGGTATACATGGTTGTTGTTTTGTGTGTATGTGTGTGTGTGTGTGCTTCTGCTTGTGTGTGTACAGGAGGCATTCCAGTGCAGTGCAGTGGAAGTGTGAGTAGAGGCTGTGTTGCGTAACGGGAGATGTCTGTGTGCTTCTGATAAGGACCACACTCTCTCTTTATTGCATAACTCAGCCTGTGTGGTGAGAGCCTGGACCGTGGAGTCACTAATGAAGGGGGAGCAGAAAGAGGCTGGAATAAAGCAGCTTTGGATGCTCAGACCTCCAACTCATTCCCAGAGATCATTAAAGATCATTAAAGTCTCTCTCTCTCTCTCGCTCTCTCTTTCTCTCTTTCCTTCTCTCACTCTCACACACTTTCTCTCTGACTCTCTTACTCACACTCACTCTGAATATAACTCGGGTCAACAACCTGCTCTAACCTGGTGATGAGGATTTTTTTTACACATGACATGAATATTAATGAGTGCAGGAGACGCTCCCACCATGTCTTTATCTGCTTAGGTCATGATACTCTATTGGTGTATTACTAGTTAATGGTTATAATTGGGTTAAAATCTTAAAAGAAATATTATGAAGAGGATATGTTGTCACGTCTGGGGAATATAATCACAATTTGAATACAGTTTCCCAGACCTTTAACCTTCATAGAAACAATCTCTGAACTTTCACCTGTGCATCATCCCATAGAATTGTGATGTATTGAGTTGAGCATCCAACCACGCAGATGCATTTTTATCAATTCTTTAGTGGATTTTGCTTTCCCTACAGATTGGTTGCAAGCACTGTGACAAAGAAAGTGCTCTGAGACTGTGCTGTGAATAATGTCAGTTTCCTGTCAGTGTATGGAAGCATACACAGGCCGTGTTTGACTCCCATAGTACGTTATTTTTAGTGCTTGAAGAACAATGGTTTCCTCCAGTGTAGCAGAATGTCTTGTTTATGATAGCTGCTGCTTGAATATGAAGGCAGCATATAGACAGCTCCCTCTATATTCCCTCAGTGACTCATGTTTAAGCGTTTAGCTGTGCTTTTCTGCAGTGTATCTTTTTGCCTGACTTGTGTTGTAGTGTGCGTTTGATTAACCTTCACTGTGTAAGAATCACAGCCCAGGCTGAAACAGAAGGGGAGCCCTGTGTGCTGCAATGAAGCCTGTTTCCCCTTTTGGATTTGAAGGGATCATTAGAAGAAAGAGGAGCTACCCCATGATTGGTTCTTTTATTACTTTTTTTTTTTTTTTTTACAAATCTACTCTCACACATTCTAGCCCTGACCCATATTCATGCCTCAATGTCCATGGCAATGTTTTTTTTTTTTTTACATTGTCCATGCTAGAATTCTTATAAGTGGATTTTATGCTTTATACGGATATTTATTGTTTTTATTCTGTTTACCCATGTGAAAAAATAGTATGCTGAAGTATATCTGAAGTATACTATTTTATACTTAAAAATTCAAGCTTATAGCGAGTATGCTTAATATACAGTCTTTTCACATGGGTATAGAAGCTCCTTAATTGAATAGCAATAATGTGCGGTCAGCGCAGCATTGCTGCATGTTGCATTGCTGCATGTTTCAGTGCTGGACGTGACGAGCTTCAGCATGTCCCCCTTCTCTGTCAAGTCTTGCTTTTTTAATGTGTAAAATGTGTCCACTGAAGACGTGGGCTTTTAAATGGCAATTTTCCACATTTTTACTTGTGTTTCTCATTTCCACCCACCCACTCCCTGACCCCCCTGCATTGCATGTATTTTTCATGAATATTTTCTTTCAACTGATGAGATTTTTTTTCTACCCTCAGCTTGGTGAGTGATCACCAAAATGAGTTTGTGAAGGGAGGAAAAAAAAAACATCAGAACAAACACTGATTGAATCCAGGCAATTGAGTATCAGGCTTTGAGCTCTTTGAGGTCAGCTGGAATGTGTCCCCACCCATATAAAGACAGACAATGGTATCCCCATTCTCTTAGGTGTCCTGAAGCATGAGACAATTGACCTGGGATCAGAGATGCCGTCTTCCATTGCCCTCTCTGGTCTAGCTTAGCATGCTAGTTCTGAGAAATGAATAAATAAGAAAATATATTAATGAAGCTACAGTGTGCACCCACCTGGGACATTTCCTTACACGTATACAGAGAGGGAGATACAGGCAGATTCTTAGTATTTTATTCCACATGATGCAAAGAGCTGGACTCATGGTAATTAGTTATTAGATTGCAAAGATGTACTGGTACATGCCTAATTAGGTCACTGTCTGGTAAAATGAAATATCTTAATGCACTCGCTCTCTCTGTTTACAGTAATGACTGATTCTGGCCAATCCGTCATGGCGCAATGCTCGCTGCTTGGCCTTTCCTCAGAAAGGAGCACTCATTGTCCAGGTCCCGTTAATTATGAGGCCGAGCCCATAATTATCACAACTGCCTCCACGCTTACATTTTGATGACAGGAACTTGGATAATGGCATCGGCCAATTTTGCATGATGTGTGCTTAGACTGCGCTGCAGCACTTTTCACTTCTGAGAGCAACTGGCTTGCATATGATGGGGCTATGAATTAATTCTCCAGTACTACGCACGTACACAGACTCATACACACACACACACACACACACACACACTGTTGTCTTTACACCTACAGTATATTTTAACGTAGTACACCTCCCACATTTGATGTTGTGAACATTCAAAAATTTACTTTCCTTTTATCTTGATCTAAACCTGGCTGGGGAATCTCTGGAGATTTGGAGATAATGGTGCTGATTGCTTCATCGTCCCCTGGTGTACAGTCCACATTAAAAGGCCCATTATGCCTTTCTTCAAAATACAGGAGGCCTGTGGAGATGATGCAGACTGAACACAACACGCTTAATTAGCTTTATGGATAACTCTTTGAACCTCCTAAAATCTTACTGCATAGTCTGAGTAGGATATACTGTGTAATAAAGTGTGAAGTGGTTATGTTGTAAATATTATTGGAAAGCCTTTAAGAATAAAAGATAATGCCTCTATCCAGTGGCATGGTGTTGACATTTTAAGTGCAGGCAAAACCTTTCATGTTTTTGGTGTAGATACTATGTAGCTGCTAGGAGATGTCAAACCAGACCGTTCCTGCGCAAATGACTCAGTGTTTTAGATAGAAAGGCACTAACTGGCCATAGCACCAAAACGCTGAGTGCTTATTGATTTTCACATGCAGAAAGGAGAAACTATGACTCTTCTTACGGTTTCATGCTCACAGCGGTCTGAGGTAATTGCCTTTTAAGACCTAGACATCCTGGCTTGGTGCATTTTTAATGATTTCCACCTTGCCGTGTGTTTTATGTTAGACTATTATGCATAAGAAGAAAAAATAAAACGAGTTGTTTTTTTTTGTTCACCAACTGTTATGTGAATTGTAAGGAAAGCTATGTATGAAATTTAATGAGGTTAAGTGATAATTAAAGACCTAAATAAACACTGCAATTTCCATACGAAGATGTAGTTTTGTTCTGTCAGCTGGCTAGGTGTGATTAACTTCTAGAGGAATGGTGCTCCTGCTAGCAGGGATCAGGGAAATGGGTGGACTGGACATTTCCGGCCTTTCAAAGTGGTCTTGTTTGGGGCGGAGGTGGGGTGGTTGTGGAGAAGAAAATCAATTCATAAATTCCTTGTCTGATTGCATCACCCAAATCCAAACAAAACTATAGCCTTTTACACAATGTCCTAATTGAAATTGCATAACAATTGGTCAAAGAGACAGCTGGGGGAGAAAGAAAAAACAGCTTCTTTGAATACGGCAATGGAAGCTGCTGTTCTCAGATTCGTTGACACTTTTTGACTGGTCCGTCCCTCTTGATATTTGAGCAGCTTAAAGCGAGTTAAAGTGTTGAGTCTCCCCTGCACACGGTGTGAAATGAGGGGCTGCGCAAACTGGTAAATGGCGTCGGTGGAGACGGGACGGGGGTGCGGCGCGCCGTGACTGTCGGAGGCAGGTGTGTAATTGGCAGTCGGTGGCGCCGCGTGGCCCGTGAAATGTGGAAGAGGAGAGAGGAGGGGTCTCTAATTAAGGCCCCTTCAGATGGGGCTCTCCCTGCGGACCCTGGCCCCCCGGCGCGGGTGCCCTCGTCCCCGCATCGAATGATTACACCGGCTGGGGAGGAGCTGGGAATTTGCATGGATTTGACATGCAAGCTGACAGACGTGAACCTCTCCACCAGGTCAATCCATGGCTGAACATGTGCCCTCACGTAGACAGGGGTGGAAGCCAGACGACACGCATGGATTTAAACTTTATAAATCACTCCTGGCTTTGATTAATCATTTTTTGAAACGTAATATGGTTCACTTTTTTAAAATATACTTGATTTGGCTAAATGTTGACTGTTTGAGTGTGCTGTGAGGATGTACGGAAAGAAAATTTGAAATTAAGATTTTTCAGCTTGCAGAATTTCTTTTTGCTTTATGTTATTTTGAAACACTACAAAATGCAGACAGTGCATTCCCCAACTGGAATTTTTATTCACATAAGAATGCAATACAATACATGATTTGCTGTGCACAGGGAGAGGTACACATTTAAGAACTACTGTGTATATGCTGGTGTGAAGATTCATAATGTGATTCAATGCTGTATTTTCATGCAGTCAGAAATGTTACTCATTCTTTTACTGTGTATAAATAATAACTCCAAACCCTTGATTTCCTCAAAGAGCAAATTTTAAAGGAAGCCTTGTATGAACATGAACTGAAATTTCAGCATGACTGTGGTAATCATCGAAGAGAAATTCCTTCTAAAGTGGAAGTAGACTAACATTCTATTGGAGGTAGTGTCCTTGTTTCAGTGTTTTGTCTTAAACATACTGTTCCATAATGTTTGGGACAAAGACATAGGCTAGGCCTATTTCTTCTTGATTTGAATGATCTAATCAGAAACACCAGTGAAGCCATTTGTCCCATACATTTTGGTGCACTGTAATAGGAGGACTGTGTATAAACAATGCTGTAATTTATAGATCCAAAAATACCCTTTAATAAAGCTGAGAATGTGTGATTTAACCACGTGTGCATTGTTTGATTACAAATCTATAATTGTAGAGTACAGATCCAAATCAAGAAGAAATATGTCTTTGCCCCAAACATTATGTAGCTCACTGTACAAGTGGTATGCACACAAATCCACCAGCACTATTTACTGTTAATTAGCTGAATTGTGGTACTATTGGAATGGGTGGACTGGCATACCTGTCAAGACAAAGAAAGAAAAAACAAACCACCATCTTCACTGTAGACAGTAGACCATCAGCCATGGTGAGGTGTACTGTAACCAGTGAGATGGAAGCAGTGGAATATCGTGGAGAAAAAATAGCTCACCCATGGCCTCGAAAACAATTAGCTACTCAACACTGTGGGCAAGCGGAAGGGAGCATGCAAGGAACAGCTGGTTTCTCAGCTCGGTTTATCACACATCTGCTGAGATTAGGAACCTCCTTTGGTGTTTTCATTTATTACTGAACTTTTCCTGTTGATGTGAATTTGCCCTTATTTAATGTTTATTTGCATAGAATCCTGTGCACCAGGCAGAGGCACATCAGGAATACTTAGGACTAAACTGTAATCTCAGGAAAATTTATCCTTGTCTTTGACTGTGTGCTTCTACTATCATCTGCAGTTCAAGTGTGTGTGTGTGTGTGTGTGTGTGTGTGTGTCTGTGTCTGCGCGTGCGTGTGTGTGTGTATGTGTGTATTCATGTGTTTGTATCGCATGTGTGATTGTCCACTTGGGCTTGCATACGTGTGCACATTTTATATGAGCCTGTGTGACCATGTACTGGCGTGTTTATTTGCTTCCTTTGTCTTAGCTGTAGATCCTGTAATAAGGGGTGTACGCATGCGTGGGTGTGTGTGCGTGTGTGTTTATACATTATTTTGCTTTGCTTGCCTTGGGCTTAGTTGCATGACTGGTGTGTGGAGTGGCTCTTTCTCCTCCTCTCCACCCCCCTTTTCAAAGAAAGTGGGATTTGAGTGTGCAGGCCCCTGAGGGTGGCTTGTGTCCTTCTGCCTCTTTGTTGGCCTATTTTCAGATGGGCTGAGTCCCAAAGCACTGTTTTTAATTGATAATTGCAGACACTAAGTTTTATGAATGCCAAAAAATATGCACTGACATCACTGGGCTAAAAAACTGAAGGGTAATGCTACACTCGAAACAACATCACCCCTGTCCTTTTGGAAAGGCACGCTTTTGATTGAATTTGCAGATTCACCGAATGCGATGTTAAATGAGCCTCATGGCTAATGAGGACAGGAGTAAATTATTCACTGTCTTGAGCTTGGCATGAGACCTTGGTAACGGTCACCTCGTTCAGCTAGGCGTGGGGAGTCTGACACTTCTGAGAGTTTGTCGTTTGTGTCTGCATTGTCGGAATGGCAGATTGGACACTTCTGTCTCATGACCAGCCAATGGTCGTCTTCCGCAAACAGCCACATGACTACAAACTCTGCTTTGCTGGACCACTGCCACCTTCGTAGAGATTGAATTATCCACCCTCATACGACAGTATGCTGTAGTTCTCCTTCTCCGAATGAAAAAAAGGAGTGAGCTTGCAAGTATGCTTACAGTGCAAGAGATTCCTGCAGCCACAGCTGGAATATTTCTGAGAATATCGGCACTAAGATTGCCAGAAAGGTGCGTGTGCACATCAGTCTGGTTGTAAATGCATAATCATCCACTACTTTGTATCAGTGTTTAAAAAAAATTAATAAATAAATAAAAATCTATTAAATGTGCCCACATTGCAGCAGTCTTTTATGGCATAAATGCTGACAGCAGTCTTGAGTGAGAGATGGTTTTTGACTGAGGGATTTTAATGTCTGATATGTCACCGTTGACACAGTTTTTGAACTGCACAGGAATGGGTGGAGAAAATTGTACAGATGTAGCAATGCATAGATATTCTTGTCGGAAAAGTGTACGAAATATATTCAGAGAAATAAATAAAAAGTTAATCTTTTCTGGATTTTTTAAATTACTCTGTACTTTGCCGTGGTCCAGTTCATTGCCCTGCCACTGTGATGTTTGGCTCAGAGGTCAAATGCATTACTCGTTAGATCTAGCGATAGTGGAATGATTAAACAGTTTGGTTATTAGGAGTGATATCCTGATCATCCCTCTTCTTCATCACTAAGAGAGGTGTAATGGGAAATTTCTTGTCATAGGAGGACCACTGCGTTTCACTGATTTGACAGCCCTGATTCTTGCCAAGGGGCGACAGCACTGCATCATAGCGAATCGTGGTTGGGTGGGAGTGGAGATAGAGTAGTTTGTCAGAAACGTTGCAGGACACTGATTTTGGTGTTGTTTTTCCTGAAAGTCAAAGTTTTGGGGAGTTGATTGTGTCGACGGAAGTCCTGTGCGTGCGGTAGCGGCGGGTCACATTTGCAAAGCTGGGGCGCTCCAGACCTGGAGCGAGCTGGGAGCGAAGTGCGGTATCTGAGGCGGCTGCTGAAGGCTGGCTGAAACTAGCGCTGTCTGTAGCAGGGCCTGGAGGGAAACAGGAGACGAGGCAGCATCACTCACTCTCCAGGTGAAAGCACTGTCATAGCAGCACAATGCCACAGGCAGAGCCGGTGACGGATTGCGTGTCAGGAACGTCCCCGCTCATATGACAAAGCTTAGCGGGGGTGTTAAA
Source organism: Anguilla rostrata (assembly GCF_018555375.3). Lineage (NCBI taxonomy): Eukaryota > Metazoa > Chordata > Actinopteri > Anguilliformes > Anguillidae > Anguilla > Anguilla rostrata. Next base: position 26,391,121 of record NC_057945.1, read on the forward strand.
GTGTTCTTCTGCAGTGTTTCCCTAACCAATCTCACTGTCAGCACTATCGTGTGTGAGTGTGTGCCTGTGATTTAAATCCACTCTAGTATAAAGTTTTACTGAGCAAAGTAATAACTTGTGTGTTTTTTCTTCCATCAAATCAGCCCTGCCTGTTCCCTGGAATAATCAGCAATTGAAATCAGGGGCAAAAAAAGCTGAAGCGACAAAATGGGAAATGTCATAAGGCACAATAATAAAGGAATCAATGAGGTGCAATCCTTTCCGTTCCTTTGAATATAAAGAGAGAAGAAACAATGTCTTCACCATTGCCTCTGTGCTGCTCTCAGACAAAAGGACTATGGGGGGAAAGATCCTGTGAAGGATAGAGGCTGTATCCGAGCATGCAGGCACTGGCCAAAATTTAGAAAATCCACATTTTTCCTTGGAGAAGACGCAGGATTTCATGACCCAGTTCTGTTTTCGCTTCTTTCCGCAGCCCAGATGTTGCAATTGAGTTCATATGTAAATAATGCTCATTTAGAGCCACTTGAAACACTAAATATGTTTACCACCAGTTCTTAGAAGTTGTTTACGCTGAGTTTTCAACCAGAGAATTCACAGACCTATTTTTAATTTCTTTCTTCATCTGCTTACCTGCTGCCTTTATACCATAACACTGGATTTACAGTACGTTGGTTAATAGAGGTTTTTGGTTTGTGTTTTGGAACACTGCTTAGACACAGTTTTTCATGTTACTTACATAGTTATGTACTGTAGTTCAAAGTTATACTGTATTTTTTAAATATGTTTTGCTCCAGTTCAAGAATAATAACTATTTTAATAATTGCCTGGACCAATTTATTAAAAGAACAATCATCTAAACATCAACGGTGATATCTGAAAAAGTATCATGACTGTTTATTATTTTACAGTGAGAATTGTACATCTATTACCAATAAAGACAGAAAAGTATTTTCAGTAAAGATGTATAGATGCTCATATTTTCCCACCAGAAATAAGTTTCACTGTAGAACACCCCTTTGGTGACTTTAATGGCCTTCCTGATCTGATGTACTTATTTATGTGCAGCCTGTGTACTTTCCTGAAAAGCAGCAGGTTTGACTGTTTTCTCCTGGAGAATTATGGCTGCAGAAATAATGCTTTGCACACTTGTTGCACATCTGTCTGTCAGAACACATTATTCATAACAACTGGAGCTCAAACCCAGCACGTTCTTCAAAGGCTCGCCTGTCTTGGAGAGGGTTGGGCTTATCTTAACTCAGAGCTGCCTGAAAGCAATTGACTGACTCATCTTCACTGTCATCTGCGTCACACATAAATAATTGAAACTTCTGCACAATATTCTAAATGCTTGCTTAATCCTGTTTATTTGCTTGGACTATGCTACCCGCTACCCTTCGTTAGCTTTCTCCGTGTTTGCTTTATTTCACATTTTCAGTTCCAGTCTATCCACATGACAAAAAAACATTGTATGTATTATTATTTCCATACAGTTATAGTTATATAAATTGAAATTGAAAAGACATTCATTTACATAATCATTTAACGGTTTACTGCATGTTGTAATCTGAATAAAGCATGCTGTATATATCACTCCTTATCTCCTTATATATCGTTGTTTATGTTTAGGCGTCATGGCAAACATTTTAGTCCCAGTATTTTGCCTTTTGTTAATTGAATGTGCTGCTGGTTCAAAAGTCTCAGACTGCTTTAGGGGTCCTAAATGGAAAAAGAAAGCAGCATTTTAAAGTCGCTCAGTAGTCATGAGTTAAAACCCATTTTCTCTCACATGGTCAGTTTGGCAGTGAATGAGGCCCTGATTGACTGCAGGACAAAGAGGAGAGTTGGAGAGCCCTGAGTCTGGGTCTGAGGCGTGGTACCAGGCGGGTTCTCGCTTTGGACATACACGCGTTCTGAACAAAATTTGACATCCCTGATGCATGCTGCAGACTCTAGTGTTGCTCTGATACTCATTTTCTTTCAAAGTGCTGATAATAACAGCAAACTCTATGCAATGAACAGTATTTTTCCATACTCTTAACGCAGCTTTTGTATGGATATTGTTTATATTTAACTGCGCTTACTACATGGTGACAGTGCGGTTTCATTAAAGAGTTGAGCCTCCAGCTAGAAGGTCATGGGTTCCATTCCCAAGTGTGACACAGCTGCTGCGCCCCCCTACCCCCCGCCCCAGGCAAGGCACTTAACCTGAATTGCTTCAGTAAATATCCAACTGCAGAAATGGATAATGTGTTGCATGTGCCAAGAAGATAGTTAAATCATGCAGTGATATGCTATCAACAGGTTATGAGGCCAACTTAAACTGGCGTTGCCCCTACATTAGTGTGTAGATATAAGGTATTCTGTCCCTGGTGGTTTTTAATGAAACATTAATTATCGTGAGCATTTTGAGGTTATTTAAATAATGCATCTTAATGCTGTCCTGCCACACTTTATGTTTGTTGGCTCGTGAAAGAAATGGTGCTGAAGAAAAGTGATTATTCGACTATCAAAGTTTACATTAAAAGTTAATTTCCTCACTCCGGATCAGACAAAATTCTGGGCAAAGAAAATTAAACTTAAATAAAAAGCTAATGACTGATCCTTGTATTTAACATTCAGTCTGGGGTTGGATCAGAGTAGTATCTGTCAAAAATACTCAAACATACTTACAAGTGCATGCATTTCAATATACCATCTTTAAACCCATTTGTGGTGCAGTAATCTGGCCTGTAACTGCATGTCCAATCATCAGTGATCTGTGCACATCTCTACTCCAGTCATAGCTTCGCTTTGACTTGCTTCAGCATTTGAAGATACAAGATTCTTTTTGCATCTAAGTCTGCAAATGTAAATTTGTGTGAAGTGAGTTCATACTTGAAGGTGTCAGCCATTATTATTATTATTATTATTATTTAAAGTGGTCATTTTGAGCTAAATGAAGGAGTGAAACTCTTTTGTTAACATTGCTGCCTCTGCTCCTTTCGTCCTGGATGTCAGTTTATGATGCTTTGGCAGGTGCACACTGCTATTCGGCGCTCACCCGTTGAGGGAAGGAACGGGCTGCTGTAATTAGCACTTTACATGCACTAATTAATGATAGTTGCTGGGTGTTGCCAGTCTGACAGGAGAGCTGACATTTTCTGGGACTCCTCATTCTGTGAGAATAAATGCAGTTGTGAATGAAGTCTTACTTTTCATGTGCGTTCTGTGTCCACCTTGGATTTATTCATAGGCTGTGGGTGGGATAGGCCAGTTTTGGAAAACGGCAAAGTCATCCAGATAAACTGCAGATAAGAAAAATAAATTGTTATTCTAGAAACTGGACACGCTTTGGGGATAGTTGTGTTTTGACTGAAAACTATGATAAAAGTATAATGAAAATAAATTAATTTGGCTTCTCAATTATTGGTATAGCTTTAATTGCATAGTCATTCATTAGCACAAACATAATAGGATGTTCAGGTGTGGTATATGCCAAAGCCACCAGGTGAAAGTGGGAAATATCTGTCATGTTGTGCTTGAAACAGACTGTTACCTGCAGTGGACTAATGCTTGTCTTTATCGGACCTAAATTTGATTCTGCCCTTCTTCTCAAGCGGGCAACCTAAACAAATTAGTTTACATTCTACAGGTTGTCATGTAAATTAAAAAGCTGTGTACTTTTTATAGTCTTATTGTAGTATTTAAAATTATGCAAAATATGCTATGCTGCACATATTTGTCAATTGCAGAACTAAAGGTAGCAAATGACCATTTGTCACATCAGAGCTAAAACATTCAGAGCTCATTTTAATGTCTCCCAACGTTCATCAGAAGGAAAACTGGCAAAATGAAAGCATGTCAATATATGAGTCAAGAGGTAAACACAATTACAGTTTGCCTATGTGAATAAGGTTAGCAGCATGATTACTCAAAAAAGAATGAGGAAATCCCATAGGAAGAAACAGGGAGGTAGAGAATTTTTTGACAGAGGATCACTGCCAGTGTTCACTGAAGTAAACTGATAGTAAATTACTTATAATTGCATTATTTAATATAATTATCTAATTATTTAACAATTGCATTATGTGGCTATTAGTGATTCAATTATTTAGTTTATTTTTATTTGACATTCAATTTGAAACAGCTGGGAATGTGCTATTGTGTTTACTGTATGGTGTGGTGTAGGTGCTGTCATTTGAAGGGTAACAGGTCTGAATGTGTTGCTGTTGATTCCGTAACTGTGGAGTAACTGGGGTCTAATATGGGTGTGTATATGGCATCGCATTATACTGAAAAACTTTTTTATTGTTATACCAAAGTTATTTTTTTAATGATCAAGGCAGTTGATTCAAAATTATTTATCTTCCTGACTCAAGAACTGTTTAATTTAAATATTATGAAAAATGTTCTATGAATATGTATGATTTAAATATTATATTCATAAAGTGACATGAATTTCCAGATTAAAATATTAGCATTTTAGTAATTAAATGTTAGTAATATAAATTGTAGATGTGTGTGTATGTCTGTGTTTGTGTATTCCCTTAGTATTATTATACCAGAAAACAATAATTGGAATTAACAACTTGTTGAAAGTGCCCATTAATGAAGCATATGAAAGGGTCTTTTCTCATTTGACTGAATGTATGCATAAGGTAAATGGCATGAAATAATGTCTAATTTGTTGCAAAAATACTTTCCCATTTGCTTGAGTGGATTGCGTGAGTTTTGTATAAAATATGATACGTAGATTCGTGGTAATGTGATAGAACCCATGTGACGGTAAGCTCTGAAGGATGTTCAGAGGAACTGGGCAATTAGTTCATTTTGCCATTCTCGTCTGTGAGCTCTATTCTAAGCTCTTCCACGTAACCATCTCTGGTACCCAGAATTGTTGTTGCCATTATTATTTATTTGGTTACAGACAAATTGAAATGGCCCCATACTCTGTTCAGTTCTCCCACTGTGGTCATTGCAGTAATTTCCTCTTGTTTTGATGATCAGCCTGAATGAAAATTAGTGATGAGTCAGTACGGCTAAAAAGTGCATTTACTGCGGCTAGTGCTACTGAGTCATCCACTGTGTCCAGCCCTGAGTCATGTTTATGACTCTGTGTGTGTGACGGGAGCACGATTGTCTCTCACCTTGCTGAAATTTGGTTTCGGCACCCGAGCTGTGCGCTGTTGTGCTTGTGTAATTTCATAGAAGGCTTCCTACATGTGACTCATTCAGTGGAAATTACATCCTGGAGCCCAGGATCACCAAGGTTACGGTGCGTTTCCTGAATGTCAATAGGAATGTGCTGCACATCCTCATTTGCATTGAGCATTCTAAAAACATTTTTTTTTCTTTCAATTTTGAGCTCATCAGCTGCTGTCTTCTCCAGGGTATCGACAGCTGTCTCTTGGTATGCATTGTTGTAAGTTATAGACAGCATACTACTGTCCTCGTAGCATCTTTTAAAATATTTTCTGTGTGGATGACATAGGTTTACTTTTCAGTTTTTAATTATTTCTTAATTAAACATATATTTAAAGGTTCATTATTCCTGCATGCTTTCTACCCTGACCTCAATTGCTGGACCAGTGAATTATTGCCTGAGCACTGCCCAATTACCCTTTAATGTCAGCTAAGTGGCTTTGTCAGAATGAATGATATATCCACCTTCACATGGCTGTGTTTGCTCTGCCTACCCTGGAGGACAGAAGCCTGCTAATTTGCAAAAGTTAATGATCACAGTCAAATGTTTCAAGAATCTCAATCTCAATCCCAGAATATGTATGTGTGAGTCTGTATGCTAGTGTATATGCCTGACCCTACTATTGAAGCAACAAAGAGTTTTTTCAAAGCAAAAAACTGGAATATTCTTGACTGGCTAAGTCATTCACCTGATCTGAATCCAATTGAACATGCGTTTCATATGCTGAAGAGGAACCTTAAGGCAAATAGCCCCCGTGAACAAGCCATAGCTGAAGGTGGGTACAGTACAGGCCTGGCAAGATACTCTGCACCTGGTGATGCCTGTGCAAACTTCCAGCAGTCATTGCATGCATTGTATTTTCTGAGACTAATAAAACTTTGTAGGAGATTTGGCCATTCCTTCATTCAAATTTTGAATTGTTCAGGTTTATATATCAGCGGTGTAATAATAATAATATTTTTTAAAATCCTATCATGTAACAGCTTATAAGGTTGGTTCAAAACCATCAGTTTTTTTCCAGTAAATTATTTTACCTTTGTTCAGGTTTGGTATATATCAATGGTGTAATAATAATATTTTAAGAATCCTATCATGAAAGAACTTAATTTTGGTTCAAAACCTACCATTATAGTTTTTTTATCCTTTTATTCCTTTTTTTCTGTCCTGCATATAATATTTTAATTTGCTGTATGAAATTCTCCTTACAAAATTCCAGTCAATAATGGAAAAAAGCTTTGTGTGCTTAATGGGGCCGATGAAGGATGGCGGTCACTGTTGCAATTGAAATTACAGCCTGTGTAATTAAATTGCAGGGCCTGTAGTTGTGTTGCAGCAGACATACATCCACATGCATAAAGGCTTTCTTTAATAAATCAATGAGTGATGTCTTCCATTTCACAGAGACTAAGTGCTTCCCTTAACCCTGTTTTAAAATCAGATGGATGGAGACCGATCCTTCTGAAGGTCACTTCAATGTTGAGCTGTGTGTGTGTGTGTGTGTGTGTGTGTGTGTGTGTAGGTATACATTTGATCTCTCTGTGTGTGGGCGTATTGTTCCATACTGAACATACTGAAGTGAAATCATTATACCTTCACACTTCCCAAGCATTGAGCAAGCTGCCATTTGCTAATCTCATTAAATTGTGTTCCTCATACCATAGATCTCATGTCAGTTTACTCTTTAAAGGAGTATTGTCTGGTGATCTGATCATGGTAGGGGAACTGGATGCGTGAGATTTTTTTCCCTGTTTTCAGGATTTGAGTGCATCTGATGAGGAACAGGTCCATGTGTCCATATCTTCTGTCCTCCACTTGCCACCTGGAATATGTGGTTCAGGGTGGAGGACATAGGGTGTCCCTGATCCTACATCCTTATCAGTTCACAGCTATATATGAGTCTATCAGAAGTGTGCAGGGGACTAGCTCCTTTCTAGCCATGTATTGTGAAAGCCACCGTTGTATTTTTTTATTTTTTGAAACCATTCCCAGTTGTGGCAACACACTACAAATTCAGATTTTAATAGGAAATAAATAGCAGTTCACATATACGTTATTATTTATAGGTTTCTGTGGGGTTAGAGTGCATTTTCTTTCTTTAGACATCAAACATCAAACATCAAATGCCCCATCAAATGTATTGCCATTGAAAAGCAAGCAGGTCCTTAGAAGCTTCTGTTATATCTAAAATATATTTCATTGCACATAAAACTGTCTAGGCCAATATACATTAGAACTGAAATAATGCCGTGAAAATATTCACTGAAACCGAACTATCACTTTACCACTGTAGCATAACATGACTGCATAATTAGTATATGCATTTCTGCTTTCCTTTTCCTTGTTGTACAGCTATTATTGCTCCTCTTAAGAAATCAGAGCGTGCTAAATTAAACCAATTAGCACTATGGCTAATTTGCTATGTTCTGTCAAGACATAAACTTAAGCTTTTGTGCATTCACCCTTGAAATCAGTGAAGGCATGTTGCATGTTGGGGCTGTGAGCATCAGGGAGACCAGGGCAGCGTGAGGCTGAAATGCTGTGTTCTCACTGAAGCAGCTTAATGGTTGGCACTGCCTTGAACTTGTTGGCTCTTCTCATTTGATAAAATGATTCTTCTTTGAAGGATTTTTTTTTTTTTGTCCTCAGTATTTTGTGAAAGGATGGAAGGGAATAGTTGCAGGCTTACATTTTATTAATAAAGCTGGTTAACCAAACAGTGTAATTAAAAAATATGTATCTTCACCTGCGCACATAATGTATATTCAATTTTATTTATGTCTGTTGATTCTTGTTGTGGAATTCAAGTTTATTTGATTCACATGTTATAGGTAGGCCTAGGTTTTATCCCCAATGGCTGTGGTGCTATATTTAGCTAGATACTTGAAAGTAACACCCTATATTCTGAACTGCACACTGTCTTGGTAAGAAAAGTGCAAGGGAGGTTTCAGAATGGGGGGGGGGGGGATCACCAATAAACTACTGGGTGCTACATAATTGGGCTAACAGATGGATAAAGACATTAGTCTTTTTGATTTTATCATGATGGATGAAGTTATGTAGTCCATTCTTACCCTCAGGGCTCCAGTGGCTGGTTCTCATCTATCTTGTGGCAGTTATGGAATTGTTATTATTATTATTATTATTACTACTACTAATAATAATAATAATAATAATAACAATAACAACAGTAATAATAATAATAATAATTAATAAGTATTATTATTATTATTATTATTATTATTATTATTATTATGGAAAAGTATCTATGAGTGTGTTCAAATTTGTACAGTTGCTTATATGATGACCTACAAATATGCCTAGATTCATTTTTCATATTTGAGAAATTATATTTTTAAATGAGAATAAAGAAATCTCAATGTGAATATATATATATATATATATATATATATATATACTTCCTATGAATATAAATATGGGGAAATATAGATCCCGAAATAATATGTTTCATAATTAATACAGCTCAGTTTATCTATAATAGGACAGTTGGCTATTATAATAATCATTGCATTAACAATACCATGAAAGCACTGTGCAGTGGGTACTATTTAAGAGAGTAAACTATTTTCAGCTGAGATAACGCCCTTCTGGTTCAGAACATATTACCTTTGGGGTTGGCTGAAACTGCACTGAAACAATTTTAATGCAGATGAGACTTAAAAATCATTATTTCCCCAGTTGCTGTTGTAATTACTCCGTTTCACTCAAAACACTAATTACCAGCAAGTGCTGGCCAATGGGTGATTTTAATTACAATGATTTCTGTGTTTAAGATGATTTATAGGAAATATTGTTGTGAGTTATGGGCCTGTGGAAAGGTGCTTGGTTTGAGGCCAGTGACTGTAGTGAAATATCCTGGTGTTGATGGAGGGGAGTTGTCTGGCTGTTAGATCGCCGTGCTGGAGTTGTACTACCTTTGCTTTTTACGTTTTTTTTTGTTCTTCATTTACAGTACGTGCCCTTGTCTGGTACACTTGCATGACGTATATGTGCATGCCAGTTTTTATTTATTTATTTTTTAAATGCATGAATACCCATTAAGGCACTTAATGGCTTTGGATTCAGTCCGTTCTGTGCCAGTAGCTGCATAGGGTGATGTGCAATTAACAGTTGTTGGGCTCCTATGGGCTGCATGGCAAGGCCACATATGAAAGGTCTTCCTCTGACTCTGCTCTGTGTGAGCTTGGCTGCCGAGGTGTGGAAAGAAGCTGCTGGTGCCACCACATCTTTTGGAGGGAAACTTTGGTTGTCTACACACTCTCTTCATTAGGGTTTGCGCATGGACGCAGCTGTGGTTGCAGACTAAACGTTCCAAAACTGGGGTGGGATTTCGATATGGTCCACGTTAGGTACCAAATTTATTATTTTTTTTAAAGCATAAAGGAAAGCAAATCTCAACTATCCTTGTATGCCTATTGAAGGAACAAACTGAAATATCAATCTGTACATCTGGACGGAACAAAAGCCTACACGCTTCCATTTACCATTAAACTACAAGTCTTTTTTTATCTGTTTTGACTGTTTTCTAAGGCCATCAGTATCAAGTCAACTTGAGCAATAGGCTCCATTGAATAATAATCTCTCAAGTGCTGATATTATTGAATTCCGGTGAGTTATTAGTATTTAGGCTAATACCAGCATTAAGCAATCAGAGCTGTGTAATTATACTTCTAGACTTAGATGTCCATACACATGCAAACATGAATGCATAAATTCTGAAAAAGAGTGCTTAAATTGTTCGCAACTGAACACGTGACCTGTCCTTGTCCTTGTAAATTGCTTTTGCGTGCTAGAAAGGTGTGGGTGGAAGATTCTCCTTGTGGTGGCTGCAATTCTGGGCGGCTGTCATCAATGGGAAAGAACGAGGCAGAAAATTAATTAATCTTCGACCGCTGATGGAAGTTATGCATTCTGTAACTAGCTCGTCACAGTCTGTTCCAGAGATGTGCTGGAAGCTGGGAGCTTTTTTTTTTTTTTCGCTGACGGAACCATAATGAAAGTGTCTGCTCCTCTTTTACTGGCTTGACTTTTTAAATGGGTTTTCAGCATGGGGGTCACTGGTACATAAAAGACTCCATTTAGGGCTTTGTGACAGTTGGAGGGTGGAGTGTTGAGAGGACCACTGGGAGAACATCGCTCATACCTCAAGGAGCCTGAACATTGTCCTGCAGAGGCAGCATTTGCATTGCTCTGCCGTCAGCTCCACACAATGTAGCTGTCATTTTTCATTGCTTCCATCCATCTCTCCATCTATATTAACCCATATTACCAATGAATGTACCTTTTCCTGCTGTCTCTCTCTTCTCTTCTTCTCTGCCTCCTTACCATCTCTCAGGAACACGCATGCACATACCGGAACACACACCCCACCCCCCCTCCCCACACACACCCACACACAAACACACACATGCACACCCACACCCACACACACACACACTGCTACACATTCTATTTTGAACTCCATTTTCTTTTCATAGCCCATTTACACAGTTGGAAGTTTTTTCTTCAGTATTTACATCCGTTAAGAGGTGAAGCTTTCATAGCCGATCATATTTTATTTTTATTTTTCGCTCTCGTATACATGATGTGCTTGAATTATTTTGAATGCTCTTGGTGGAGCTGAAGCAGCAAAGAAGTGTGAGTGAAAACAATAGGTTATTGGAGTTCACGTGGTTATAAATTCCTTCTGGAGAGAAACCCGGGAAGTGACAAGAACATTATCTTTAAGCTTTATAATTTATAGGCCTGGGCTGAAAAAATCTTGTCAAAGGCAGGACTGCAGCAGGAACTGTCAGATATGGAGGTAAATTTGATCTGAATTGGCAAGCAGATTATGAATGTGGCGTTCGGGGTCCTGGCAGAGCCACATCTTGTCCATTTGACGGGCTTCCCTGGTCCCATTGTGTGTCAGGTATTTGAGCTCGCGTGATTGACATTGCAAAGACCCAAGGCGGTTTTTTAACTGACAGTCAAGCGTAATTTGTAGTTCAAATCCCACAGCCATTGTTTTTCCTTCTCCCTGTCTCTCTTCTGCTCCCTCTTTTCTCTCCTCCCTCTATTTCTCTTGCGCTTTCTCTTTTCCTATGTCTCCTGTCTGTCTCCATTTCTCCTGGTGTAGCCCTTCTTTTTTCATTGTTTTGTGACTCGTCTATGCACTTTTAAACACAAAGGACCCTGCCTGTCCTCTGTAGAGTTCGCTAAGTATATCATTTGCATGTGTTATTTCCTTGTGTTTCGTACAAGTGTATGAGAGAATGGGTGAAGAACGTCCGACTCTTTGTCACTGCGCGTTTGCGGGCCCTGGGAGTCCAGGGGATTGTGGGATGTATAAAGCTTGTGTCCTTGCCCCACTTTCTTTCATGTAAAGCCCCTCACACACACCCACACTCTATCTTTTTATCATCACAGAAGAACACCAAACCGATTGAAGGGATTGACAGTTGAGTTTCATCCAAATGACATTTTGACTGTAAGACATGGTGCAGGATTGCTGGCTGGGAACAGGCACAGTGAGGAGAATTCCTCCCGGAGAGAGCGAGAGGAAAGCATCACTTATGACATCCCCCCCCCCCATTTCAGGCCACAACTCGGAGCGTGAGTATGTTCGCACACGTTGAAGGAGGTGTATGGGCAGGGCTGCTGGTTTGTTTCATTTGTTCCCTTTGGATCTGGAATTGGGCCTGCAAGACAAGGGACAGAACACTGCCCTGGTAAACACACCCAAATCTGACAGGACAGTGGATTATTAAAGGCAAGCTTGTTCCCTGCATTTATCACTGCTTGGCTCAATGATAAAAAAAATAAAAAAATAAAATATATATATATATATATATATATATATATATATATATATATATACACACACACAAAAAAATATATATACAAAAAAAATGTCCAGTGAAAAATGGTCTGCATCGAATTCTGGGCAGGCACTCAGGGAGCAGGAAAGGGGAGCCAGAACCAGGCCGGACCTCAAGTCAACACGCGCTCAGTCTACCAGTACTTAACAAATCAAATGGAAGAGTGTGCCGTGAAGAGAAATCAATGGGACTGAAAAGACTGCATTCATCAGAGGTCGGCTTCAACGAGGCGCGGCGTGTCAGAGGAGTGGGAGGGGCCTGGCAGGGAACAATCCTAATGGCGGGGCCGAAAATGAAAGGCTGATCGATGGCAGGCAGCTTTGACCCGGCAATTCCATTCTAATGGATAGCATTGCAGCACCTTCAGACTGATGTAATTTTGCTCCATTTTTAGTCTGTTAAGAGCCTCCCAATTATTGAGCTGACGAGAATTTCCCTTCCCCTGTTGTCTTTCTCTGTCTCTCTCCCTCGTTTGGCCTCACATCTTTCTTTCGTGCCTCTTTCTCCCGGTCTCCCGTCCTTTAGCTGTTTCTGTAATGTTTCTTTCTTGCACATTTACTGTTTCTCTGTGCTTCCATCTCTCCCTCTCGCTCTCTCTCTCTCTCCCTCCTTTGTTTCATCATGGCCTTGAGCTCTCTGGTGGATGTGTAAATGAAGTGTTAATTTCTTTCCTCATCAATCTCATGGGCTCAGAAGCACCAGTTGTCCCTATGAAAATGATGACTGGCACTTTTACTTATTTTGAGAAATAAATATTGGCTAAATTGAATTTTAATGGATTGTGCATTCCCAGTGAAAGGTGCAATCCATTATTTGATGATTGTAATGTTGTCTGCTGCCCATTTTGATTTATAATGTGTGTTGTACTGGGGCAAAGGTGAGAGGATTTGAACGGAAATGAATTGGCTTGATGAAGTTTTAAGTATTGCACAGAAAAGCAGTGTTGGGTACTTCTGGCTGGTAAGAGAGAGGTTTAATTTTCATCTCACTCTATCTGTCAGGATACAGGAAGTATCCCATTAATTTCAGCTGCACTGAGGCTCAGCAGCCTTGCAGAAGAATTGAACATGATTTTCTGATCTTTCTTTGACACCTTTGTGCCTTTGTATGTCTGAGCAGATGCTTCTCATATTTGGTTTCCTGTTTATTTGATATTTGATTTTGATTATTAGCTGGTGATTAGCTTGTCAATCTTCCCTCTACTTTTACAGTAAGCCTCACGCATCTACTCACTCTCACACACGTTCAGTGTGCTTATTTGCATGCGCGCATGCACGGCTGCATTTAGATGCTGTATCTCGTTGTTTCACATCTACAGTGCTTCTGAGAACACACGTTTGATGTTGACGTAATGAGCCAGCTGTCATAACGGCAGTGGGAGCAGAGGTTTCTCTGCTCTAATATACAGCTGAGGTGAGCGAGAAGGAAACCAAGCCCTTGAAATGGAGGGCAGGGGTCATTCCTAAGGTGTCCCCAGTTTGTGTCCTTGTTTTGTCCTCTGGCAGCGGTTAGCTTATTTAGTTTTCAGTGTTCGGCTATAATTAACATTGTGACTCACTCCCCACCTGCTCAGGTCAGTGAGCTGTGCCTTACACAGGGGATCTCTTTGGAGGGCTCAGCCAATTAAAGGATTCCTGGACACAGCCTTCTGTAGCCACCACCACCCAGGCAAATAAGGACTTCAGCCTTTAGCGGGCAGGTCCAGGAGGAAAGTGTGCTGTGAATTGCACGGGAATGCAGAGATAACCTGAGTACAGGGTCTGAGAGCATGCGGTGGGGCGGCCAGTTAAGACAGACTGGCACTGACTTCCTCTCTGTGGAAACAGAGGACTGGTAACCATTTTTCTGCAAGAGGACAACTAATATTAAAATCAATATTTATCCCTGTTATTTTTAGGGAAGAAATCCAACAGCAGCCGTGAAAGGCAGCTGTTTTTGGTTTAGGACGGAGACAGAGGCCTGTCTCCCTTTAAAGTGTTTGTTTTGCCCGTAAATAAATCTCGGGGAGAAAAACGATTGGCTGAAAGGATTGGCCTTTAAGAGAGCGCATGTGTGTGCCTGCATGTTTATGCGTGTGTGTGTGAGGTGAGCCGAGGGGGAGCTGCAGGGCCGCAGGGCGCGGTGTTGGCGGAATGACTCCAGAATTTAAAGCAGCTTGTATCTTTTAATTAAAATCACTTTGAGTCAATCGGGACGTGGGCTGAGCCTTACGTCTGCTCCTGTCGGTTTGAAATATAGCCGTTGGTGTTCTTTAAGTGTGGGCTGTTGGTGTGAGGGGGCAGAGGGGCAGGGCTCCTGCAGGAGGTAGCTTTCCAGCCCCAATAAGAAGTACAGGAGAGGCAATTTCAGGCCCGGTCCACTCCGAGCTCCCACTCACTCAAATCTGACAGCCAAGAGCATTTGAGAAGGCAAATTAAAAGTGATTTCTCAAGGCTGGAAATCAACATAAATGTGGGTGGCATCGTACACCTTCTCCACATCTATTCAGCTTGGCGGTGGTGTGTGGGTGTATGAGGAGGGAGGGGCTGGAGCTGGGAAAAATGGGAAATCGGTCATTATGGCCAGTGCTTTTGTCTCTGTTCTTGGAACCTATTGTCACGCTCAGGTGCTCCACAGGCTATTCAGGGCGCATGTATGGAGAGCTTAAAAAGCCCTCTGAAATTATGTTAAAATTGCGGGACGTAGCCATGGTTGTCACTGGCCGTGCTGTTGCCATGGGGAAGATGGGTTATCCTGATACTGGGACAGAGAAGCAGGGCTGACTTGAGAGTGATTAACTATATTATAGCATCCTGCGGCATAAATTAGCCTTTCATATCCAATAGCTCCTTTCAGTCCGCTGCTCTGTGTTCAGCCCAGAGCTCTGGGGCAATTGCACACAAATCAGAGCTCTCACAATACAGCTCTTCTACTCTATTAATTGCTGGGTTTCTGCCAGCAAACAAAAACACTTATCTGTCAGGAGGTGAATGGCCACAGCTATAGTGACCACCCTCTGACTTCAAAGTTTAGTTCTCCTCTGTCCAATATTGCATCATTATTAGTTGCTTAGTATGTGCCATCACAGCATGGCTTGAGTAGTGAAGCAATACAGGTTAAGTACATTGCCCAAGGGTACAGTAGGAATGCAGCATTTGTGAGTTGAAACTGCAGCTGTCTGGTTTAAGTCCACTTCTTTTTCCACTATGCAAAGCTAGTGAAGTAAGTAAAGTGGTCCATCAGCAAAAATTCTGAAAGCACTTTGACACCCCACCCCTGCCCCGAATACTGTGAATTTTCTATAACTATCTTTCCAGATTTAAATCGTGCAGACATTTTTAATATGATTTCAGTCATTTAAACTATATGTGTAGTTACAACAATCAGTTATCTAAGTAGTGTGAATTACTATATTTAGGATAGTATGACACAGTAGAATATTTTCCTGGAGACCGTCTGTTGAAGCTGAGATTTGGAGTGTGATGTAGTGCTGTGGGTGACTGGCTGTTTTAGGTGTTTGAGATGGGCTGATTAATTTGGGTGGATGACGTTGACTGTGTCTCTCTGGTGTCAGTAGTTGGGATGGGGGGAGGATGCCGGCTGCGCTAGAGGAAGTTAAGCCAACGGGAGCAATGCTGAGGGAGATGGATGGCCGTTTGAGGCATTAATCGACCGCTGAGCAATCCTCATTATCTGATTCCAGCTCTGGTCCTCCCTTTCTTTGTTCCCCTTTAATGGCTGGAATGATCCCTTTCCCAGTAAATGGAATGTAATCTATTTCTGAACGGAAAATTAACTGAGGACAAGAATTTGCCTGCGGTAACATTTGGGCGAAACTGACGTTTTTAACAAGAGGCATGAAATTAGAGCCATGTTTGCCATACATACTAAATACAGACACACTGAATATGTGTTCTGAATCATTTCCTTAGTCCCATTCCTTGGCATCCGTAAGAAGCTTGCCATTTGTTTTCCTAAATTTGAGATGCTGCAGGCAGAGATTGCACAGTTTCTTGGTGAGGGATTTTGTGGTGTGGCCTCTGATTCAGAGATGTCTGCTGCACAGTTAAGTTGAGGTGGGGGAAGAGGGTCTTCTTTCCAAGGGAGCAGCGTTTCTGCCCAGTCACTTTCCACAGACCAGTTTTCTCTCAGACTGCCATTTCCCCGCTCCCTTTAATCGCTCGCTCAGTTCTGCCACCTACTCTCCCGCCAAATCCAAATTGCTTTCCGGAGGGTTCTCCGCGTGCCATTAGTGGAGGAGAACCGCGCGGCTGTAATTCCGGTACCCTGGCACGGGGTCCCTGACCCTCCCCGGCTGCTGCCGGGACTGCTGCACGAGCCGCGGGATCACATGACTCATCGCGCGGTGACTCCGGCCCTCTCCGGGCTCGCCGTCCGCAGTCTGCCGGGGGGAGAATCGGTAAACGCACCGACAGAGGTGCGTGCGCATATGAAATCAGGCCGGATTAACTGCGTGGTATGGTCCTGCCGACAATGCGCTCTCCCAAGGGTGGAGTTGAACTAATAACGGAAATATTGATTTCATCAGCAGAGTGCAGGACAGTGCTCGCCGTTTCTGTATCTGTAATACTGCGCGTATGGTTTTGACCATTGAGCACTGTGAATCCTCTCCGGAAGTTAATCCAACTTTCTGATAGCCATCCCCCAGATAACATGAGCTGGAATAGCTTCGAGAGGTAGGGTACACTTTGGTACTGTGCTTTTTTTAATTGTTCACTAAATAAGGAGCTTGCCGATGGCTCAGTTTTGCACAGTTTTTTGGTGTATTGTTTTGTCCTTGTTCAATCCGGCGTGTTTTCCTTTCTTTCCAACTCGGTTAAATCCCTTTGAAGTATGGCTGGAATTAGATTGCTACTTCTTTGCTCAAGGGATTTCATTATGGTTTATTTCACAGCAAAGTCGATGGGAAGACAACGGTTGTGCCACATCATAATTCCCAAACCTAAATCAGTTTATAAACAAGGTCAGAGGGGGATGAGCTACAACTTTACTCGCAGGGTATTTGTGCTCACAGTTTAGTGGATACAGTGCCCTCCAAAAGTATGGGAATAGTAGAGTGAATTATTTAAAAATTTTGCTTATAATGTAATACTTAAGGCATTTGGATTTGAGATCAAAAGACGAACATGAGACAAAAGTAGACAACCAGCTTTTATTTCATGGTATTTACACTGGTATATGTTTCACCATTTTACAGAAACTGTTTTTATGTTGAGTCCCCCCATTTTTTGCTAAAGCGAGTTAATGGATGAACTTAGAAGTAAATCAGAGCAATAAAGTCTAATATTTGGATGCATAGCCCTTAAATGCAACAACTGCATCAAGTCTACAACCGAATGACATCACCAGTCGTTTGGTATATTCTCTGGAGTTGCCCTATTGAAGATCACAAGTACACATTCAAAGAAAGCAACCATGAGAATCCAGCTCCTGAAAGTGGTTAGGTGCCACTGAGGATCAGGAAGCACTGGGTGCCCACTGTGGATTGACGGTATTATTTTCCTCTGAAGGGGGTTTGCAGTTCGGTAGTCTGATCTTTTAACCCCAGTGCCCCCTGCTGTCCCCTGATATGTGGCTTTGGAGTGGAGACTGATCTGTGTTCCCCTCAGGCGTGTGAACTCGATGCTCTGTGACAGCCCAAAATTGAATTGAACCCCTGTACAGATATGAAGGAAAGAACTTTGCACCTCCCCACCTGGCCCCATCACCTCCCAAAAAGCAGGCAAACTATGGCTGGAATATTTGTACAGGACATTGAAATCCCATGTGAAAAGGGACTCTTGACGCAAGTAATAGCAGTTGATTTTGGTTTTTGGAGTTATTGCTTCCGTACTTAATCCTCTTGAGCAATTCTGAAGTATGTACTGAATTGTAAATCATTTTTATTGTTAAACACGAACTGTGGAATTTTCATTTCACATTTCTGGAGCACACTCTGCCACTTCTATCAAATGCTCTGCAAACATCCTTGTGACATAAGGTATACTGCAGTTGTGAAATCATGCATGTTCAATTGTTTATGAGAAAACCCACTGACTACTGTTACAGAGTGAGGAGAAAAAAAACATATTACAGTTATTTAATGTTTCTAAAAGAAGGAATATTGAAGTGGAGAAAATGTAGCTGTAAAACCCGGTGAGCAGATGCGTAAGCAGATAAACCGCACTACTTCTCATTCAAAGCAGAGCTGTCTGGGAGGAGAGGAAACAGCATCAGCTTAATGACTCATGCCTACCCAGAGAGAAGCGGCATCAACCACTGTATGATCCACCGTGAACACAGGTGGCTGTAATTAACGGATGTTTGCATTTCTATTTTCATATTAGTGTTGTAGTGATTTATTTATTTTATTTATGTATTTTGCGGGGGGGGGGGGGGGTTGTTTCTGGTTTCTCTGACAACAGATTCAAATATTTTACACAGGCCAACAACCCAATTTGATCTCAATTTATAGATAGGTATTGAATTTTCATCACTGTTGCGTTCACAGTATGAGGGACAAGCTTGTGTAACAACTGTACCTGCAATGTTGGACTTGAAATGTTTTTAAAATAGAAGTTGATATCTATATTATGGGATACTTTTCCTTCTGAACATAGCAAGCTCATTTAACAAAATTTGTGTTTGCTCTTGTCTCATGTCATGATAGACAGGCACAATGTCATAGTTAATGCAAACATGG
Organism: Anguilla rostrata; assembly: GCF_018555375.3. Classification (NCBI taxonomy): domain Eukaryota; kingdom Metazoa; phylum Chordata; class Actinopteri; order Anguilliformes; family Anguillidae; genus Anguilla; species Anguilla rostrata. Next base: position 26,409,866 of record NC_057945.1, read on the forward strand.
CTGAAAGTCTGTTATTTATTCAGTATTGTAGACAAAGCTGTCTATTATAGACAAAGTGGGCCTTGTTCTGGTATCATAGTCTCTGACATTTGGGCTAGAAAATTGCCAACCCTGGTTCTATAGTACTCATTTTCTCTTTGCATTGAGCACTCTTTGAAATGGGCATGTATAATATTAGAAGTTGCATTTCACGTTTATTTATTTATTGTTGGAACATTACTGTAGTTGGAACACTCTGTAGAGAGATCACTTGGTAGAGCGTTTCGTTAAAAAAAGGGGGTGAGGTCAGTCTTGATGTGTTTGTGAGGTGGGGTGCATTCAGCAGGGTACATACTGTAGGTGCATTGGGGATAGTATGGTAGGTAAGATTTCTGGTGCTTGTAGAGGAAGCAGAAAAGCAGCCCATCTGTTGTTTGAAGTTTTGTAATTAATACAAAATAACACATGAACAGGTATTATGTTTTTATTCCTCTTAGGACCTATTACAAATATGGAAGAAAATATTATTACTGTCAAGGTGAAATGAGTCTACATTAAAATATGGAGATATTGAAAGCCACTAGACAGACCTCCAAATTAATGTGGTAGAATCCTTGGCTGTTTCCCTTTAGTGTGTCTCCAGAAAATGCTAACAGGTGTGTAAGAGCCCTAACTCAAAGGTAGCTGTCAATCATCTTGGTAATATTGATGTGAAAGGTGTTGAAGCAATGTTTTAAATATTTGTTGTTTTTTGGCTATAGAATATTGGATGGTGACAAACCTGAATAAGACATTTTTTAAATGAGTAAAAATCATGAAATAAGTTATGAAAGTCAACTGAATGATAATGAACGGTTTGTTTACTGTTATCATATGCAGTCTGTGTTTTGGCCTGAAATCAGGTAGTATCACCGTCTCATCAGTTTTGGTTTTGATGATTGTTTTGCGTTTTACATAAGGCAGACCTATCCTTTTTTCTCCCATCTGTCATTTTCATTTTCAGTGTCTCCCGTCTCTTCAGATGAACCCAGACCAGCTGTCTGCAATCCATCAGCATAGCTTCACAGTTATTACATGTGGGGAGTACATTTAATATTCAGTGGGCAAAATGAAGATGCTCGTTTGACCAGAAAACTTCCTGTTTTTCAATGAGACGAGGACAAACCCGCCTGGCTCTTTGTCACTTGGCACAGGCATGGTCAGGATTTGATATGAGACCCTGGGGTGCATCTCCACGGTACACTCCCATGTGTTAGCACGATTTCTACTGTGTTCCTGGTAGGTTGTTACCTAAAATTAATTTGCCGACTTTTAAAAATATAATTGACTACTGTTCGTTTCTGGAAAGGCACGGTTCTGCTGGCATCCAGACCATCTGTATCATTGATTGCTGAGCCACGCGGACAGTTTAGCTAATTAACCCTAACCATCGATCCAATTAGGAAGTTTGCATGAGATAAGACCGCGCAGACAAGGACAGGCCTGGAGCGGTCCGAACCTGTTCCAGCGCGATTAGCCGCTCAATGGCCACAGGGCTCGGAAATCTCCTGTGCAATCATGGCCTTTCAGCGGTGTCCTTGTCTCGCGCACAAACCAAAAGTGTCGGCCTTCTCTCCGTCCCAGTCCAGTTGTGAACTCCCTCCCGCTTGTTCGGACACAGGCCCGCATTGAGCTCTGCGATCTGTGGCGCTGGGACCTCCATCACAAAAGCATCTTTCTCTCCATGCCAGAAAATTCTGCCGGCACCATCAAAGCCTAATGGATGTGGGCCTAATAAATCCTGGCCAGATCGGCCGTCTAATGGTGACTTCTCAGAGACGGAAAGCTCTAATGCATCGGTGTGTGTCCCAGGGAGGTCTCTCTCCTTGTGCTGACAGTGTCCCTGACCACAAACACTCATGCCTGCTGTTTTGCTGTGGATAATTTACTATCACCCAGACACTGCGCATCTCTGTCCTTTCATCTATACATTTTCCTCAATTCTTCGGTGACCTGTCAGTGGCTGGCTTACCCCTGGGATTGGGGTTATATGGGCAGTGATGTTGTTTGTTTGTAAAGTTTCTTTTTTTAATGAGATCAATATTTGTGGCTTTGTGTTTTCCACAGAAACAAATTGCAGTTTATAAATCTGAAGAGCTTTTCTCTTAGATCCAATGACGATCACCAGGGCTTAGCTTTGGTACTGTAGCACTTTTTTGGCTCTCAATGAGAACTGTGTTTCACAGTTCCCATGACAGTTATGCCATTTACCGATAGCACAGATTGAAGGAAAACGAATACTCAGAAATTCAGCTTTTTCCATTTTAACTCTTATATTATAGGAGAGTATGGAACTTACACTACCTCCTAGAGAATTTTTCACTTTTTGCTCCTCCGCAGATGAAATTCAACAGATAAGCAGTTTGACTGTGGTTTAAGACCATATGCAATTTCAATTCTGGAGCGCACAATATTTGATAAATGAATGACGGACTCTGCATTTAAAAAGAAAATCTGTACGACTAGACGTTTCCCCTAATGCATCATGTGGACTGAGAATAAGAGTGCCCCGCTGGTGTCTGTGTGCTGAGATTAAATATTATACCTTGAGTGACTCAGTAGTGCTGCTCCAAGCTACCCAAGATCACTGAAATATCAACAGACTCTTCTCAACATTGATTTCTGCTGTTCCTGAGTAATCTTGATAGAAGTGTTACACTAAGAGTTGGCAATAAAATATCCTGAAAGAGGTTCATAGGTATGGTGTGAAGTATGGCACTAGTCCTTCGGGCCACTTCTGCACTATAACCATATCAGATTTTTTTATGATTGCTATTTTAGTGTTTTTAGTAGTCATTTTCTCTATGGAATTAGATTCCCCCCCCCCCCCCCCCCCAAAGTACCCACTCAGATTTATTTTTTATGTTATCAAGCTTACCTTAAGGCCTACACTCTGTAATTGGGGTGTTATTATAGACAAATTCTAATATTTTGTTTATGCTGTGAATCCAAGCTTTGTAGTCTTGTTAATTAATTGTGAAAGATCAAAGAATGCAATCTGTTGAATAACTTAATTGACTGTGGGGTAAAAAAAATGTCTTCCTTTTGGGAAAAGAAATGGTCCAATTGCCTAGCAAGTGATGACAACAAGGTTTATGTTCTCTACTATGAGATAGTATATGATCCTGTATCCAGCAATATTGTGATTTTTTTCAATATCAATACATTTATGGAAAATATCCAAATAATATTATATATTCAATATTTTATTACAAATGTGGCATGCGATCATATCTATACTGGAAATAAAACACAACATGGTTTAGTAACAATTCATTTCATTATTTTTTCACAATTATGTTTTCCCTCCTGCTTTTTCAATTACCAGAAGGGTTAAAGGTCCAGGAAACTGAAATCTGTGAATTCTTTTCTGATGTGTTGTTTTAATACGTTTTTGCATTCACAAATGGCCTAGAGATATTTTTAAATGATTCTTACAAAAATAATAAATAAATAAATGTAGAAGAGCCTGTGCTGACATTGGCTTGCTTTCCCCCTTGGCTAAATGGCAGGATTTCTGTGGGCGGGGTTAGCAGGGTACAATAGGCATCACTAAAATGCTAAGACCAGTGAAATCCTTTCTATTTGTAATATTTATATGATGCTCTTGTCTCTTTAGTGCAGATAAGCTAAGTTGGAAATGCCTAAGCATTGCACCTTCTCTGGATGCTGAATAACCAATGCACTTTTTTTCTCCAAAAAAAGAAGAGAACCACAAGAAATGGGCTTTATTTCTCGAGGACCACGGGCACTGCAATAACAGTTCATATTTGTTTTTTACATTTTTGCGAGGACCTCATCAACTATTTGCAGAAACAATGTGGCTTTGCTAAATAGTGAGCGCTGGTGCATGGTTCTGTGCCTTCCCACCCTTAACCTCCCCACCCCCATTTGTTGGAGAACAGACGCATGATGGATTGCTAAGTAGGCCTACCATTTGCTAGCAGTAATTAAATAGCTTTCAAGCTCAGATATGTGGAATCAAAGTCTTTCTTTATTCTGATGTAAAGTCCGGAGTTGGAAACTGCTGTCGAGAATGTCAGTGTACAGTAGCTCAGTGTTACCACATTATTACTCATTGAATAATCTACAGGTTTAACTATACGATGGTAAAGCCTAGCTTATGTTGCTTTCTTTTGTGTTTTCTAGTTGTCCAATGTTATTTATTTATTTATTTATTTAATGTTTATTTGATAGGGACAGATACATTTAAATATAGCGTATTGATAAACAATAACAAATGCAATGTATGACAGCATTTATAGCATATGCTAATTTCCGATGCTTGTCCCTAGCTGGGCTTTTCAAACACATACACATACACATACAGCACAAAATCATATAATCATAAAACACATACTACGAACTACTAGAGCATTATTAAATACATTAGAATTGAGTAAAGATATCATAAACTTTAATAAAAACATAGCAATTTACTGCACAGGCCAACCTGCTCTAACGTAGGGATGAGATTAGAGCACACAAGTATGACACACCCTCTAAATATTGACTGAATATTGATGGGACATACCCTCCGAATATTCTCAGAAGTAAAACATATTCTGGTGGCTTATAAGATTTTTGTGGCTGTATTATTCTTCATGCCAACCCCTAAAAGAAAACATGCATCCTTTCTTTCATCGCAGTTATGCTCCACCTCACTCTTTCCCTATCTCTTTAATTTAGCCCGCCCACCATGTCGCCTCCATTCTTTGTCTGCCTGTAACGATTCCACCCCTCAGTCCTATCCGCACCAACATCCTGTTGTGGAGGGCCTCTTCCACTTCCTGCCCAGCCTGTCAGCGGGTCCTGGGTAAGGGGCGGGCGGAGACAGGGTGAAAAATGTTCTGTGCTGCTGATTCATAAGCAAAGCAAGAATGATAAAAATTAGTTTGTGCAGAAGTGCCCCACCTTCCATATGTTCATAGATAACTGGAATGTCTCTCAAATGTATTGTACCAGTTTAGATTGAACACCTGGAGTCTGCTCTGTTGTGTGTATGTGTGTGTGTGTGTGTGTGTGAGAGAGAGAGAGTGTGTGCGTGCATTTACTTACATGTGTATGTACGCGTGCACATGCGTGCATGTGTCTAACACTGATTTTTAATGTGATCTGTAGAAATATGGGCACAGTGTTTGCATTACAAGAATTGTTATGCGTTCTTACAAGTTAAATGCTCTTACAAGAATAATTAAAAGCAGTGCTACACAAAAGAAATCACAAGAAGCCTAACAACATTTAGTTGAATGACAATTATCTCTTAATCGAAAGGGCATGTTGCTCCATTAAGGATATAATTAAGGAGGGCCTCTTTAATGTCAGTGGCTTCCTTGTTAAAGTCTCTATAACACATGGCCTACTGGCTGTTTACAGAGTTCAGGGATATGTTAGCACGTTAGCGCACTTGGGAGCGGTCACACTGCAGTGTGGAGATTTACCAACTGTCCTGAATGTAAACAAGGAAATGGAAGGCTATTGATCTGGCGAAGGTGTTTTGTGGAGGTCAGAAGGAAACATGAACTGATCTGACCCTGTCCCTTCCTGCCTGTTTACCTTCCGTTGCTCTCAGTGTTGGACACTCTGGAAGAGTGCATGGACCACTACGTGCTGTTATACTGTGCATTTAATGAATATGATAATGTAAATACGCCGTGGCTTCCAAGATCGTATATTCAAATAAGCAGGCCCCGCTTAAAGTAGATCTGCATTCACACAGTTCCAATCAGATAAAAATAATACAATTCTAGTTGTGTTTAGGTGCTTATCCTAATTTTTATTTTTTGGTATTTTTCTGTAATTTGTTCTTTTAATTATTTATTTTGGTAAGACCTTGTTTCATTTTGCACATATTGACAAGAAAGAGCAAAACTTGTTTTCTTTTACTTAATAAACACTCATATATTGATTCAAGTAATCAGTTGGTGACCTTGCAGTCAAATTAAATTCAGATGGAGACAGTGATGTTGTCCCTCACCACTATCCCTTACAGGCCTATACTTCAGTTCAGGGACATGCACTGTAGTCCTCTGTGGGATAATTCCATGGTTTTTACTCCATTGCAATGGGTCTGCTTTGTTTTGGATAGTGGACAAACTGACTGTCTGTCTCACACCAGCCCGGTGCTGCATTTGCAGCGGGACACTCCTGCCCAGATCCATAAAACCTACTTTCATATGAAATCCAGACTGCTCTGGTCAATACCCCAGGGCTGCCAAGAGGAGTATGGAAAGAAGATGCTTCCTAATTGAATGAAGCAGACATTTTACGAACACTCCAGGGTGCACACAGGGCACAGGATGGGAGACAAATTAATTTCAGGAACCAGAGGTGAATATCACTTTCAATTAAGGGTGCATTTCAGCTGGAGCAGGCAATAGAGGTAATGTGAGATGGAGCAGAGAGTTATGCTTCGGAGACGGATGCTTCCAGAGCCATGTTATGAGTGGAGGTATGAAATGATGTCAATTACTTGGTCTGAACCAACTGGCCCAGGAAAAATGAGCAACATGCTCGTTAATCTCCAATTCACCTTTTTCCTCATATTTTATTAAATTACAGTTAACACACTCAAATCATTGGCCATTTAATTATTTTTGTTTTATTTTATGAAGTTACAAAACTTTATTAACTTTAACCTTTTTGCTTTGAGACATTGCACACAACAGCAGTGCACTAAGATTGTTTCAAATCAATGAGTTGCTGACAGCCAGTTATAACTCCACCCAATTTGCAGCTCATGAAGTCTCGCATCGCTACTGCAAATCCCCCCTGAGTCCCCCTCTCCTCCCTCGTCTCGCAGCACCTTAATAATCTCACGAGTACCTGCAGGTCTCAGCTGCAGGTAATACACTTTCTGTCTTAGAAATGAATCCCACTCAAAATGTTACCTGATTCCACAGGCTTTATGTGGTAGAGTTCTGTTCCTGCAGGATCTACTGACGGAAATGAAAATAAGTTTGGAGAACAATGTGTGTCTTGTTTTATTATGATGTTAAGGATAGTTGACTATACTGGGCAAAAGACATGTAAGTTGGGCAGAAACATTTCATTAGGCCAGTTCTGGTTCTTGGTTACACACCTTGTAAAATATCAAGGGAATAGTTGAAAATAAGAGTTAAAGAAATCAGGAGCTGTGTAATTTATCTTAAAAGGACAGAGGAGCTGCTCTAAAGTCTGGTGAAAATTCCCCAAAAGAGCGGTTGATGATCCTCTCTTTGTACTTTTTTTTTCTTAGTTGACCTGGATAAGCTTTTTTGCAAAGCAAATACATCAAAAAGAGCGAGACTTTGTTCCTAGGAAGCAGACATTCTTATTAACCTGTGGCCAGTGGCACTAAATCAGAAATCTCCATCGCCTTGAACTTTCACTCACCCTAATGACCCGGAAATGGAAGAAGGGGCTGCTGACAAAAGTCTGCAGTCACCCCTTGAAATGTTAAGAACCACCATAGTGAAATATCACTATGGTGGTATATGTCTACATGTCACCCTTAAGGCATCTCTTGAACTGTATGGCTGCCCTCAATTCGCACCAGAAGGTTATTTTCAGATGAATGTTGGCACACCCAATCGTAGGTTCCTGAGGGCACTTTGCCATCATCCAAGGTGACAGGATGAGAATATTTTCTCTATGGTCTTTAATCCTAGAGTGAACAGTATGGATCTGGATGCTTTGCTGGGTCTTTTCTGTCTCTTTCACACGGCAATGATTGGTCCCCTCCAGGGCAGTGTTTCCTGGATGGGGAGGCCCATTAGAGCAGGCCTGAGATAATGTTCCAGAGGTGCCGCATAGTAGAGCCTGCAGGGCTCAGTTCACGCTTCACGCACCCATGACCCCGGCAGATTTGCCAGGGTTTGCAGACTTTGGAACTTGCGCAGATCTAGAGCTGTCACAGTTGTCTCAATTATGCCACAGCTGCAGTTGCGAACACGCTGACTTGGCGAGTCCAGGACGAGGTCCGGCGACGCGAGTGGGCCGCAGCCATAGTGACAACGCCAGTGGAAGAGGAGCTTGTGTGGCTGAGCACGTTCGCGCAGAACCGCGCTACGCTGGCGGACCAGCAAACGCGCTTTCGCTTCATCTGCAGAAATGGACGCTGGGAGGAAAAGCAGCGTGTGGTCACAGTGTAGCCTGCTGCGCTCGTACGCTTTGTGTGTGATGTGTCTGTGCTCTCTCAGATCACTGTGTCATATTACCAACCCTGAGGGTATTTTTCCTCTCATCCGAAAGGTCTCTTTCAGAGAATTGTTGTCGCACAAGAGAGCATTAAGGCCTGGCATTTCTTCCATGAACAAGATTAATAGCGACTTTGCATTGAATGAATATGATCCCTAATCTTATGTTGACAAACTCATTCAGCTGTGAACAATTCAACAGTAGCTCAATGTTTTTCCTCCTCGATAAAGCCATTGATATCTCAAAGGAACTCAGTATCTTGACGGTGATAGCCCAGAGAGTGCTTCACTGTCTCGGCGTACTAATGATACTTTTTTTATTTTATTTCACCTTTCAGGGACATATGGGCCAGACAGCTGGACAACAGCCTATCCAGAATGCCGGGAGTCCAATCAATCCCCCATTGATATCCTCGATCACGATGCAAAAGTGTCCTTGGAGTACCAAGAGCTCACGCTGGATGGGTTTGAGACAGAATCATCCAACAAGACCTCCATGAAGAACACAGGAAAAACAGGTGAGACCAGGCTCCTGCATGTCCACACACAATAATATAGACCCATCGGGTTAAAGGTGTCAAGCAGTCATGGTAGCAGTCACACTTGCAGATGGATTTTCTTTCAAACTAGCAGCTCACATATACGTATGTCACAATGACATATTAGCTGTTCGGGATGATTTTAGACTGAATTAAAATGTTTCCAGGGAAGTATAATTGTTCACAGCCAGGTTTCTTCTTGAATATCTTTCCCACTTTTCTGTTGGTGCCTTTTGTGAGGCTGTGTCATGACAGGAACGTTGGGTGACATTCACAGTGACGTCCCTCCAGATCAATTATGCTTGCACTCTCTCCCTAATCAGTTAATTGGGACATTGTTACGTTCTCTTTCGCACTGAACCAGGGTGTCAAATATAACCCTCATGGTGGGCCGTGTATGTCCTGGTTTTTGTTTTTGTTCCAACCAATCCCCCCGGCCTAAGTGGCCCTATTAGCAGCAGTATGCATTTTCAGCTACGTGTTCATCATAATACACTGCGGCAAATTGTAGGAAAATAAGAACCTGAATGCATGATTGAGTGAACAAAGTAATTATAAGCAGAGGCTTGAACAAAACCCCTCTGGGTTCCAACCTCAAATGGATGAAGACTGACATTGTGGGGAGGCTTTTTCTGTACAGCGTCAGGAAGGATGGTTTGCTCCATGATTGAAGGGTGTTGGCTCCAAAGTGCGTGGTTCATCTCACTGAGGCCCATTGATCTTTTCAGAGTGGCACGTACCTCAAATCTCAGCACAACGTGTTGCTGTTGCTTGCATCACATGGCTGGTGGGAAGGAGGAGGGAGGGGCAGTTGCCAGGACGAATTATACGTCCCCCCCCTCCCCCAGAGTGAGTGGAATTCTGCTGGCTTGCTATCAGTCTGTGTGGCTTGGCCAGAAAAAAAAACAAAACTGTGATGAAGAGAAAGGGAGAGATAAAGCGTATGAGAAAGTGAGAGATAATGGATGAAGCAACAGCTTCTCCAATACACAACAGCTGCAGCATCAAATTGTGTAGCCTCACACTTCTACTACCTAAATTATGCATGCAAAGCAAGAAAAAAATAACTTTTATAGTCCCATGAATTATTCATAAATTCTCTACTATTTATAAATGACAACAGAACATTGTATCAATGCTATATTCACCCCAACGAAGTCAGCTCGGAATGTGAAATGGACCCAGAAATGGATGGGTGCACACAATTCAATACTATACTGTTTGCTGGAGTAAATCCGTGTTTATTTTCACATTAACTCTGCTCTGAACTTTGACTCTTTTGCCCTGACTCTTAAATTACTTTGGCGATTTGTCAGAGTGTGAGTGTAAGCATGTGTGTGTGTGTTAGATTAGATTAGATTAAATTATAATTAAATTTGGTACTTCTTCTGCAGTGTTGGATGCAATCATAGAAATCACACAAGACATTAAAATATACATATTAATGCAAAAAGTGTATGTGTGTGCACATTTGTCTTTGTGTGTTGTTGAGTGCGTGTGTGGTGTGTGTGTGTGTGGGTAGGTGTTTAAGTGTGTTTGTGCGCTGTTGTAAACTGGACTGTGAGTGTGTGTTTTGAGAGGGGAGGGGGACTACTGATCAAGGCTTTATTTTCATGTGAGCTGTTGTTTTCAGGCTCTGCTGTCCAAGGTCTACCAGGCTTTGTGTCTAATCCCTGCTGGGTTGTTAATGTGCTGTAAACAGTGGCAGGCATCTCTATTGAAACGCCCAAGGCCAGAAGGTGGACAGAGGAAATTGTAAATACACGTAGTGGTAAAATTAAAATAATCTAAATACAATACTGTGGTGGTATTTTTTTGAAGTCTGCTGAGTTGTTCATACTTCCTGGTGATAACTTTTTAAAAATATGACATGAATGTGTGGGCATGTATGGAATTGGCGAATGAACAGTTTTAAGTTCGTAATTGCTGGTCAATTCAAGTTTGCTCGTCAATATGGAAGCTTAAACTGAACTTACTATTGGAGCTGAAAAATAGTGCTCTCTATGTACTGTATGCATTGCTTCAAAAACACACACGCCTACTTTGGCATGTTCTGATAACAAAATGTTAATGATTTTGTCGACAAAATAATAATGCCATCTGTTTTACTGGGATATTATGCACTTGAAAGTGAAAGAAAGTTTATTGCAGGTATGTGTCATGTTGTAATTTCATGTTGATGTAATTTACCTAATTGTACCGTGTTGTGGTACAATTGTGAGCAATTTAAGTAACAAAACTTTGGAAACAAATGTGATCTATCATACTACTGGTGTATGCAATTTGCAATGTAATGTTTTTCATGGCTCTGTTATCATCACCTACCCCTAGTTTTGGCATCGGATGTATTGTTGTGTATTTCCTGTGTTCAAGACTCAGTCGGAGTTGTCGTGAAGCCAAAGCAGGCATCTCCGTTAGCATGATTGGATATTATTATAATTATTATGGAGCAGAACTCTCATGTGAAAGAGATGAAATTCAATCAGAATAAGAAGTATGTTTGACAAAAGAGCGCATGTATTTAAGGTCAGTGGTTAATTAAAGACCAGTCCTCCCGAAACCCAATTTGGGAATCTGTACACTGTAAAATAAATCAGTTCCCCTTTATTTCACGACGGTTTTTTGAAAAGACAAAAAAAGACTTTAAAAAGCTATTTGAAATGGTGGAGGAGATAGCTAGTACCAGCCAAATTAGCACTCCACTTTAGACCTTGCCTTTGAGGGCAGTAGGAACATTGTAGATGGAGCACATGTAATATTCTTTTCATCTTCCCACAGCATAAATAGATAAACTCTGAATACTGGCTCTGCCCTTAAATGGCCGTCCTTTTAAAAGGGTGACGTGCTCTATTTCTCTTAACCAGCTCTATGTAAGTGCAATATAGTGAGACATTTAGCAATAACAGGGGGTTTAAAGTAATAAAGTCGAATATGTGCCTTCCACAGTGTGAGCAGGAAAGTGCGCGCGTGGACACCTCTGATCTCCTCTCCCCTCCTCTCCTCTCCTCGCGCAGTGGCCATCCTGCTGAAGGATGATTACTTCATCAGGGGCGCGGGGTTGCCTGGGCGCTTCAGGGCGGAGAAGGTGGAGTTTCACTGGGGTCAGAGCAACGGCTCGGCCGGCTCTGAGCACAGCGTCAACGGCAGGAGGTTCCCGGTGGAGGTGAGCAGCCCGTCGTGCCTGAGCGGATTGATGGTAGGGGGGGAGGTTCGGGGTGGGGAGAGGGAGGCTGTGCGTTTCCCATGTCAGCGAGCCTGTTCCGCTCTGCACTCAAACAAGATGGAGCGGAGGCGGCCCCGCATCGATCGGACGGGGAATTATGCGGCGAGGCCCTTCCCAGTTTCTGATCAATGAGCAGGGCAGACAGGATGTTCTCACGTTTGAGACGTGATTTATAGTTGCGCGCGCGCGGTGCCGCTAATGCGGCCGAGGCACACCGGAACCTGTAAGACACGTTCTGGGATCCTGTTCAAGTTCCCGACCGATCCAGCGGCACGGAAGCCAAGTCTGATTTTTGCTTTTGCCACTTACCAGAAAATACATAGCATGAAGAACGCGCGCGATCCATTACAAAAAAAAAGGTCAACATCATGCCAGAAGTGTACATTTTCAGATCACAGCTTCCGGAGATCTGACTCACCTTGTACAAGCTCGCTGCCGACCTCTCCAACAAAAGACGCAAAAGAAATGAGCTGTGTATCCATGTTTCATTTTAAATATTCAAGGGTATGTATTTTAGTGGGATTGTAGAAAAATGAATTTTGAGAAGGCCTGTTTGTCACTTAGACCAAGGTCAGTGCCTCCGGTGCAGCATTTGTGCTCCTGGGATTGAGCAGGTCCTCCTCCAATGGCTTCTCTGGAGGACAGCCTTCATAGCAGTAATGCATGTCCCACATGAAAGTCTTTCTCAGGGATGATAAATAAAGACTTCTTTCCTCCCTAACGGGTTATTACAGCAAATGTCAAATACTATAGCTGGCAGATAGATTAATCTGACAAGCTAAACTAAACACCTATCCACTTTAAATTGCCTGTGTGACTATGATGTATTCAGTAAAACATATCAAGGCTTGGATGAACACCTGGGTGTGAAAGGCTTGCCATTTTTATATTAGCCAGCTTTTGTCCTGGACAGTCAGCTGAATCGTGGGTTTTCTGGAAATTTTCCAGGTATATGTAAACTCACCGACAGATGTACGGATTTCCAAGAATGGGTAATTGCAGTGGTCTTTGCAGTTGCCAAGCAATGCTGTTTTTTTCCATATGCTGCAGTCACACACAGGTCTTCCTCGTTCACTTTCATCTGAGGCTTGTGCTCTCATGTTGGATGCTGAAATGCTGAGACGTATAGCGAGCTTACCATATCGCGCTTGCTTCTTCTTCAGGGCTTTTTGTGATGAGTACTGCCTTTGGGTCTCGCTAGGGAATATATAGCTGCAGCACAACTCCCACTTCAGACATTAAGCAAAAGAGAACAAAATTGTTGAAATAATGAAAATATGATCATGTGTAAAACACATGCACGCGTTCCCCTTCTCTCTCTCTCTCTCTCTCTCTCTCTCTCTCTCACACACACACAAAGACACACACTCTCACAAACACATACACACACACACACATACACATATTTTGCTTCAGAATCAATTGCTCTACATACTTATGTAGGTCATTTCATCATCAGAGAACTTCAGAATTTGTACGGATGTTCTTAGTGTCAGTGAAGCACAACCGTAGTACTGTACACCAGAGGCTAGTGTTGCACAGAGCATCACCACTGCTGTTTAGACCTATAGGACTGGCTTTGTCATCTGAAAGAACTCATACCAGCCGCCCTTAAGGTAAGAAAGAGTTGTGATTCAGCAAAATGTCACGTGTTTTCAGCCTCACTCCAAGATGTTCACTGTTGTGAAGGCCTTTGAGCATTCAACTGTATTTATATCGCAGCCTGCCAGTGAAGGTGTTATTTGTAATAACGGATATCCAGGCGGAATTTATTTGCACTCAGTGTGTTTCCTCATTACGAAGTAGGACGCTTCGGCACTGCAAAGATTTCTTTTGTCTTTTCAATTTTTTAAAATGTATTTCTGAAGATGGTAATGATAATAATAATAATAATAATAACTTCAACTATTTGGAGAGTTAAAAAGGCTGTTAAACCCACACGGTATCTCTAAAACTTAAATGAATGTGGCAGGTACGTAGAGGGGTATTTGAATGCCCCATCTCTGCCACATGTCTTAGAATTTCATGAAAGCCATAGCTGCCACATTAAATTACATTTAGGTGTTGCCAGCAGTCTAGTTTTCTTTAAAGTTTTTATTTTTTTTATTTTTTATCCACTGCAGTGTTTTCTATCTCAAAGAAAATGTTGCCATTTCAAAAATGCTATGATCCATGATCTAATCAAGTCCAAGCAATGATTTCCTCATTCTCATTACCCACTGGGCTGATTTACATAAAAATGTGTGTGAATAATCTAGAAACTGTCATCTTGTATTTGTAAAATTCGGGTTTTATCCATAACTGTAGGCCTGCCATAAGAAATATGGCTGCAGTGAAATGGAAGATTTTGCACATGTGCTTATGCAATGTGATTGCAATTGAGTTTAACATATAGCCTAATAGTAGCTCAGAATGAAAATTTATCCTTATGTACAATTATATTAATTATATTTTGGGTTGTAGTTTATTATTATTATTATTATTATTCTTTAGGCTTTGATTAAAATTAGCATTAGTTATTGGATGCAACAGCACAGGACAGGAGGCTATTCAGTCTTATGGGTCTGTTAAATGGACAGTGTCCCACAGAACAAGCATGGCTGAGACTACTCCTGTGGAGACTGCTCTTGTAACATTAAATACCTTCTAACAATGTATCTAGCAATGTCAATGGGTAATACAGTGCATAGGATATAAATATTTGACCATTTTAAGAAATCCAGGAATCCAGTCTTTTTTTGATAATAACTACTCTGTTGACAAGGGGTGCGGGTGCTGAGAATAACATAATGAATGTTTCCCTTCCAGATGTCCTTACCCAGGCTTAGATTTCCAATTTAATTTAAATTTTATCTCTTTGGATCATTTGCACAAATCAGCAGGCCTGCTCCATTTAGGACTCAAAATATTTCCCAGTCACATCCCATAATTAGTAAAACATTTTCTTTTAAACTCTAATTTGTCAAATGGCTAATGTAATGTTCGACCTGGGGTTTCGAAACCAATATTTGAATAGCACTTTTTGAATACCCAAAAATCTTTCACTGATGGTTTGTGCAGTACTTGGCAGGACAAAGGGAAGTGATCAGAAAGCATTCGTCCTCTCGATGTGTAATGCCTGGAAGAATAAAGGGAAGTGATCAGAAAGCATTCGTCCTCTCGATGTGTAATGCCTGGGAGAATAAAGAGAGTTGAATACAAGGCATTCGTCCTCTCAATGTGCAATTCCTGGCAGGATAAAGAGGCGATCACAAAGCATTCGTCCTCTCGATGTGTAATGCCTGGGAGGATAAAGAGAGGTGATCACAAAGCATTCGTCCTCTCGATGTGTAATGCCTGGCAGGATAAAGAGAGGTGATCACAAAGCATTTGTCCTCTTGATGTGTGAGCCCCGGTAGGGTGGAGAGGGGTGATCGCAAAATGCTTGCCCTCGATGAGCGATGCCTGGCAGGGTGGAGAGTGGTGATGGCAATGCGCTCTTCCTCTCGATGCGTGATGTCTGGCAGAGAGAAGGCTCCTGCGAGGTGAATGCTTTTCTCTGCTCCCTGAATCCTGTCTGGAGTTAATTAGCCGGGCGGATTCAGTATGTGTCTTTGCAGTGTGTGTGCAGGCTCTGCCTGGGAGAATGCAGATGAGCCTGGTCTCTTGCCCACAGACCCTGCTCTGTACACCTAGCCAGAAAGGCCACGCACTCACAACACCAACCAGCTACAATTAGCTCTCAGTCCAGGAGGCTGAAAGAGCCTGAGAACTAATTAAAGATGTCAGTGACAGAGCAGCTCCTCCCTCCCTTCCCCCAATTCCCATACCTTAAATCCAGCTTTTTAGTGATGAAGATAGTAATACCCTTTTTAGGGGGGTAAATTAATCTTCTATTTTACAGTTATTAAAACATTAAAAGGGAGTGGTATCACTGGTTTGAGACAGTGATGGTGATTGGTGAGTGGAAGTGTATCAGGATCTGAACAGTAGATACCTGCATGTGCTGAATGTAACACACATTTTAAATGTGTTATGAGTACACAACTTTCTTTTAAAAGCTGTTGTGACTCCAAGTATATCAAGCAGCAAGGGACTGTATAGACTATTCAATGGACTTAAGTGGACTTGATCCTGAGTTTGGTTACACTGTTGTAAGTCGCTCTGGATAAGAGCGTCAGCTAAATGCCTATAATGTAATGTAATGTAATGTAATGTAATGTATAGGGTGTTGTTCTTGGAATTATCTGGTACTGAATAACTAGTATTTGATTGTGTGATGTACATAATGTGTAAATATGTTGCGCATTATGGCAAGAAAATGCTTTTTGCTGGAAAACTGGAGAAAACTACTTCAAAATTACAGGTGAGGTTATTTTTCACATTACAGACAGAAAGCTTTGGATTTGCACTACACCCTGATGGGTTAAGCTTGTTTTTTAAGAGCTTCGGCAAAATTACCACAGAACATGATAAAGCATGGAGGCTTGGCTTTTATTAGTGGCGAGGGGGGGGGGGGGGGGGTTAAAGTGTTGAAAGAATTTATTTAAAGATAGTGTTTGCAGTCTGAGAACCGGAGTAGACTGCTAATGGATAAATGACCTCTTTGTGGAGTTTCCATGGACGGTACGTGATTGACAAGCCTATTGCCGTGGAGCTCGTGGGGAGGTGGGATTAGCGGCTCTTGGCTTCAATCTAAGAGCTGACCTTACTGTTAACATCAGCTAGAACACACATTCCCTGTCCTGACATTGAAGCAGTCCTCCACACCATGCAGCTAAGGTGTAATGAGAATACCCTTTTCAATATGCTGTTACTCTAATGTAAATGTGTGATCGTAAGTCGTTCTCAAACCATGTTCATGTGTAAAAACGTGCTGTACCTCAAATCAGAGACATTTACACTCAAACTAAACATAATATTAAATATTTTAGTGCACTTGCAGTGTGTGTGAGTGTGTGTTTCCTTGTTAGTCCATATTTTTATTGGGATGGGCCTCAAAAATGCTGTCCCTTCTTAAGAGGGTCCCAGGCTTTTGGGTCCCAGCTTTGTGAACCTTGCATTGGGCCGCATCTTTGTCTCTACCCAGAACCCAGCAACGAGGGGTTTCCTCAAATTCCAGACCGTTTCTCTCTGCTCGTTTTAGCTGTGTCTCCCTGAGAACTAGGTGTAAGTAGTGGAGTAATGGTCTTCCACTGCGGGTGTCAGGGCTCCATTCCTTTGACATCCTTGAGGTAGAGCATCACACATATCTGAACTGGATGTCCGTGTGAGTGTTTTGTGACCTTTTTCACAGAGATTAGGAAGAGATGGAGAATGGATGCAGGATAGCTTTAATAATTCACAGTTTTGCCCTCACATTTACCCTTGGGTTGGCAGGGCTGAGACACTGTTGGTTTCAGGGGATATGTTGGTGGGAGGGGTGTCTAATGGAACGGAGAGACAGGGACATGGTTGTGCCGTGAGAGGGAACCCGTCTGCCTGGCTCTGAGGTGCATGCGCAGGGAGGTGTCGGCTCCTCGTCCCCCGGTCTGGAGGCGAAATGTGCCTGTCAGTGGTTCCCGAGGAAACCGGTGACCTGGTGGCAAAGGGACCCTGCCCGGCGACAGTCAGGTGACACAGCTGCTGTCCCTGCTTTGCGGTGACTGCTAGGACCACACTGGGAGCCCTCCTGCCTGAAAGTGGTCGCCAAGCTGCGGCTGCCATCCCTTTCAGCGGAGGACTGGCGGCCAACCAGGCGCCATCCCGGCAGTGGCAGTAGAGGAGCCAAGGCAGTCAGCTACTCTTGGGCACGCTCCGCTCTGAACTCATTTTAGCACCTGCGGCTAGCCGCTAATGTTGCATCACTGGCCATTGTCGTCAGCCAATCGGAAGCCTGGGAGCGGGGCCGCTTGGATGATATCCGCAAAGCTTTCACTGTCAAAAAGTATGACCACATCGCATGGATTTCTTCAGCTGATCAATGGGAATAGTGATAGAAGCAAAGCTGACAGCTCTTGTGAGGATGAGGCTGCATTCTGGGAAGAGACCTCAGAGCGCTTTCCTGTTAAGACCTTCCACCCACCAGCTTACCGCTGCCATGTCAGGACACACAGTGCTGTACATTGTTTATGCTTTGCCGGATACCATGGAAAATTTATATAGCTCACAGTTTAATGATCCATTGCTGAAGTAAATATATGTATTGAGGTTAAATAAACGCCCTGTGGGTTTTTTTTTACAAGAAGAATGGCACACCAAGGATTCAAACCTGCAACCTACTTATCACAGGTCTGGATCCCCAACCACTCTGAATTTTAAGTAGCAGTGAAAGTACACTCGGTAGACAAGGCCACTCTGTTAAGAGGGGCCTTGCAGCATTGTGATCTGACAAGGTACTATTCTGCTCAGATAGGGACAATTCATTAAAAAAAAACGTAATTATAAATTAGCAGTATGACTAAATTACCTTTTTTTTTTTACATCTATGAGATTAATGATTTATGCTTTACCAACCATGCCATTTGCTAATTGTTCCACAATTAGCACTTGGAAATCATGACTGCATGATGGCCTGCTGTTTCAGGACCTGTGGTTTTAACTCCGCAAGGGTCGGTGATATGCTAAGTGCATTGTGTCAGTCGCACATACAGCTGTGAATCTGACATGTCTGCTATGTTCGGTTGTAAAGTCTCACATTTTTCCTTGACCTTTGTTTCACGGCAACCTCAGTATAAATCTTTATGTAGATTTCTTGCCCCTGTAATTGACTGTGAAGAAAGTGCATGAATGAATACAGTTATGTCTGAGTCTGAGTCTTTTGCATGCTGGTAACCTCTCTCGCTGTTTGCATTGGCCTTGTCCTCATCACCATTGGCATCATTTATTTCCACTGTTCTTGGCAATGTTGAGTCTCGTCATTCGCAATCCTATAATCATAGCTCTGTCAGCTTCCCAGAGCACGCTCGCTCTCGATGCACGCGTGAGATTGTTTGGGTGAGTGGAGATCAGCATTCGTCTCCCCCGCTGATTTCATCCCTCGCTAGCAACAGCGGTGATGATGGCTATTTTAATTCTGTTACACTTCAGCGGGAAACGATTCCCGTTTATCGAACCCGGGCCCCAACCAACTCCTCCGAAGGAGCACAATAACTGTGTACATGGAGAATGGGTTATAGGGTCTTAGAAGTGCTTTGACAATCTTTATCCCATCAGATAAGAGGCACAAAGTAAATTAACACACGTGATGGGGGGCAAGGAAGGCATTGCCTCTTCCACAGTGCGCGGCCATGAGTACTGCAGATAAGGGCTGTCATTGATGAATTGGATTTTTTAGCCCATCAACATTTGCAGCCATAACAAAATGGAGAAAATAAAATAACATTCCAAAAAATTGAGATAGTCCTCTGGAATTGCTTGTAGGGAAATTGAATGTATTCGCCTTTGCGCGAGTGGAGTCTTTTTATCTAGATGTGTACTATTCACTGAAGTATTAGTCACGAACTGTCTCTGTTACATACACACACAAGTGTGGCTGTGTATATGCATGCATGTACAGTGTGTGTGTGTGTGTGTGTGTAATGTCACTCAAGTGTTGTTTATGAATTCTCTATTGCTCACATACTGTACACATACACGCTTGACCACACCCATCAATACTGAAATGCATGATGATTATAGGAGAAGTAGGGGACACGTTTACAAATGAAATGTGAAGATGTTCAGCATCGGAAACTAAATGGTTTAATTGACAGCCAACTGTGAATTGTATTGTGCTACTCAAAAGGGTCTGTGTAGACTGCATTGTTGTTCAAGCGTTTACTTTGAACAACAAAACGGCTGGAGCGGTTCAGTGATGTGCTGAGAAATACACGTGTGTCCTTTTTTTGCCACACTTTGCACTGAAGGTAATAAAAAGCACTTCAGTACATTTTTTATCAATGATTTAATTTATATAGATTGATTGCAATAGGCATAGAAAGAATCACTGATCTATACAAAGGCACACACACAGACAAACACACACACGGGCACGCAACGGGCGCACACGTATTGTATATGCAGTTGCGGTAGTGCTCGGCTGGAAGCTGCAGATCACCATAATCCTATAAGTATAGCAGTTCCCTATAACAACTGAGCTATGCTGCACTAGAGGGGGGAAATATTGAATAAAAACACTGCTGAAGCATTGATTCCCCATTCATATTAGCAGCCTTTGAGCTGGAAAGACATTCAGTTTCAGCTTGACTTGCCTTTGTTTGTGTGTTTTGAGGCTACGCAGAGTGAATTGTATGTTTGTTTTTTTTTGGGGGGGGGGGGGGGGGGGGAGATTGCCAAACAGCCATATACCAGCAGCCTACCATTGCGGAGGCTGGAGGCTTCACTCTTCTTCTGTGGTGATCCCTGTGGGAGAGAGGTTGGTATGGGGCTCTGAGAGAGATTTACTCAATGTGCTCTCACTTTACCAGAATCACAGGAGGATGCAGAACTGAGAACTATTTTTTTTTTCCTTACTGTTCACACTTTATAAATCCCAACTTTATGGCTGATCAGGGGAAGAGAACTCCATTTCCCCCTCCTCTGGCATTCGCCTGCAGTTGTTGACAACTCGTAGGCAACAGGCTGCACTGTACTGGGAAGTCTGGCAAACGGTCTTTCATAAAGGGGCGCTGCAAGGGCCGGTAAATTCTGTTTCAGGTGCCTTTGGAGACAATGAGCAAAGCAGCAAAGCTCTGCCAAGCCCTACACAACCCATATATTTCCTTGTTAAGCATCTAAAGCGTTTTTGGCAACGGCAGACCCCATATTTATGGTGCTGGTTTAGCACTGGGGCAAATACTAGTAAACACTGTGCAGGGATATTGGCGGGGGGGGGAGGTCTCAATAAAATGCCAGCAGGATTATAATGTAATGAGTAGTAGGCTAAGCAGAGAGTGGCTTGAAATGGTCTTGGGGAAAAAGGTCTGAAAAGGAAAGGAAAACGATGTAGATGTTGCTGAAGAAGTAGTTTATATGCATTGAAGCAGTGAGGGACAGCAAGCTGACCCCTTCTGTGCAGGTGGTAGACCTTTTAACTCACTGCATTAATAGTTTCTTCTGGTTGGAGCTCAAATGCATTTGGTAAGATCACAGAAAAGTGACCTATGAGATTGCAAGAGAAGATGTATTATACTGTAGCAGACAAAATAATAGTAAACTACCTGAGAAGAGGCAGGCAAAAGTCGAATAACGCTCAATGTTGGATACACACACACACACGCACGCACACACACACGCATGCATACACACACCCTCTAATACGCCTGCACACACAGACACACAGAGGCGCTCAGGCACATGCATGCATATGTATACACATCCCATCTCAGAATCAGATGTCGGACACATGCACACACATGCACACTAAGCTACTAACTCCATTGCACATGGGCAGATCAATATTTCTGTTGAATGTCCATGAGCATCCATGAAATGAGCTTCCACATTTGACTGTGTTTTGCTGAAAATTACATTTGTACAAAGACATAAATATATAAATATTTAACTGAATACGAACATGTGCCAGCAATGAGCTCAAGCCAAAAGCCTAATGCAAAAACTGCAGAATGCGTAAGCATGCATAAGTGTGTGCAGGATTGCCACTGTTATTGTTTGCTGTGCTTCACTTTCATAGTTGTTCACCCGGAAAAGCGTTGCGCCTTGAAGATGTCACATAACTTATCCGTGCTCTCTTCCTTCCTCAACCCCACCACCCCTTAAAAGGGGGAGAGAGAAAAAAATCCAGTCAGAAATCAAATGAATAACTTTAATGAATTTTTAAGTTGGAATGTTTCAGGACATTTAGTGCTTTTTGTGGCTGCTGAATGGGTAAAATGGGTCTTTATTGAGTGGATTAGTGCTGTCCTTTAAATGCATGATGCTGATGGCTTTGTGTCCTCCTTCCCCCAGCTGCATCCCATTAACGCTTCTGAGATAAGTGATGACTGCTGGGCCTCTGCCTTTTCTCTACCTTCCCTTTTATTTCTTATTCACCTTCCCATTCGAAGGGAGGGGGTTGAATTTGTAACGTAATGTCGTATTTCCTGTGCTGTCCTCAATGACACTGAAAACACATCCATTCTTTAAAGCGGCACACTATCATGCCTAGAGGGCAAATCGCTGCTGTCCCAGTTCTTCTGCGCCCTCATACCATTTTTAATAATCTCGTTTCTGCCACGGGCTCTTTTCTTTCTTCTCTCAAAAACAATATTGTTCTGGTTTTATGAAAAAAGTAATACCTGCAACATGGGAAAGGGGACATTTTTTATATCCTCGTGTATCCAAACGCCGTGCTTCATCAAAGCAAAGCAGTCTGTTTGTTTAACGCAAAATAAAAGGAAAATGGTTTAATTAATGAGTAGCCGTGGCTGACGGTGTAAAAGTGTCTGATGCTTTTAAGGAAAAGAAATGTATAAATTACAAATAAAATTGTACCGAGTTCATCGTGCTGTACATCTTTGATGTTATTCTGTGTGCAGGGACACTAAGTGAAGCACAACAGTCTGCAATGCCATCAAAAGCTACAGTGGATTCTGATTCGCCCTCTGATCTTAGTCTCTCTGGACACATACAGAGTCCTCCTATGTGCCTGCAATTCTCACATCGGGATGGGAGCGGGGGGTGCCAACGTCATGCCGTTTTTCCACTTGCAAGCAATACAGAAACCAGCCCCTGCCGCTCAAAGACAACCAAGAGGGAGAGGACTGCTCAGTGGTGTGCTTAGAGTCGTGAAGAAAATCCTTAACTGAGCATTACATTTTTTTTTTTCTTTTGCGGTTTCCAGAGTTAGCCAGTACGTCTACCGATAGTACTGTGAGCCTGCTCGACTAAATATGAGCTGCTCTTTCTGTTACTGGAATTTTTTTAAATGGCCTCCAAAAAACCTTAACTATAAACTATTGAACATAGTTTTAAAATATTCTAAAAGCATTGCCGCTGTGCCTCAAGCAGTTAATATATATTTATTTTCTTGACTTTGCTTAATTTTTCATTCAGCACTTCAGAACTAAGTGGCAAAGCAATGCTTTACGCAGTTGTGAATTCAAGGTTTAATGTAGATATATATCGTTTTTACTGGCAAATCTGTCTTTTGCCAACCATGGTAACATAACCACATTTGCTTTAAGGTTATTATCTTGTACCATTAATGCAATTAGTAAAGTTTCCTGTTCTATGAAAAGGCACATTTTCTGATGTTCTATAAATGTGTGAAATAGTGAGGTGCTTTGAATGAGACTGTTTCACTCCACCACACACGTTTCAATCCCTCCTCTCCTCATTCCCTTTTCTTGCTATTTGTTATCACTAGATTCATGAACCCCATTTACAAGACTGGATGTTTTGTTGTTATTATTGTCCAACATAAGTAGGTCACCAGTTCTCTCCAAATGATTTTCTGTACTGGCCTGAATATTATAGTTATGTCTTCCTAGAGGAAACGCGCGCACACACACACACACATACATATTTTCTTTTTATACATTTTATAAACATGATGTGATGCTGAAGAATTGCCTTGTGTTCCTTGTGTAACACATGAGGTGTTACTGTCATTTCGATTCAGGCAAAATGTGCTCATTTCTAATGTTACGTCTGAGCATGCAGTTCATTTTCTCTTGCCTCCTAACCTCCATGCAAACTCAATGTCTGGTTCCCTTCTGTGCGCACCATGCATCTGTGTGCTATTTAATGTGCCTCTCTTCACGACACGAAAAAGGTAGCAGTCAAGTCATCAGTGTCAACATTGGCATTGTGGTAACATTTGGGTTAGAGGTGGGGGGAGGGGGGGAGGGGGGGCTTCCATTTTGTACTCTCTTACACAGAGCTGTCTGACTTGCTCCACATAAAACAGCATCGCTCTTTGAAATTCTGTTAGTGCATGTTGTTATTACCATTTATATTAAGAGCACCCAGGACATATAGCTATGTCTGAAACATGCTCTACAAGGCGAAGGTACATTTTTATTTCTTCAGAGAGGGGGCCGCAAAGTATATAAAAATGTTTTTGACATGTTCGTAAGTCAAGCCCCACGCTGGCGAACGCACAGGTAGAAATTGCCTTTGAGTAGTAAGAATGGATTTCATTCATATGCGGTGAGAAAAAAGGAAAAGAAAACAGTGTCGGTCAGGAAGAGGAAAAGAGGGAGGGGGGGGTGAGCAGGAACATGTTGGAGAGGAGAGGAGAGGAGGGGAGGGGAGGGGAGGGGTGAGGAATCTTTGGGAACAGAGAGGGGATTTGCTTTGGCAGCGCGCTCGTTCATCTCCCCTCCGACATTGACGGCCGTTGTTTCAGAGGAATAAGTGGGCAAATCAATAAAGGGGCTTAGCTGCTCAGGCCCAACATGATGAAAAATGGAGTGGAGTGCGATGCAGGTGTTCTGCCCCCTTTGAGGACGCTTAGAATATTTGTAATAATAATGCATTAGCGTGTCACCCGTTCATATGGCTACATAATACCCTCGTTTTTGTTTTTCTTCTCTTTAAATTTTTTCCCTCCCATACTGTGGCTATAATTAGACTCAAATCACGGCTGCCTCGGTGTGTAAAATATGCACATGTGTACGCGTGTTTTAATTGGTTGCTACTCACACCCACATGCATTTAAGCCCAGTGTAGGGGAAAGTCCATTGAGAACGAGGGAGACATATGACTGTGTAATCGCACACGCCTAAGTTAATCTGAGAATTGGCTTGCGCTGGATCTTCGCAGTAATAATGTATGAGCACCGTGGGTTTTTACACACGCACGCAAACGGGGCTGAATTCTTAATGAGTCACGCGAAACAGCACAAATTAAAGCAGCCATTGCATATTTAAAACTCACAAGCAAGGATTATAAATCATTTAAATTGTGCAAAGGTATGAAGGCTACCAGTTTCAGTCTGCATTCATTGAACCTCAGCATTTTTATGTGAGATCCTCCAGCCGTTATCTGACCTTGTCCCATGTCCTTAAACGCATACTATTCATGATTTTTTACTTTAAAACTATGATCAAATAACCATGCGTATCTATGGCATATGTATGATGCACTGGCAATCTCTGTCTTTATGCACTTTTGCCAAATTTGTGCACCTTTATCCGTATTTGTTATTTTTAAATTGTGTTTGGGATATTTCTGGGCAATCTTTTCTGTATGTTAACAAAACCGCTATGTTAGGTCGGGCACTCGGGGTGAGTGGGCGGGGTTAAACACAGAACCACAGCATGGCTAAAAAAATCCTGCACAGTGTGCCTTTAAGTAGGCTATCTGTTGTTGTTCCTTTTTTTCTGTTCTTTTGGACCCTCTTTTAAATTTACTCCACTCGTCTTTGTACCAGGTCGGTGTTGTGCTTGAATATATTGGGCAGAAGACAGATATGCAGTCAAAAGGTCTGGGTTATTTGTTCCAAGAACTCACCTGAGGATGAGTTTATTGTCCTGTTTTACAGTACTTACTCTTGGAGTCCTCTCTGTGGATGACCTAGTCTATAATACTTTCCTGTGTGTGTGTGTGTGTGTGTGTGTGTGTGTGTGTGTGTGTGCACATGTGGGTATACGTATGTGTTCTCCAAGTCCTTGGAACTTTATCATAATTGGCACAAGATTTATTGTAATAAGCTTGGATGAAGGACAAATTGGTCCAAGGAATTGTAGTTGTTGTTTCCCATGTTGAAGACTTGATTAAACTGTGCCCTTGTAATTGAGCATTTTCTGTGGAATATGGTCATTATTTTCAGTCGTTTTAAATCTGCTTGATTGTTGAGTAGCAGGTTTGTGTGAGTGCAGTCTAGTATAGATTGTCTGTGCCAAACACAATGAGTAAATTAAGCCTTAGAGACAGCTAATTGGCTAATGCAGTTAAGAGTGTTTGAATTGAGATAGATGGTCAATATGTTTATCCTTGAACACTTAGGAGAACGACAAATGATCACCCTTAGCCCCCTGTTAAAGGAACTCGGGAAACAGCTGATTAGTTTTAATTAGCAGATTGGGTGACTTCTCTTTGTGACTTTGATTTTAATGAGAGATGTTTATTGGTTTTTCACAATTGTTCAATTGCCAGTACAGCTGCCAGCTGGAATTGTGTCATTATTGGTTAAAGGAAGTCATATTTCTCAAAGGTGACCCTCGCTAAGTTAGAGCAAGGGTTCAAACCCAAGAAGCCTTGAGCAGATCGAATCAGTTGACAGTCAGGCATTTGACAGATTCGAAAACCATTCCTGAAAAACAACAAGCCACCATTTTCAAAGGCCCCCATCCACAGAAGATGCTATGCTGCTGTGTAGATCCAAGAGATTTGGCAAGAGTCTCTCTGAAATCGCCCTCCTCTGAACTAAAGGAGCACGAGGAACGACAGATCCCCCAAGGCAGCGATGCATGTTTCTGTTTTAGCCGTTTTATGAGAGGAACGTTAGCGAAGCGCCCAGGGTCTTTGCTTCTCCCTCTTCTGCAGGCCTGTCTCTCTGTGTTTGGTGCAAGGGGAGGTCCTGTCTAATCTCCCTATTGGGACAGGCGGGTGCTCTGTCGCCCTTCACAAGGTCAGGATTTATTCTGAAGGCCACAGAGCCCCTCTCCCAGCAGTCTCCCAGAATGGGCCCTTGACCTCTGCCTCCGGGGCCCAACTTCACCAGTCTATCATCATGTTCTCGTAGACATAGCCTGCAGTATGTGCATTCAGGGAGAGTAGGGAGCGGGAGGGAGCGGGGGGTAGACGGAAAGAGGACAGAGACAAAGAGAGAAGCTCTCTGTACAGTGCATTGCTTTATTGAAGTTGCTATATATGTTAATATCTTCTAAAATATTTATAACATACATACAACCTTGTGTTGTCATTCTTTTTATTATTGTTATTGCACTTTTTATTATTACAGATTATTTTTTACTGTTGCTGTTGCCATTCATTTTAAAAAAGCCCTTCACTGTTTTAGTGTATGCATTTTCTTTTTACTTTTTTGTTTGTTCTGACAAATTATTTGCTGTTATTTGGCAGGACAGCATGCAGCCAATGCCACTTAAGTATGCCTGAATGTGACGTAGAAGGAGGGAGGGTGAGAGCCAGAGAGCGCTGGCTGGAGCTTTACCGGATTCATGCTAATGATGTCAATCCCTGACTCCGTTCATCTCAGGATTGAGATTTGTGGAAAAGGCCCATATTGAGGCTTTAGCGCGGGCTTGTGTTTGCTCTTTATTTGGAGGATGGGAACGTTGGCACCGCTCTACCCCTCCGCCAGCCCCAGGGGAGCTCGCGCACTGCTTTGTATGAAGTGCTGAGGGGCTGTGATCAGGCTGGGAGATCAGTGATAACTATGAGCGACCTGTTGTTAATAGCCCTCGCAGAGCCACGCACCCCCGGCAGGATTACAGCGTGTGCTTACAGACCTGATAGAAATCTGTTTGCTCCCGTAAGCCTATGCATATTTGTACAGGGTTTTCAAGCAGCTGGGAAAGACTTGGCATTTTAGCACATGTTTGTTTTCACGCATATCAATGAGATTCCCCAGTAAACTTGTTTTGGATTTTTGCCATTTTTTTTTTCCAACATGGCAAAGTGTCTTATTTGAAATTAACTTTTTTAAACACAACATTTGACATCGTTTGTTTCCTTAAAAGCTATCCTGAGTCTCTGTGACACAGGAGGTTTCATAAGCACTGTCTCGGAAGGCTTTTTTATATTAATGCACATCATAATGACCAGATTGCTTGGAGGTCAACACACTTGGAGATGACTGTTGAGTGAGAAAGCCCAGCCAATCCTTTCTGGTGGGCAAAATGATAATGTAGCCAGCTACAAGGCCTCATTAAGTGAAGATAATGTATTTTGGAATGGCTGTCAATGGCACGGGCACCTCTTTTTTTCCATGCGTCTGAATAAATTATCAGCACGTCTGGATGTGAATGCGCAAGTAATTTGCCACTTAGCATAATCTATTATCCACAGTATTGCAAGACCCTATGATTCATCCCATTATCCCTCCAAATACAGCCGCCCCGACGTGTTCCGCAGCACCTACTCGCAGGAGTAAAGTGAAGCGGGGGCCGCCGGAATCATTATCCGAGCCGTCGCGGTGCCCGCGCTCTCCGAACAGGCCATTTTGCTCGCCGGCTGCAGGAGGAGTTCTCCCCAGCAGCACGGCCTCAGTCGCGAGCCCAGGGATGGGGTTTTGCATTCCTTCTGCATCGCGGATCATTTTCCAGAATACTGATGAAGGATGCTGCGCTGCCTGTCATTCCTTCCTTCGCCGCCGAATGCAATCTGACTGCCCAATCGCAGCCTTTCGGCGCGGAAGACGGCGTAGATATGCGAGACCTCGCGCCGCAACTCCGGCTTCGGCCTGTTTACGAAACGACGTCTAGACCGGCCCCGCTGACGCTTTGTGTGCTTCGCGTGCTTCCGCATTCATCGCAGGGATCTTATTATTATTATTTTCATTAATCATTGTCAGGGAGACGCCGGAGCCTTCCCTGAAAGCGTTTAGGTTCATTTTGTTCTGTTATAAATGCAAAAAAAAAAATGCGCGGTATGCCATACATATTAGGAGAACACAGAAGCGTTTACCGCAGAAATAGATCAAAGGAGCTGCAAATAAGGCTTTATGTAAGGATTAGGGTGGTGTGGAAAATGAAACTGGCACAATATTGACAATGTTTATCTAGAAATACATGTTTTTTTTTCTTCTTTATTTCCTTTTTTTTTCACTAGCACATATTGCGCTGCCTGACAGCTTCATTTTCCCCCCCCCCGCACGTCAGTGCATAAGTAGATCGGGAGAGGTTCTGTCATGCCTAATGTCGGACACAGTTTCAGAAATGAAAGGTGCTCGTTTGTTAAACTCAGCCACTGTCTGTGGCTCCACTGAGGCTTCACATTTCCTGCCTGGTTTTGGGCGAAGGAGAGAATTCTGCTTACGCCGCTGTCCTTCCCTCATCGCCTGCATCTGATGGGGGCTCAGAGAGCAGTGCGGGGGCCCCTGGGGGCCCTCAGGGGCTCGTGTGCCGTCGCTGTGATGCACATCCTGTGCGGCTCAGGCACTCTCACCTTCAGAGAATTGCGGGGTGAGCGTTTGCCGCGTGACGCAACGGAGGCTGTGCAGATCGCATGCCGTACGCGGCGCAAAGCGCTTCGTCGTGGGGCGGGTGTGAGCTGGAGTCCCTGTGACTCAGACTGCATGTCTCCATGACAACCGCTGGATGCAGAGGGCGGGTTTGCGCCAGCGAGAATCCGGAGAAACTGGAGCCGATGCCTAACAAAGTACCTTGACCTCACTGTCTGCGATATTCAAACAGGGAAAGGCATTAGCACTGTGATGTGAAAAACATTCAAGGTCAGTGCTGCAGCCAGAGGGGCTAGCTCAGGGGTGGGAAAGCTCATTCCTGGACGGTTGGCGCGTATGACGGCTTTTTCTCCTCCGCCAATTACCCGCCTCAATTGGCTAATTAGCTGTATACTCCAATGCTGGTCCGTCTGAAGATTAGATTAAAGTGAAATATTTCATAAACACATGGATATCTATATATATATATATATATATACTCTAGCTAAAGAAAATGTAACATTTCAAACTTAATTCATATTTTATTTTGTGAGCCCTGGTATTTAAAAATTAGCACTAGGGCCTCTTCAATTTTTTTAAATCTTAAAACTGTAATGCATTCAGCAACCAAGTTCCTGCTTTCTTAACCAATGTTTTGCTGCTAAAACAAGCCCATTCTTTTTTTTCTGGACTGTCAGAAAAGGGTTTGGCTTTCTTTGTATGAACAGTGTTGAAATGGGACCTCATCCCAGTGATTTTCTTCTTCTTCCTTTTCGGCTGCCTCTGGGTGATTTCCATGCATTCTGCGGAACATTCTGGCTTTGTGATGTGTCATCTCCATCACTGCTCTCATTTTCATGTGGGACGGCGTCTGTATTCAACAGAGTGAACATGTTTTTCACTATTGTTGAGATGTCTGTTTGCATTTATCTCTGTCATAGGTTTTGTCATAATCACTTTGGCTTTCTGCAGTGTCTCTCTCTGAAGATGTTTTCCTGGAACTGCTCGAGATATCGTTTTGTCCTCTCTCTTTACACAAATTTTGAAATTGTGTATTGTCAGTTCTCCCTTCCTGTCTGGTTCAGTTCCGGAATAGCTCGCCCTGTTGCTTCTCTGGCTACTGTACACTGTTCACACCACGTAATTGAGGCATCTCCCAGACTAAACAGATCTCAAATTTCTAACAGAAACTGACGACTTGCATAAAATGTTTGGTAAGGCAGCTAGCTCTATAAGCATTTTGCTATAACAAGCAATTCCTCCAGTCACTTCTGCTGGGACAATGAGCAGATAATTAGTTGCATTACTACATTGCTAAATTAGTTATACTGAATTTTATGTATAGAGCCTAAAAAATGGTTGCTATCTTATCAGAATATTATTCATAATTTTGGGGATCCCATCCACACCCAATGCTGGCATGGTGAGGATTTGATGTTGACCTGTAGGCTACATTTTTGTATTTAGGATGCGTACTTTCAGCTAGCATATCACTCTGAACATTTATAAAGTGACACACAGTTAGACCACTGATAAATTTAAAGAGTATTTGTAGCCTACTATACATAATGTGCATACGATATTGTGTAACTAAACAGGCATTGGAACAGGCATTGTTAACCTTTCCCTCTCTTCCTTCCAGATGCAGATCTATATGTACAACTCAGATGATTTTGACAGCCTCCACGCAGCCATTCATGAAAACAGAATAATTGCTGCCATGGCAGTGTTCTTTCAGGTGAGATTTGAGTTTTATATACCTTTTTTTGTTTGTTTTGTAGATCACTGGGATTCTAATGAGCTCTCTCTTTTTCAAAATAATATATCTGTCATTAGGTATGTAAAAACATTCCTTTTTGGGGAAAGCATTTATGTCATAGTGGCTACCACTGTTGTGCTTTGGCAAAGCTGAGTACTGGCGCTGAAAAGCTTTGGTGGTAGCCCCTTTGACCTAAGTGTGTTTTAGTCTTTTGAAGGGCGTTTCTTGATTTTATGTCCATCTTCTTTTGGATATTACAGCTGATGATTTGTTGCATTACTTCTGATTCTTCACAGGCCTTGCTCCCAGGAACACTCTTTTTGATACAAACTTTTGATGTTTTCATTCCAACAGCTTATTTATCCTCTCGTTAATAATGTATCTCGTGTTTGTTTTTTCGTCTTGTTTGAATGGGATGTAAGTTGTCAGTGCTCTTGCAAACATCATATCAAAAGAAGGAGAAATCAGGAAAAAAGTGTGTCCTTTGAAGTGTACACATTTCTCAGAAGGAGAGGGTTAAAGTGCCTTTTGTGTGGTTCAAGCAATGTAATGTAATGTAGAGGGATATTAACACAGTGTCATCTTTGTTGCTATGAATTGGCAGGATTAAGCTCATTTAGTAGATTTGATACGTTGGATTAGATACCTTGCCATCTCACTTGCTCAAAATTCTCCAGTTCAGATCCTTTTCCCACAGAATGGTAATGGTATTTTCTCAATAAAGAGGTAAAAGTGCAGTATTGGAATATGTCATGACAGTGCTGCTCCTGAGGCAGAATTATCATGTCAGCAGAGCATACATCTCTTGCAATATATAGTATTCTATCAGGATGGTCTCCTCTCTCATGACAGATGATGTCCCATCGGGATACCAGAGTCCCCAATCAAAGGATCATATATGCTGAGAGTGGAATGGCACCAGTGTCATTATCAGTATCATTTCATTCCCCTTTTGTTGGTCTCTGCCCCTGTGACACTGTGTGTCAAATCATTCCACTCAAGGCCATTAAGAGGCTTCGGTACAAGGCTGTAAAGGACGGCTGTGCTTCTATGTGTACATTCACATGAATCTTTCATGGATTGATGTTCTGGTGATGAGATGTGGTTATGGTGGACATTTGCACATATATAGTTATGTAATGTCTGCATTTCTAATCTGTTTCTCCTTGTAGTATTTTATTTGTTTTGCTGCCTTAACATTATAACCTAGGAAATTTGATCAAAGGTACAATCAACAGCTTCAAGATACCAGACCATACCTTGGAGAGAAACTAACACTCGTATGCTAATGGAAATTATAGAGAAATGGTGATATAAAGTATTCCATTTCGGTTTATGCTGCTTAAGTTGTCACATATCAGTTGGCATTTTTTCTGGTTTATTGTGTGTTTTATATGGTCACATTTCACATATCATTTCAATGCGTTTTGCAACCTATAATGCACAAGTGATTCAGGTAAATAACATGCTTTTGGACAGCCAGACGGGGCGTCTGGTCTGGCTTTGGAGGCTGTGCTTTGTAGTGGCGCAGGTGAGTGAGCGAGTGAGCGTCTGGATACGGCGGAAGAAAGGAGGAGAAAGCTGAGGGGGAGCGAAGGCCGTTAAATATGAATGAAACCGATTGCCCTCACTTCTGCAGGCTTTGATGTAACACTGGCTCAGGGCAGGCCGTCGCGCAGAGCGCGTGTCGACAGCGACTGGATCCAGGGCCAGAGGACGCTGAGAGCGGATCGATGGCGGTGCTTTCTGTCAGCCGCGGTCCAGGGGAGCGTAGAGAACGGCGGCGCTTCTGAGCGTGCGCCGACTGACTGTAGAGCGGCCACAGGACCTGCCGGGTTAATGGTGGCAGCGGGCTCAGCGCATACAGCCTCTCTCGCACACGGCCAGCTCATGCACCGGACGCAGCGTACACGCATTTCCACTGTGCACAAAGGGAATGACGCTAATACATAACGCGTACACACTTATACACTCACATGCCGACAGACACATATAACATACACACATAAAAATATGACGCACAGACATTCATTCCAAATGTGCACACAAGTAACAATGTGCACACATGCTCACACGCATACGCACAGACACACACAAACAGGCACATGTACACATTGTCACCTAAGTGACAGGGTATTCAGGGTATTCACTCAGACTGGTGTTGTTTGTCACAGCCTGGTGGCTGGAGTTAAGATTGAAAGCTGATGGGTCCTCAGAGGGCCATTATCGTGAAGAAGCAACAAGTGGGGAAGGAAGGTTTTCCTGTTTGGTGATAACCTTAAAGCTGTCCTTCTCCCTCCATCTGTTCACACATCCCCGGCTAGCTCTTTTCCTCACCACTCCAGCCTAACAAATCAATACAGGAGACCACAACAAGCAGGCTGGGTTCAAATACCACACGTATTCAAATCTCTCAGTGTATCTGTGTATGTGTGTTTGTGTCGGTGTGTGGGTGTGGGTGCGGGTGCGTGCGTGAGAGAGGGAGAGAATAGGAGAGAGCCGTGAGTGTGTCTATGTGTCAGTGTTTATGACTGTGTACATGTTTATAGATCATGATGCTGTGCATTAATTAAACCATTTCAGCTGCCAAGGAATAGTATGGCCCAATAGATCTAGTGTCTGTTCAGGCACATATCACATCCAGTTCTACCGTCCTCCCTTTCACTTATCTCACAAAATATCCATCATAGTTTCCTCCCCCCATTTATTTTACTGTCTGTCCAAATCCAAGTTCACTAGTCTCTCACTATGTGAATGCACCTGAGTTTATACTTAGTAAATAAAAAGTAGTCTCGGAGTCAGTTAAATCAAAGCACAAGAGGTACATGTGATGAATATGTTATTCGTCTTTTAATATTGAAGCTATACTGAAGTATTAATACTTGTTCATTTTTAAATATATTTCTCCAGTAAACGCTGCCTTTTGTAGTGGAGAACAGTGTACATTTTCATAATAAGGGCAGGCCTGCTGTGTTTGCCTGTGTCTTTGTTCTCTATATTTAGTCCTCCAAATGCACATTCTTCTGCTTAATTGCTGTGTGCAGAAGTAATTACAGCTGCTATTTTCAATGTGCAAACATGGTGATTTGTAAATAGCATAAATACACGTCCAGAGGTGAGATGGTTATTCTTCAGCTCCCAGGCAGGCTGAAATGGGACACAGGTGCAACTACGGCAAGCGGGAAGAGACATGCATGAGTCATACTGCACTATATAGCATCCCTGTATCGTGTTTACAAGAATTAAAGCCACACTGTGCAATGAGGTTCTTTTCTTTTAAGACACAATTTGATTTAGTGGACCCTCGTTGCAATGCTTCAGTTAATTAGTTAAAATATCCCCTCCCCTCAGGGGGGAAAGCCAGAGAACAGAGGGGGAGAGGGGTTAATTGAACGTGGAATGATAAGTAGGTTGGCGTTCGGCGTTTCTCCTCTGGTTCTGGACGTCGGCTCTTTTGGGGACCGACGGCGGTGACCGTCGGCGCGGTATCAATCGGAAAGGGCGAGCGGGCGACCCCGGTTCCCGCTGAGGTTTGCGGGGAGACGCGCTTTAAAAGGCAAACATTAATAATGAAAGTGCTATTCCCCCGCCGCCGGCGTCGTCCTGAAGCAGGCAGATCTGGCACAGAGCTGCTAAAATAAGCCCCTTGCTGATTGGGCCTCCCTGTCCAGCGCAGTCTTTTCCCATCCGCGCGACGCTGCCCGCTAACTCCTGCAGCCCCAGAGCTCTGGGATCGGCCATTTGGTCCTGGGCAGCCGCCGTGCCTCCAATCAATCAGCTCCCTGCCTGCTCGCGGGCCCCTGTCTCTCCCGCCTCGGCCCTTCATCCGTCTCCCCGTTCAGCCGGGCGAGTGCCAGGCCGGCCCTGGGAGGCGGGGCGCGGGGAATCGCCGCGGCCGCGGTGAGGGAAGGGGGCGGGGAGAGCTGGAGCCGGTGAGGGAGAGGAAGCCGTTGTTCCTGCTCGCCGTCGATTGTCGCCGTTTCGTCAGTCGCCGCCCCAGAGAACGCTGCTGCTGCGGCTCCCTTGGCCTCGCGGCCCCCTTTTGAATTCCGTTTCATGTCGGGAGCCGTTGAGAGCGGAGGCTCCAGCGCACCGCGCGGATCTCCCACAGGCCTTTGAAACTGCACCGCGCGCTGCGTCGGAGGAAGGAACAGAGGCCAGGGGGAAGCCGAGGGGCCGGTGGAAGCACGTAAACGCTTTCCTGTGCGGCCCCTGGGATGGCTGTGCTGCTGGGCCGGACTCAGGCCTGCTGCAGTTCCACTGCTCGGGCCCCAGAGCTCGCCTGGCCTGGGACCAGCAACAGGAAGCCCTATTTATATCCTGGAGTACTATCCTGCGCAGGGAAACTTCAGGCAAATAAAGTGCTTTGGAGTCGACCAAAATGGATGGCTTGGGGCTCCTATTTGTCATTTTTAGCCTGCAGGAAATGAATGTGGAGAAGCGTTCTCTTGTTTTACTCTGACAGTTTTGATGGTAGTGTACAAACAACCTCTGCACAGGAAGCTTAGCAGTTATTCTGTTTGTTTTGTGTGTGTGTGTTTATGTGTGTGTGTGTTTATGTGTGTGTGTGTGTGTGAGTGTGTGATCCCTGTGTGAACCCCCAACAACAGGCTGTTTTTCAAAATAATCTATAGCACTGTTTCCCTCGCTAGAGAATGGCAATATCTGCATGCCATTGTAAACAGTCCCTCCTGCTGTTGCCAACCATCCTCCCCCCCATTAAAAAATAATCATAATAAAAAATAACTCTTTCTAATTTTGCCTTGGAATGAAAGGCTTATGATCATCAAGTGTTTTTTTCCTCTCATGTGTGTACTGGTGAAAGCCCAACATGCACAAATCTACTCCCCACCACAGTGCCTCTTTCCTTCTCTTCCTTTAACTCACACCATTATTTACAGAGCTGTTGCATGGAGTGATTTATTGATTTATTTATGTATTTATTTTTAATCCCAAGTCCAGAGCTGTAACAGAATTGCCAGTGATCATGTCTGTCCACATTCCCCGCCCCAGCCACGGTACTGAACACCACTGGAGCTAGGATGTAGTAATCACCACATAATACGAGCATATGTGCTGCTCTCAATCCCTCCTGAAAAACCGCTTGATGAATAAAGCATGGCCGTTTCTGACACGAGCGTACAACTGCATGCATAGTTAAATTCCGAAACTCAGCCTCCTATCAACAGTTTATGTCTCGTGCGCGGCTTGAAAAACAAGACTGTGAATAATAAAGAGTACGCACACAGCAAGAATCCCTGTTCCTCTGCTGCTTTGACATCAGTACGTACTTAAAAGGATGCAGAGGGGCTTTTGGCTGGCCTCTGAGGTACGGTTGAGGTCTGCTGCGGTTTGCTGGGGTGTCTGGTGAGCGGGTGGCTTCTGCCCGCCGTCCCCTTGGGCGGGGCACGTGTTCCGACTCGGAGATGGTCGTGTGAGACGAGAGCGATCCGCCGCCGCTGGGCGTAGAGGCCAGATCTGAGGTGCAGTCTCTTGTTCCTCCGCAGGTCGGGGTGAAGGACAACCCGGCCGTGGACCCCATCATTCATGGACTGAAGGGCGTGGTCCATCATGGTGAGTCCTTCTCCGCATGCTTACTGTTCACCTCTAGGCGTGGCATTTCACTCCTCATTAAATCCTGTACACTGGAGTCCAGCAAGCTACCCAGTTACATACATCAAGTACGTGTGTGTAAGTATATATAAAAGAGGAAAAAAGTATGCTTTGATAATATTGATATGTGATAAAAATGTGAATATTTTAGTGTTTGTCTGTAAAATATAAATTTTATCCGTACCAATACGGATGGTGCTAGATGAGTTTATCCTGTTCGCAAAACGAAATGACTAAAATAACATTTTTTTCAAGGCTTGTTGACGGGGGTAAAATAATGTTTGGGTAACCTCTGACTACCCATATTTATTACGTCTAAACAAACACAATTTAGTATTTAAACCAAAGTAAAGTAAATGTAGAAATTTTGACAACACTGGTTATTTTACTGTGTGTCCACTACAAGATATGCAGTAACAGTCATAAACAGACGACTTCCTTTAAGACACCATTTGTGCTTGAATTACTTGCCTGGATATACTGTAGCCGCCACGTCAAATTACCACAGATAGAATTCCACACTAACGGCGTAATGTGAAGTTTCCATGACGAGCCTTAGAGCTTCCTTTCTCCAATGCAGATATTTCCCAATTAACAAGTGTAATTGAAGGAGGTCTAATTTTGACATTTAATTGAACCAGTGTTAACACACGTGCTGTGGGTATGTTTGATGTATGTCTCTCATTGTCGTGGTTTTGGTGAGGAGGTCATCGTTCTAGATTTTGCTTAGGTTTGTGGCATGGCATATTGCATTGTAGGTGGCATAAATCAGTCAATGCCACTGTGTCCTTCATCTTTCAGAACTCATTCATTGTTATGGAAATTGATAGGAAGCTGCTGTTAGATGTACTCTATGCTGTGTGTGAGTCTGGTCTGTTGTTTTTTTGTGTAAATGTAATACATTTAAAATTTGGCGGCACCCTGAGGGAGTCAAAAATAGATGTAAGTCCTGCCCTTTGAAATGGACAAAAGCATAAAACAATCTACTGAATGCAGAATCTCCCTGCTGTCTTTATCAGTTACCGGCCTTTTAAACCTTTTATCAGTACCAAAGCAGGAGTGAGTCACTGGGTGCGCAAACTGTGGATCTGTATTAGCTCCAACAAATCTGATGTGATGCTTTGTCTTGTTTAATTAAAACTTTCTGATATTTTAGGCCAGAGTAATTTTGATCTCCATTTTATTTATTTATTTATTTATGTATGTATTTATTTAAAGCAGCATGTGATTGAAAGTCTAATTGTATTTTTGAAGTAAACTCCAGATCAGAATTATTTGGATCACAAAGGGTATCTCAAATTCCAGTTCATAATCCAGATCAATCTGAAATATCTGATTGAGTTTTGGAAATCCAGTCTGGTGTTCTGTTGGGATGTGGCTTGGAACTCATCTGACTTTGAGAGCACAAGGAAAGCATAGGCAATACGTACACACACTGCATGCTCTCTAAAATACATCCGCATTCAGGCATATTTCATGCAGATTTGTGTGTTTGTGTGTGTCTGCCTCTCTGCATGTGTTTGTGTATGTGTGTGTGTGTGTGTGTATTTGTGTGTGTACGTGTGTATGTGTGTGTGTGTGTGTGTATTTGTGTGTGTGTGTGTGTGTATGTGTGTGTGTGTGTTGTGTGTGTGTGTGTCTGTGCGTATTTGTGTGTGTGTACGTGTGTGCGTGTGTATGTGTGTGTGTGTGTGTGCACGCGCTTGTAAAATAAGGAATGACTTGTATCTTATGGTATGTAATGTGACTTCACTGCTTAAATGGCCATGTACTGTAGCCCTGTCTTTTGTTCTCAGCTTAGAAACCAAGTCATGTATGTGTGCTGGTGAATTATAATAGATTCTCTGTTATCACTTTTGCCCTCATTCATGCTGAAAATATAAGAGGGGTTTGTGAGGTAGTAAAAACTTCATTTGTCTTGACGATTTTGGGCTTTCGGGGAGATCTGAAGCCCCAGACTGACATCACTGTCTTTGTATCTCATGCCTTTTATGAAACCTTTGTCTAGCAAATTCCCTTAGACTAGCATACTTTGCAGTCTTCAACACCATGCAATCTCTGTACATCACCTTTTGGAATAGTGTTATTTGGACCTCACTGTACCCTGTTAAAAATGTATCTGTTTCTAAGAACAAATGCTTGTTTTATATTCTCATATATTCTCTTCTGTGTATGGTAATATAACCCTCAGTGAGACTGTTAATAAAATTAAGGTTGTTTGCATATTCTTTTCAGAAGTGTATTGTGTGTGTGTGTGTGTGTGTGTGTGTGCGTGTGCGTGTGCGTGTGCGTGTGCGTGTGTGTGTGTGTGTTCTGAGCCGTGCTGTGCTGCTGGCAGTAATGTAGCTAAATCGAGCAGAGCTAGCTTCCTCAGGCTGTAGGCTTAAAGGCTGTTGACAGGCTTAGATGAACACCTCAGTTTTGTAATGACTGCTCAGCTCTCCGGTGCATGGAGTGGAGCAGTTGATGTGAAAGACGGGTGTGAAAAATTGTAGCCTTGAGATCATTTTAAGGATAATAATATGCAAAGAGAAATAAATAGATGCATTTAAAACACACAGACATATTCTCTCTGCTGGCAGGCACTGGGAAAGAAGGAAGGTGTAAGGTGTAAGTGTTTAAACACAGAGCCCATGCTGCTGGTGGGTCAGGACAGTTGATCTGCTCATGTAATCATCCATTCACTACTTAATGTTACTCACACTTAAATATTAATCATACACTGAAGCAGGGACACAGTCTGAGTGCAAAGTCATATATTAAGTAACACAGCACAGCAAGATACTGCCGTAACTGTTCATGTCTGCTCGCTTTAGAGCTTTTTAAGATGTAGACAGATGTAGTGATCTGGTTTTAGCTCAGCTTATTCAAATGTACATGTACAATGCGTGACCCCATCCAGAAGATAAATTTACTATTAATAATTGATATTACAACCTACCAGGACTGTCTGTTGCACATATACAGTACTTAAAGTTTTAATAAGCATCACAGTGTATTAGACTTATGGACTAAGCATTGATGCATACATACACGTTAG
Organism: Anguilla rostrata; assembly: GCF_018555375.3. Classification (NCBI taxonomy): domain Eukaryota; kingdom Metazoa; phylum Chordata; class Actinopteri; order Anguilliformes; family Anguillidae; genus Anguilla; species Anguilla rostrata. The sequence goes on from NC_057945.1 coordinate 26,449,243, forward strand.
TTCATGTATTCCTTTGATAGTTTTGCATGATCAACCAACCATAAAGAAAATGAACATACTGTATTATTATAGCGTTGTCATGCGTGGCCAAACTTTAAAAAAAAATAATAATAAAAGTCAGCTGATGATCTTAGCCGCCTACATGTTTCATCTATGCTACTGTATTGCCAACACGTTTCTCTCTCCATTGCTGTACATTTTAATTGCTGTGGAAAATGGTGTCTTAATTCTTTCTGGAGGCTCCAGGTGTTCTTGGTTGTGCAGTGAACATTGTCCGTGGTGGCATCAGTACAGGTGGTAAATGCAAAGCGGCGATCATTAACGTGCTATCATCCATCATGCGGGTGTTAAGGAGGCGATCCAGGTGGCGTATGTTCAGTGTCTTCAAAATGATGGCCTCTCGTATACTCGGACCGGTAGGCCTCTCTCAGGTGTGTGCCAGACTGATGCACTCACACTCTGAGTTTGGGCAGCCAAAAGGATAAGGTCCATTAAGGGAATTATCGGCAGGCGGGTCAGTAGAAGCAGCCATCTGGATAGGTTTTAATTTATCACTTCATAAAAGGAATCTGTCCACACTGGATACTCCCCTCCACATACACACTCACTGTTTGTATTGTTTATTGTTCAAAAGCTGTACAGGTCTTGTAGCAATCATTGATTTTGTTTTGATGATTGCTGATACATGAAATTCATGAAAAATACAATAACTGGAAAAGTATCTCATATATATATTCTAAATGTACTGTAAAATGCAGCATTAGTTATATGATGTTTTTTTTCCCCTCATAATAAAAAACGGTACATTTGAATCACACTATTTCTTATAGTCTGGCCAATATATGTGAATAAATGTCTGTCATAACTGAAACTTTCATGATCTACTGTGCCCATTGGCTATGATAAATTATGAATGATAATTTATGTGTTATCTGACAAAGCTCTCATTCTGTTCCTGAAAAGTGTTTAAAACTTTAGAGAGCAATTTACATTTACAAATGGAAAAAAACTCATTGTAAGAGAGAGAGCAAAAATTACACGCAATTCATAAAATGAATATGCAAGTCGATACTGAGGGAACACAAATACACACAATGCATCTGACTTGTGCCACACCTCTCCTCAGCCTCCCTGGAGAACAGCGTTCACACGCGTCAGGCACACCTGTACAGGATATGAGCTCTGTAAACAGGTGCGAGACAATTAACTCATTAACAGTCATGTAACACCTTGGCTTCTGTGCGCACGACAACAACAATCAACCCTGTCAGGAGTTCGAGTAATGGCAGAACTAATGAATATTGACAGGGTTGGAAATTAATTGTGCGATTCTGTTCGGTAGGGTAAAAATTGCACATAAACAGCATCACGTTTAATGCAATTATTAATATACTTACTCCGGTGGTAGGCCTGAAATTACGTTACATATAGCTTTGGGGTAAAATGTATTTTGCCAATTATTGTATTTCATTTTCTTGTGAAGATATTCATAGTGCCCATGCTTTGCATTGCATTTATTAGTATTTCACATGCGCAGTGCTGTATTTCTTGCAAATAAAGTGTAGAGAAAATGAATGTGTGGTAATCAGCCCAATGAGTTCTGAGTGCTCCGGTGTTTCATCATTGAATTCTGCACTGTTTCCCCAATCACAGCTCTGACTGATTATTTGTAGAGGGATGAAATTGCATCTATGTGGTGTTAAATGCAAAGATGTCCTGTGACTACAACCCTTTTCATATTTTCATTTTTTCATTTTTTGTCAGGATATTTCTATGGTCCTCTTGATCTGAAATCCGATGAGGCTTTTCTTGTGCTAAGCATTTTTTATTATGATTTTATCTTGTCCCACAGAATACACCATTAAGTTTCATTTTGAAAGAATGCATCAGTGGTTTTTACTTGGAATTTGTTCTGTTTTTTTATTCTTACTTTTTTCTTGGAAATCGGATCATACAAATGATGAAATATTATAGAAATCAATTCAGCGGTTGACGGAATGGTCCATTTGTTAGATCTGGTGGAGGATGGATGCCAGTGCTCTGTAGCCACTCATAGGGATTAAGTGGCCGTAGAGAAAGCAGCACTAGGCACACTGACTTTCTATGTGTTGTTCTTACCCGTGCAGAAAAGGAAACATTCCTGGAGCCCTTCATTCTGAGAGACCTGCTGCCATCATCTCTGGGAAGCTACTACCGCTACACCGGCTCCCTCACCACCCCCCCCTGCAGCAAGATTGTGGAGTGGATTATCTTCCACCGACCTGTGTACCTGTCTTACCAACAGGTGAGCCTGGCCCACCCAGACACTTGACCCACTGTCTAAAGTAAATTGCCTAAACTAACATCCTCTACCTATAATCTATCTATTAAATCACTGACTAGAGGTCAATTATTATTTTTTTTAAATCTTAGTGTATTAAATATAATATTGAAATGGCTGTTCATATGGCTTATTCATGAGGGTTGATGTACTGTAACTGCAGTAAACAGCAAGGCTAAAATGATGAGTCATGCTAGACAGCATAGCATATAGGGTTATCAGGTCATGAGGGCACTAGAGCTGTCAAAAAATATTCAAATTTCGAAAACTATTTGAAAATCTTTCTTTTTTTAAAGTTCGAACCTAAATTTGAGCATTCGAATATTAGTTTTGGATCCCGCGTATTGTAATTAACATGCAGGCTTTAATTTCATGCGGCGAATCATGTTCATGCACGCATTTCCTGTGCTAACGTTACTTCTTCTGTCAACAAAAGACGTTCTGCCCTGGACCCCCTAAACAGGGATTTCCTATAAACAATCATTTCCCGATGATTAATAAATGCCGATGTGTGGCAAATTACATCCACGTGAAAGTGCTTTATTCATTTGCGCATTAGGCTATAGAAACTGCAGGGGGCTCATTTATAAAATGAACTTGCGTGCATACGTCAAGTGAAGACCTGACGTAGAGCGACGACTGTTTCCACGGTCAAATCGAGTCATGTTGAAATTTTTTGAATTACTACTTTGACGTGATTTTCTATCACACAGTTGATCTAAATTATGTTTTGTAAACAAGGCCCCAGATGTAGTAACCTAGTATTAAAGTTCACCGATGTCCTCTATTCTACTGCTCGCTCATGGAAAATAACGCGTAGGCCAGTTTAGAGGGAGCGTCACGTGCATATTGCGCCCGACAATAAGCGGCTTATTTTTGTGAATTATAGGCAAATGAAATTCGAATATATTCAAATTCTAACTAATTACAGAAGCTAATATTCGAACTCAATTTCATGGCACTTTTGACAGCCTTAGAGGGCACCATTTTCTTTTCCGTAGGGTTCGAAATGTGGAGAAGTTAATTTTATAATATGCCTGAATGCGTTGACTCAGGGTTCATCGGGAGGGGGCCAAATGCACATTACTGATTTTGTTTTTATTTTTATTTTTAAATTTTTTGGGCGAGGTGGGTGGGAGATGGCGCTGTGGCATGCCGTGTCACCTAGCTTTTATTCCACTGAATCTCATATTTCTGCACTGAAGCAAGGAGAGAGCTTCCAGGAAGGTGTGATCCTTAGAATCCACAGCCAGTCTGCATTCGATGGCAAATCAGCCATTAGCATTTTCTCTGCGTTTCCTTCAATGCTCGGGTTTAGTCACTCTTTTATATGCAAATTTATACGGAGAGGGCATTTCCCTTTATATTTAAATGGGTTTTTGCACATGGTGTATTTTTTTGTCTTGACCCTGCTTCAGAGATGTATATCTGAACTGACTGAATTCATATTTCATAAGCAAAGCTGTATATTTGAATTAACAGAATGTATTCCTCAAGGTGCTAAAATTAATCGGACACAATGCTGTCAGCTTACCCCGGTGTCACAGAGCATACTGATCAAATGTCATCCTCACCGTCACCGTAAATAATAGTGGAAATTCAGCACACAGGAAATTTCATTTCTAATCTCTTCATTTAGCATGCACAAACTCCTCTTCCCTTAAATGAGGTTTCAGGAAATCTGGTCTTGATAACATAATTCAGGTTGCAGAAAAAATTGGAGTGTATCTCGTCATCATGTCATAATTTAGGTTACAAGAAATCATTACCTGATCTCATCCCAGCGTGATATCGGGGACACAAACACAATTTAAAAATCCATAGCACATGCTGTCCAGAGCTATTTCTCTGCAGCTCTCAAAATAGTCTCTCTTTTTTTCCTTTTTATAAAATGACGATTTCTGCATTGCACCAGATAAGTGCGGTCAGTGCACATTTTGATAGCTCACCTGATGAGCAGGGCCGAATGCTGCGGACACTCAGATCATTTCTCAGGAAATGAGTAAGCAATTAAACACGCTTCTCGCCTTCTGCAGTGTGCTCCTGAGACAAATGCGTACCTTTGCTGTAATTAAAGCTTGGCTTCTGCAATCTGAAATTACATATCTGATGAAAAACTGGTGGGCTCTCTTTTAGTTTCTTTTTGAGGATGTGTTGATATGTAAGGTGCTTGTTTTTCTATCAGTGTAATGAATCTGTAGATTTCATTGTGGTGACAGTGATTGAACAGTACATGCCTGAATAATGTTGAAAATGCAGATTGAAGAGAGAAATTTTGCTGACTACATGACCTCTAAATATGTGTGTTCCCATACCCCAACAGGAGAAGGATTCTTGTTTGAAATTGTTGGAAAATGGCCTGTTTGTTTCTTCATTCTGAACTATTAAACCGATCACCCCCAAGTTAGCTGCTATAAATACTGATCTCATTCTTCTGAAATGACCTGAACAAGACTAGTATCAGGACAGATATAGAAAATATTCAGACTGGGTTATCACATGAAAAGTACTGGCTGTTCATTCATAGGCATGATTTGTCCTTTATAATTGATTGATAAGGCAGTGCTTTGTAATGGCCTACAAGTTGTTCAGAGTGCTGCTGTATTCATGTGCCTTTCCATCCTGTTGGCCATCTGTTCGTAATAGTCTCTGATGGAATAACATACAGTCTGACAGACTTGTGGATCAAACCTGACACTAATATTGTCCTTGCTTGTCCCCAGAACACTGTCAGTTTTATAGTCACAAGGGCAAAGGCCACAAAGTCTCCTGAGGATGTTGATTCAGAGACTCTGACTTGGACTTGGATTGATTCACGTTCACAAAAATTGCCCTTTCTGAAAAAGCCATGGTTCATGGTGGATCTTGAAGCTTTTATTTATTTATTTATTTATTTATTTATTACCTCCTCCAACAGTCATTCTGTCTGTCCGTTTGTCTGTGTGTTAGCCAGATGTCACCAAATGTTATGAACAAGTTGCATGAAACTGAATAAGCTTTCATGATGATTGGCCAAAGGGGGCATGGCAGTAGGCGTGGCTTTCACAAAAAGGCATACAACTTTCAGACGGATTCACATGAAACGTTGTATGCCTGTCTGCAGACATGAGAGGCAAACCCTATATTATTGTCCCAATCAAACAAAATGGGGGTGCTGGGGAGCTAATTTCCAACCACTGAACAAATGCAAGTATAGTGCTAATTGGCCATGTGGTATTGCCATAACAGACAAAATTGTTTAAGAGTAGCTAGAAATTAACATGGCATATTTCATGCCTGATTTGAGATGCAGTGATGAAAATGAATGCATCTCCTGAAGGGCATGGAAGAAATTATTACCTTTTGTTGAATATTGCACATGTGGAACTGGCATTTGACAAATGCATAGTATGGTGGAGGTACAGTATGAGTGCCATCTTCTATTTTATTTATTAGATTTGCAGCAACGAAATACATACATTTTTTTCTGTTTCCTATTGAGTTAAAAAAAAAAAAAAAGTATCAAGAATCCTAGCTAACATGAAAGGCTTCAAGAACACTGGATAACATTCCATTTGTTGTAACCTCCTGATGGCACTATTGTCCAAAACCTTGCACAGACAACATGTATGCACATGTATGTACTTGTAGCTGATCCTTTGATAATTATCATTTAGTTGTGGAAAAATATTTTAGAAAGACAATCTAACATTAATGAAATAGTAATTAACAATAATTAAATAGTAAATACTAGGCTGACAATTGATACAGATAATGCAACTTTAAATAATAGAAGAACCTTTAAATATAAGTATTGAAGTGAAAGATTAATTTTGGATGAACCAAGTTTCTATTCCTTTTTAAATTGGCAGCAATATCGAATAACATTCTGCGAGTATCTGTGTCCTGTTCATTGTGATATTTACCCTAAATAATACTTTTAAATAAATTGTTAGTTGGGATCAAGGTTACTGTGTTTCCTGTTAATGTTTTTTTTTCTTTTCCAAATTACAATTTTCATATTACTTTTACATTTGACATTATCTCCACCTACCTTCTATATCTTGTCCATTAGACATTCATTAAACTTCTTTACATAATAATGACCTTATTACCTCAGTGGTATTGTAGCTGCAAGTATTCTAATTCCAATTTCTGTATGTTGCTTTTATTAGATATGTATAGAATATTCCACACTCCTTGTATCGAGTCTGTTATTTGCATTCAGGATGGTATCATCCCTCAACAAAGATGTTTTATTTCTAGTCTGACAGGAAATTGTGGCCTGTGGTGCCTGTTGTTTCAGTCTAACCAAGTTTTAACAGCCATTTTCCATCAAAGCGACATGTTTAAGTCTAAATAAATTCACACAATCTTAAGAATCAATATATGAAAAAGGCAAGTAATATATTCAGTCTTTTAAATAATATTTATCAATGCTACATTAGCAGAGAAGACTTCCAGGCATTTGTATTTTTTGTGGTTTGGCAAAATATGAATTTCCCACTGGAGGTGGCACTCCAATGAAATGATCCCACGTCCCCACCAGAGAGTGTGTAAGATAGCTTTATGTTGATTTTGAACATCTCATTAATCTGCATGCGGAAATGAAGACTTCCAGACATGCGAATGAGTTTGAGGTTAACCAAAATGTGAATCTCTCTCTCTCTCTCTCTCTCCCCCTCTCTCTCCCTCCCTCCCTCCTTCCCTCCCTCTCCCTCAGTTCAGGCTTTTGTTCTTGATCAGTCTAGGAAGTAGGTCATTGATAGTGACAGACATAGCTTTCGGGGGGCTTTTAGAGTAGATCGATGTTCATCTACTCTGCCATGACAACCAGCTGAAAATGGTTCCATTTGTAACACCTGGAACGTTCTGACATCTCCCACCAAATTGTATGCGTTAGTCTGTTCTTTTGTTTGCTTTCTGTTTTTCGTTAAAACACTGAAGCACTGAACATCCTGTGCATATAACACAAAGAGAGAATTCCCTTATTCACATTGAGAAAGATTTCACTTAGAATAAGCATTATATTTTTAATGGGGGTGGTGGAGGCGTTTACCCTGGAGGCGACTAACACATTTGGTTCTGATTTAGATTTTATTTATTTCTTTTTTAAACCCCACACCATGATTGAAATTCACTGTTGATAAAACATTGGCAGACATTGGACAGGCTTGTTTGAGGCAATGTTGATAGTTTTTATGTTTAATGTTCAATTGAATATTGGGAAAGAGTATGCATAGTTCTTTATCCAGGTGTTAATGGGTTCTAATCCCAGATGGGGCATTGCCATGGGACATTAAGCAAGGTGTTTAACCCGTAGGTCTTCTGCAAAGTGTCCAGCTGTACCCATGAATTCACCCAAATCTCATGGTTCTCGTATGCTGGAGCTTTTCAGTCTCATTAAAAATTCAGCCTTTTGAAGAAGTGGTTACCTGGTGCTGACATCTCTGAGAGTAGCTGCTCTTTTCTTTTACAAATTTGTTTCTTTAAAAATTCTAAAATTACTTGTGTGGTGCCAGGCTGCACAAGTGGCAATTCCTCAGAGCGACTTGCAGGATTTTGGCCTTGATTTTAAATCAAGATTTGTCCTGAAAACTCATGATTATATTCAATTGATAGTTCGTGTAATTGTGTTTGTGAACTACAGGGATGAACACTTCAATTTCTTTTTAAATCAAAGGTAAAATTTTGATTGAGTCAATGTGTATGTCTTGTAATAAGGTGATGCAACAGTACATTACCTGAATATATTGAACAAATGGATCTCATTGCATATGCTTAGGATATAAATAATACACTAAGGTAGTGTCTGATGCACTGAATCCAAAGCAAAAATATGATTAAGCTTGAGTCAAATGCTGATCCAAGAACAAACAAGAGTTTTAAAAAAAGATGAGCACTGTTTAGTTATAAGGTTGCCATGGCACTTGAAAGATGACACACAGTCACTATTTATAGGAGTGCAATGAAAATATGTTTTTAGAAATGCCTTTATATTAAAGTGTGTGCATGGTTACAGGAGTATTGATGACCAGCAACATCTGGGCGCATCTTTATACGTATGTTCCTCCCAGTGTGGTACTTTTTAGGATAAGGGGCAGTGTTGCTGTCTTGTCATACATCCTAGCTTCTGACTAAATAAGAACACACATACTAAACAGAATATGAGTCACACATACCGAATGCAGAAGTAGCATGATGGGAGACGGGTGAAATTTTGGTAAATTCATAAAAACATGAATTTACATGAATTTAAATTGATAACAGGTAAAAAATAAATAAAAAAATACATAAAAAAACACAAGCTGTTGTTCACACTTCTAGAATAGTGGCTCCCTAGCACAACATTGGACATTCAGCTGGAGATAGTGTCCACGGCCTGCAGTAGTGTTTCAGCAAGCTGAGTCTGTCCCCGCTATCAGAAAGACAATACACATACATGTGGACACACGCATGACCGCACGCACCCACACACACACGCACACGCATGCACGCGCACACGCTCACCTGTGAAACTATTACAAGTTTGAGTGTCCTCAATAAGCCAGCTCTGCAGCCTGCAGAAATGGACAGTGAAGTGTTTTCACCAGTAACCATGCAAACTGCGCATCTGGTCTCAAACACAAACAACAAAGGAAAAACACTCTCAGACAACTCATTTTGCTGTGGGCACTTTTCACCACACCTATCTATATATTTGTTTTTCAATTAAGTTTGTTGTCATCCAGTTTTTTTTTCCAGTTAAGTTATTCTTTCATCTGTGGGCAATACAAATTCTGACAATACAGATATTCATGAAACACTCCTGAACTTATATTTGGGGACATTTGTTGCCATCAGCTCTGCATTGTCTTCATTGTTGTTTGCCCTCATCCAGTTTTGCTATTCATTTTTCTACAAAAATGTGGAGAGTACAGCCATGGTCATGGAAGGCTTGTATTTTTTGTATTCAGACCTTCAGATAGCTCATTTCTGTGATGGAGTGCAAAACAGCTGTTCTTGTTTTTGTATTGCCCTTGTGCACATTCTGATTAGTTTGGATTTGGATTACTGTGATTTATCCATGGCAGGTCATTGCAGGTACACTTATATATTCACGTTTTTACTCCATTAAATCTCATGTCATGTTTTGTTCATATTGTTTGGTCCAGTATTCTCTGTTTGACAATAGATAGACTGGTACTGTAGATAGATAGATAGGTAGATAGATAGATAGATAGATAGATAGATAGATAGATAGATAGATAGATAGATAGATAGATAGATAGATAGATAGATAGATAGATAGATAGATAGATAGATAGATAGATAGATAGATAGATAGATAGATAGATAGATAGATAGATAGATAGATAGATAGATAGATAGTGGTGCAGCCTCTCTTCCTCTTCTTAGGAGGATTGCTGGGTACGGTACAGGTATAGTAGCTGTGTGGGGACTTCCTGTTTTTCTGGCTTCCTGACATGGGCGTGGCTCTCTCTCCTTCTCCCCTCAGCTGGAGGCCTTCTACTCCATCTTCACCACAGAGCAGCAGGACCACGTCAAATCGGTGGAGTACCTCAGAAACAACTTCCGCCCGCAGCAGAGCCTGGACAACAGGGTGGTCTTCAAATCCGCCGTCAAGGACGCCTGGATCCCAGATTTCACCGATAGCCTGGGGAATCCCTACGGCACGGAGTCATCCAAAGGTGCCTTTCACATACCTGTCTTTTCCCTCTGAGAAGTTCTAAGCATATCTGTGCCTTTTGTCGGTCTTAGCAGTGGATGCATGGACGGGCTGTTGGGCCCTGGAGTATCGGTGTGGGCTGCAGTAGGGAGTGTCAATCACAGAGACAGACATGTGTCTAGAAGATTGTTTGCGTTGATCTCGGTGGGGGCAGTGTTATTGTAAAACATGAGCTAAACGAAGGCATTCTAACAAGCCTCAATGTCTGCTAAACAACATGAGTCACTGTTGATAGGGGCGATAACACGTCATTCCTCACCGTGTATACTCTGTACCGTGACACTGCGTATACACTGTGTTATCCCACGCTGCATATACTGTTATCACACTGTGTATACTCTGCGCATTTAAATACTGTATACACTGTGTAATCCTGTACTCTATGTCAATCCACACTGTGTGTGTTGAAATGTCATGCTGTGCCTCTCCTGAAGACCGCATGGTGTGCTGTGCTTTTGATTGTAGCCTTTGCACAGTACAAAGAACAAATTGAAAATTAAAAATGAAATGTGATAAAGGGGGAGTGCAAGGGATGCCCGTGAAAAGCTGGAGGCACATTTCCTGTGAGAGGGACTGTCAGGTGGGCAGGCGTATGGGATGGATGAGCGGGAAAATAACAAGCTGGAGACAGGCGCCATAATGACAGGCTTTCAGGGACAGCTTGTCATACCTCCTCACTCCACGCACCCCTCTCACACCTCCACCTACCCCTCCACACAGCTCGGCTTTGCGTCCGGTGATGTCATCATTACGGGACGAATCTCTGCGCCAGTGTTGACAGCATCGCCGTTTCGTTCGCCGTTCAAAAACACGCCGGGCGCAGACGAGAGATCCGCGGCTGCCGTCGCCCGTTTCAGCGGGGCGGCGAACGCGAACGCCGCTGGAATCACCATAGCGACATCGGAAAGCCGCGCTCTGCTCGCAGGCCTGCTTATGCAACGCTCCAGCGTCACACTTGACAAATGATACAATTCCATCAAATCAAGCGCGCGCGCCTTTGTGTAAGAAAGCCCTGCTGGAAAAGGCAAGGCTGCTTTTACATACCGTTACCCGCTCGGGGGGAATTAATTGCGCTCTGCTCTCAGCTCACCCCCTGTAACCTTGAAAGAAAAGGGGGGAAAAAAGACAAAAAGGCATAACCGATGACTGCCTTTGCCCAGGCCTCTCAGATCATAAATTACAATTATCGTTGCTCTGGTCTCAAAGGTTGACCGAATAATAGAAGCCAAATCTAAACAATCAGTGTGACGTGGGTAATGAAGTCCTGCAGGAGATCTCCCCCTCACCATTAGAATTAATACCAGCCACCGTGTGTTAACCGCGTGAGCCAAAATAAAATGCTGATGAGATCATGTTTTTCTGTACATTGAATGATAGTTTTAATTTTAGCTAAAAGAATTGATTGGTAGATACAGTACATAGACAATGTTCTAAGCCTCCCCCCCCCCGCCCCCCGAACAGTGATGAAGCAGGATCAACGTAAATTGAGAGCAGAGGGTGTAATCATTAATATTCCTTCTAAAAATAGGCCAATATAAATGAAGCCGGCGGGGTGAAATTGCTTTTGTGGCATTTGCTGGTGTGGATTAGACCATAACTGATATGGTTACAGAACTGTTTGAAAAACAAAGCCGGCAGAAGTGGGGGGTGAGGAGCCAGCGAGTGGGCGTGGCCTGTGGGTGGCAGGAGTTGCTTAGAGGGATTGCGGTCTGTCCCCAGATTGATTGAAGCCTACAATACAAAACATTAGGTTGCCGTGCCTTGGGCTCCTTCCACACAAGGGGAAGCATTCCAGAACGAAAGTTACCTATGGGCATGCATAGCGCCTCATGATTATTGTCATTATGGCTTTTAATAGCTGTAATTATGATTTGCCTGCCTGAGCCATATCCTAAATTAAGCCAGGACTTTCCAGTTATAGTAGCAGGGACACGTTTTTTCACGGGCAGTAAATAGTCTACCAAACCCCCCGATTTCAGGACTTTTGAAGGAGCAAAACATTACTCTATTGCAAGGTTCCTGATCCCATTAACATATTGTCCTCTGGCTTTGACAAATGAACAAATTACACACGTAATTCGTATTACAATGGAAATTATCAGGCTCTGCTGACATTGTAGCTGGAAGGTGGTCACAGTAAATTCCGGTTTATTGGAAACAAGAAAAAAGAGGCCGTTCTTATTCAATGCCCAGTGAAGTCGTTGTGAGAGTGTGACGGCGTGTTTGGGCGCCACGGCGATTAAATGGACTGCTATTAAAACGGTCTTAATTCTCCGGGAGAAGGCTCGCACGTCCCCCAGCTAAACAGTGTGCACAGGTGGCTCTCTCTCTCTCTCTCTCTCACCCACGCGCGCCCCCTCTCCTCCGCTTCCTCTCTGTTCTCTTTAACGTGGCGCTGTGTTAAGGTAGCCTGGGGCCGGCGGCTCTTTAATACAAAGTGCCTCATCTCTGAAGAGCCCGGCGCTCTCCGGCCCCTGAACCCGCGGCGCACGGCGGGAGGATTACGCCCTCCTCGGTCACGTGCGCTCTCAGTGTCACCCCCCCCCCCCTGCGCCGCCCGCCCGCCCCCCAGCCCCAGCCCCAGCCCCAGCCCCAGCCCCAGCCCCACCCCTGCTCTGTTCTATCGCTCACCGCCTCTGTCCCCGGGCTCCCAGGCGGCCGCGGCGTCCCCAGGCCGGGCCCGCTGCGAGAGCCAGCCGATGGCGGGAATGAATGGGCCGTGTGTAGTTTTCTGAAAGTTGCCACAACCCATCCATCACCGTGAGGGGGCTGAGGGGGCTGCTGGGTGGAAGGAGCTTATTTAGAGCTCGGGCAGAGGAAATGCCCGTGCCTGCTGGGAGCGGGGACGTCCTAAACCGGGCGCCGACTGTTCCGTATGATCAGCGTCTGTCGCACCTGCTCACTCTCTCTTTTTCCCGCTCTCTCCCACTCTTCGTCTCGCTCTCCCTTTCCCTCACACTCTCTCTTGCCGTCCCTCCTTCCCTTTCACTTTCTCCGTCTCCCACCCGTTTTCTCTTATGGCCACTGCGCCTCCTCTGTATTCCTGTCCTTCCCCCCCACCCTTACTCTCTCCATCCCTATTTTATTCATTACTTCTTTCTCCACTCCTCCGTCCCTTCATTCTCCTAGCTCATTCCTTATTTCTGAGATTGGGGCACAGGTCATATCATGCCCTCCATCTCAGAGACTGCGTTATCAATATATATTCGCTGAGGAAGGAGCTAGACGCAGCATTTTTAATGCAGAAGCAATGTCCATAATATTAATGTAGTTATTCTGTTTTTCAAATTGTTATTTGTATTGCTGGACCTACTGTAGAACAAAATGAGATGCTGGCATTGTTGTAGCTGACGCTAAAGTAGCAAGAAAAGTGATGCATCCCATTGTTTCGGGTGGTGGGAAGAGACTTATGCTTATGAGGGGTGAAAGGATTTCAATCTGACTTCCTGTAAAATTAAACCGGGTTAAGATTCCAGCAGTTTATTTGCATTACTGACATGCTCAATGATTAAACACCTTCTGCTTTTGAGATTACCGAGGGCTTGGAAGCAGCCGTGTATGGAAATGATGTAATGCTAACTGGAGCGCAAAGCTGCCCTTGCCTGGAGTTACAGGGCCATCTAGTGTCCATGCACGTTACTGCAACGGCTGTCTCCTGAGAATATACTGGAGCTCAGATACCAACTCACTGAAATGAACCAAAACAGCTTAATGAAAGGCCCAAAGGCAGAAATATATGAGCTAATACATTATTTTATCCCCTGTGATAAGTCAGCATCAGGTGCTATGACATAAAATCAATTTTTTCCACAGTTTGCGATCCGCATGGTGCCTTATTCGGGATCAAACACTCCGGGCGAGAATCGCAGAGCTTGTCCGCAGCAATAATGCCGGTATTCTCTTTGTTTACATGCGCGGTCTCTGAGCATTTGAGTGAATGCCTTTGAATCCATCACTGCTGCTGCTTGTTATGGATGAGCCTGGGAGCTTTAAGCAGTGTTTGTGTGCTGTGATATTTTGATATTCTTACTAATGAAGGGTGGGAGGGGTGGGGGAAGAGCTGGGCTTGCATATCGAGGAGTGTTGTTTCACACACTTGCAGGTTAGGCACTGAATTTGTGCCCTTGAGCAAGGTTTTCAAACCAATTTTTATTTATGTATTTATTTATTTATTTAATTATTTATTTATTTTTCAGTAAATATCTGTATAAACCATGAAATATGAACTCTGTAATTCACTCTGAATTTGAGTGTTGGTGAATTCTCAATGCTGCTGCAAAGCCTTATCATCATAGTTGTGATGCCTCCTTATTTTCCCATAATTCTCCTCTCCAGTATGCAGCAGTGCTCCGTTCAACATGAAGGTGCAGCCCCTGAACAGGACAGCGTTGGTGGTGAGGTGGACCAGGCCTGACGTCATTTACCATCCTCCCATCATCAACTTCATGATCTCCTACAGCTGGACCAAGAACGAAGAGTCCTACGAAAAGACTTTCATCAAAGACAGCAACCAGGAATTGGTGAGGCCCTGCCCACTCACTGTTCCAGACACTCTGATTGGTTCTGGTGTCCATCGCTCAGACCCACTCACAACTGTCCAGTCAAGGCCCTTTTATATCTGGTTGTGCACTGAATAGGTCCAATGATGGCAGCATTGCCAGACACATTTGCTGGTAACAGGCTTGTTGACTCATTGAGCACCTGTTTCTGAGAGTATCAGCAGTTTCCTTGCTCCGATACTAAACACATTCAGAAGGAACGGGTTGTGAAGCCGCGAAGAAAGGGTTGGCTGGCTGCTCCTCGGGGTAAAAGCATTTCATTTGGAAGCAAAGTGACCTTTCATACCGCAGGCAGTTTTTCTATCCAAACTTGGTGTTAAGCATTATAATATCTGTCTGAGGCAACACCGGCCCCTCGCTGTTTAAAAGAGGAGATGAAACTTTAAATACCCAAGGTTCCCTCCTGCATATGTATTCAACGGAGGCCCTGGAGTTGATGAGGTGCATAATTCCAGATTCGGGGGAAGACCCGGGAGGCCAGGGAGCCGCTTCCCCGCGACTCGCCTCCCCTCCCTGTCCCTCCCGCGCGCGGGCCTGCCTCCCGCGCAATCAGTAATGGAATCACATTTCTCCTCCACGCTGCGTGGGGAGCAGCGTTCTTCTTCCTCGTCACCCCCCCACCCCCCTCCCCCTTTTTCTTTTGTCACTTCATTTCCATTTTTATTTTCAATTTCCTCCCAAGGCATTGTTATCTGGGTCACATTAGGGACTGGCAGGCTTTATGAAATCACCGCCGCATCGATGGGAAAGGCAACGCAGACCTCCATGTTCCACAGCCTCCCTCTTGTAATAACTGGCCGTTCTTGGAAAGATCCTTAACGAAATTAAACCGAATGGAACTTGCATAAATCAGAGAGGGGGACAGCAGACACAGAACTAATGCCATTACTTAATGTAAGATTTACTTGTGCTCCAGGCCTCGCCGATGAATGGATTCCCTGGATGTAAATTATGATAATAGCATTTCTTCATGCATTTAGTATTGTACTGAATCTCGGCGGTGCCACAGAGGGATAATTCATCGGGCTTGAGATGCATCATCCGTAAAAAGACAAGGAAAAAGGAGACATTAAAACAGACAAGTGATGCGTTTCAGTAACTGATTCAAACGAGTGAAGATGCGGGTGACATCTTAACGACAGACATTTTTATGCGTCACACCTGTTTGTACTCCAGTAAAACCCAGAGAGAGCCAATATAACATTTTCTCAGCAGAATGTAAGGCACCGTTTGCATCAGTGAGCCTGTGAATATGAGGCGCCTGTGCAGAAATGCTCTTGTAAAATCTGTAGTATTGTAGTATTAAAAGCAGTGTTCCAGTTTTTCATTGAATAACCCACATTTTGGATAATGTGAATGCATGCATATTATTTTCATAAAATGACAAAGAAATGAAGCCGGGTTGATATGTACCATCTGCTACTCCCGATGTGCTGTGCAACACATCACTTATATCGCACCTCTGCTTCTCTGAAATCTGGTGTGACCTCCAACCACACGGTATGGGGAAAATGAGCTTGCACTGAGATGCTAATTAGCTGCAGGAGAGCGTCGGAGGGTGTGAAAGCAAGAGGTTGGGTGATCTCTTCGCTCCCGCCGCTCTCTGACCTTTGACCTCTGTGGGGGCGGTCAGCCTGTCGGAGTTATCTGATTTCTGAGTTTTATCCCCTGCACGGTCCCAGGGGCACCTCCCGCCGTGGGGTGGCATGGATCGATGTGCAGCCGGCTGCGTGTCTGCGAGCGGCTAATTTCTGTCACGCAATAGCAACGCCGATGGCACAGAGAAAGCCTCAGCTCCCCCGCCACCCCCCCCCCCCGGCCCCGTTTTTCCCCTGATCCCAGCTGGGCGTGGTCGATAAGGAAGGCGGGAGAGACAGCCCTCTGCGGGGGGCTGTGAAACAGATGCAGGGCCCTAACGCTGCACTTCTCCCCCAGGAGGCCGTCATCACGCCCGTGTCTCCCGACGTCCTCTACCTGTTCAGGGTCCAGGCCGTGTGCCGCAGTGACATGCGCAGTGACTTCAGCCAGAGCATGCTCTTCAGGGGTGAGTCTCTGTCCCCTCCCTCACCCTCTTTCCTTCTCCCCCTCCCCCATTCTCTCCCTCCCCCCCCCTTACTTTATTATCCCTCCTCTCTGTCTCTCGATCGCTCTCTCTCTCTTTGACTCAACCACCCTCTCTCTCTCTCGCTCTGTTTCTCTTGCTCTTTCTGGCTCTCTCGCTGTTGCTCGCTCTGTCTCTCCTTCTACGAGGTGGAGAACCAAATTTTCAGAACTAACAAACAGAGGGCCAGCAAATCCATCCCCGCAGAAATAGGAGCACTACCATTTACATTTGGTAATGCGCTGCAGAAAATGAATGGGGCTGTTTGTCACACATGGACCAAGTGTTTTCTAATAATCCCTCTCTCCCTGGCCGTGCATACACTGTCAGCATGCTTACTGTACAAAGTAGGCGAGGTAATTTACCCAGCAGGGTGAAAAATAATCATTACATTTGACACGGTGGGGTGCAAATAAATATGGGAAAATTGCCCTGGTTTTTACCTTTGCTTCAGGTTTAATGGTTTTCATTTACCGGGACTGCTGTGAGACCACGGTATTATTTGACTTTATATAGATTTCCCTGCTCCACCTCTTGCATTTGATCGTTTTTTTTTATTCCTTAAATGGCTCTTAATTTAAATGGTGTGCTTTCATCACAATTTAACTGCAAGTGAAAATGTGTTTTGTTATTACAGCGAACACCACCAGGATATTCGAGGGAACAAGAATAGTGAAAACTGGAATGGTATGCCGATACACATGCAATACTCCTAGTGGCCAACAGATGACAGTATTATTACTTTTGCTATCACAGTAGCTGAAAACACAATTTTTTAGACACCAAAACGTCATCAGCGAGTGTCCATAACTTTTGCATTTCAGTGTTTTTTTAATTATATTTTGTACATAATATGATATTTTCACCTTCAATTGCACAATACGATGACTAAAATCGTATCAGCTATATTACAAATTGATTGAACATACTGAATAGTTCTGTAATTATTGTTTTTATGGTGTCTTGCAAGAATATTTTTAGAAAAAATGAAGAGAAAGCAATTTAAAGGTCTCATTAGGCTCAGTGTACATATATCATCAACATTTTTTTTTTCAAACATGTGACTAAATTACAATGCAGCATGTCTAAATAAAAAATATTTAAAATATATTTTTAAATTAAATCCATAACATTTTCCCAGTACAGGCAGTCTTATTTTTCTGATTCATCATTTAATATATTTTAGACATGATGTCCTAATGTAAGACAAATACTTATGTCTCTCATTATCATTCAAAGAAGGCTGTTGGATGCAGCATGATAAGAACTGAGTTCTGTCTCCTACAGCCCACAGCATCTCCTGCGTCCTCAGCAGACATGGCTCCCATCAGCTCAGGCTCCTCCACGTGGACGTCCTCCGGCCTCCCTTTCTCCTTTGTCTCCATGGCAACGGGCATCGGGCCGTCCTCCAGCGGCAGCCAGGCCACGGTGGCGTCTGTGGTAACCAGCACCCTCCTGGCGGGACTGGGGTTCAGCGGGGGGGTCATCTCCTCCTTCCCCAGCTCCGTATGGCCCACGCGGACCCCCCCCTCCAGCTCCGCCTCCACCCGTCAGCCGGCCAAGCCCGCGGCCCCCACGGCCGAGCCCGCCACCGCCCAGGGCTCTGAGGGTGACGCCGTCCCCAAGGACAGCGAGGGTGCGGAGGACGGCGAGAAGGGCGGCAAAGGCGAGGGAGAGGAGGGGGAGAGAGAGGGAGATGAGGAAGAGGAAGAGGAAGAGGGAGAGGAGGTGAAAGAGAAAAAAACCACTCCGGATGAAGTGGAAACTCAGGACAACAGCACGGTGGCCAAAGAGCCGCCAACTGCAGCCCCAGACTCCACGGCTAAAGAGAAAGGACAAGAAAACGACAAGCCGGAACCCAGAACAACGCCCTCTAGTGCCACGGAGGACCAACTGATCACGGGCTCAACGGAGTTGGGCACAGTGGTCCCTACTCGGGATTTGGGGAATGACACTTTGGAGATACAGGCTCCAGGCAGCCCCACCCTGACTACCAAACTCAGCGGAGAGGAAAAGAGCCACTGGCCTTTCTCCATCCACACAGGTGAGGAGACGCCCTGCGCATGTCACATTGCGATAAAGAGCTTGTCACAGCACCACTGTCACCGCACAGTGTCAGGAAATGGAAGATAAGTGACTTGCCGATTTGACCTTACACGGGCGGCTTAACTCTCCCGGTTTCGCCCCCACTTTGTGGTATTACGGGTCATGAAGCTTTTCCTCTCTTCTGTCCCGGGCCATTAGCTTCCGTGCGGCATCGTGACGGCTGGATTAAAATTAGGTCGCCGCCGAAGTGGAGGCGCTACTCTCCCCTGCCTCCGTGCTGCAGTATCGTTCTCAATAGGGTTTTTACGTCCCGGTACTTCAGATTACGTCACCTTACGGGGGAAAAACTCATTTCTCTCAACCCCCTTTGATGGCGATCTTATTCAGGTGACTTAAACGCCACCCTCCGGAACCCCTGTTTACTCAGCTCTGTAGGAAGGCTGTCTGAAGCTGGGTCATTGATTGGCTGTTATCACCTCACTGGGTGATAATTGCCTCTCTCCCTGCAGGCCTCTGGGCTCTTCAATGAGTCCACTACAGTCTGTGCCTTGACATACTCATTTATCTGCATTATATCTAATCAGGCCCTTGCTCTCCAATCAATAGATAGGCTCACTCTGTATGACTGGGGAAGCAAAAAATACAAAAGTGCTGGCATTGTCCCCACACTGTTATTTACTGAGTAGTGCATGTTATACCAAAACTGAAGGAGGACGAAGCTTGGCTGTACATGGCGCGTCTTTCACAGGGTACGTTGTTAGTCTCTCTCACTCACACTGGCAGTTTCTGTAGTGAGCAGTTTGCTACCAGGCAGATGTCAGGTGTAGGGTGCTGGAATAAAAAGAACATAAATATAACAACATAACAAAACATAAATTTGGAACTGTCAATGGTTATCAGTCAGAAATATGGCCGTTCACTGGCCCTCATGATAAATAAAAGGGATTCAGTATGTTGCTAATGTTATTAATAATGTAATGTAAGTAGTATCTCAGCATTAAGGAAATCTTTTCATATTTGCAAATTAAAGGAATTATTATGAATAAGTTCTAACTGAATAATGCAGGAAAAACAAATGATATTGATTCAGTCCTAGTCAGCAGTCACATCAGTCTTAAATAATACAAAAAGTACTAAACAAATCAAACAAAGACCTAGACAGAGAGACAACATGGGTGACAACTGGAAAATTTCAAAACTTTGCAATGACAGAAACTAGAGAAAAGACAGTTCATATTCATAAATGATTTAAATGTGAAATACACAGTGATTCTATGCTGTCCCAGACAGGCTTTTTGAGTATGTGACGATATAAGCAGCCTTTGAAAGAAATTTGAGGTTATCAACAGACTTGATCAAAGATAGTGCTTTCCCCCTCTTTGTGCCTCTTACTAGTCTCTGAGAAGGTTTCTAATAACACCTGTCAATAACACCTGTTTAAAATAATTTATAGAGAAAAGGAGAAATAAGAATGCCAGAAGCAGGTGCCAAAGCAAAAGTGGTCAAATGTAATGTAATATAACAGTATCCTTTATGGCTTCTAGTAGGTTGCTTGTTGCTTTTTAAAAGCAATGGCAACGATTGTGTTATTTACTAGGGGGTACTTTGTCACTGATGCCATTGCCATTTACGTACTTCCTTAGGGCACACAAAGGAAGCAAACATTCTTTGTAATGAGAATAACTTCAGTAAAGAGCTGTTGCTATCTACATTGACAACTCAGCTGGCTTGTGTAGCCTTTCTTACTTGTTATTTAGCTGAATATTGATTTCCAGATTGTTCCAGGTTGATTTTTACACACAGGCATTATCCTGGAGAGGGAAAATGTGGTTTTAAGTGCAGTTTGAACCTAAGATATAGTGGCCATGGCTATGGCTTCTTAGTGGGCTTGACATGCATTTTCTGAGCCATCTTAAACCAGAACAAATGACAAAGCAGCTTATATGTGCAGGGCGGAGGAAAGAGAGGGGGAGACAATCAGAGCAATATGGCTCAGTAGAGCAGTTCTTCAGTCACACACCTCCAGACAGAAGTACTGTCTCATTCACACCGCTACTGACTGGAGCACTGTGTCATTAACACAGCTACAGACAGGAGCACTGTGTCATTCACACAGCTACAGCCTGGAGCACTGTGTCATTCACACAGCTACAGCCTGGAGCACTGTGTCATTCACACAGCTACAGCCTGGAGCACTGTGTCATTCACACAGCTACTGACTGGAGCACTGTGTCAATAGCACAGCTACCGACTGGAGCACTGTGTCATTCACACAGCTACAGCCTGGAGCACTGTGTCATTCACACAGCTACAGCCTGGAGCACTGTGTCATTCACACAGCTACAGACTGGAGCACTGTGTCATTCACACAGCTACAGACTGGAGCACTGTGTCATTCACACAGCTACAGACTGGAGTACTGTGTCATTCGCACAGCTACTGACTGGAGCACTGTCTCATTCACACAGCTACAGACTTGAGTACTGTGTCATTCACACAACTACAGACTTGAGTACTGTGTCATTCACACAGCTACAGACTTGAGTACTGTGTCATTCGCACAGCTGGAGCACTGTCTCATTCACACAGCTACGGACTGGAGCACTGTCTCATTCACACAGCTACGGACTGGAGCAATGTGTCATTCACACAGCTACAGCCTGGAGCACTGTGTCATTCACACAGCTACTGACTGGAGCACTGTGTCATTCACACAGCTACAGACTGGAGCACTGTGTCATTCACACAGCTACAGCCTGGAGCACTGTGTCATTCACACAGCTACAGCCTGGAGCACCGTGTCATTCACACAGCTACAGACTTGAGTACTGTGTCATTCGCACAGCTGGAGCACTGTCTCATTCACACAGCTACAGCCTGGAGCACTGTGTCATTCACACAGCTACTGACTGGAGCACTGTGTCATTCACACAGCTACAGCCTGGAGCACCGTGTCAGTCTCACAGCAGCTCAGACATGAGTACTGTGTCATTCACACAGCTACAGCCTGGAGCACGTGTCATTCACACAGCTACGACTGGAGCACTGTGTCATTCCAGCTACGCTGGAGCACTGTCTCATTCACACAGCTACAGCCTGGAGCACTGTGTCATTCACACAGCTACAGCCTGGAGCACTGTGTCATTCACACAGCTACAGACTGGAGCACTGTGTCATTCACACAGCTACTGACTGAGCATGTCATTCACACAGCACAGCCTGGGATGTGTCATTCACACAGCTACAGACTGGAGCACTGTGTCATTCACCAGCTACGATGAGTACTGTGTCATTCACACAACTACAGACTGAGACTGTGTCATTCACACAACTACAGACTTGAGTACTGTGTCATTCGCACAGCTGGAGCACTGTCTCATTCACACGCTACGACTGAGCACTGTCTCATTCACACAGCTACGGACTGGAGCAATGTGTCATTCACACAGCTACAGCCTGGAGCACTGTGTCATTCACACAGCTACGACTGGAGCACTGTGTCATTCACACAGCTACAGACTGAGCACTGTGTCATTCACACAGCTACAGCCTGAGCACTGTGTCATTCACACAGCTACAGCCTGGAGCACGTGTCATTCACACAGCTACAGACTTGAGTACTGTGTCATTCCACAGCTGACACTGTCATTCACGCTACAGCTGCACTGTGTCATTCACACAGCTACTGACTGGAGCACTGTGTCATTCACACAGCTACTGACTGGAGCACTGTGTCATTCACACAGCTACAGACTTGAGTACTGTGGCATTTGCACAGCTGGAGCACTGTGTCGTTTGCACAGCCAGAGATTGGAGTACTACCTCCCTCACACTCACTCACCATTAGCCTGAGGTCTGAAGCTTAAAAAGCACTTAGCAAGACAGAAGCAGTGTGGTCATAAATATAATGTTAGAGAAGAGCCAACAGGCTGCAGAAGTCTGGCTGTGTGTGCAGAGCTGGGTGCGAGCCAGCAGCGCTCCAGGACCACCTGCACCGTCAGGCTGTGCTGCGCGGCGACGGGAGCCGGCTGGCAGAGGACACCCTCGCCCTGTCAGGTCACAGGTCATACCCGAAGCCCACCCGTCCTTGTCCAGTGAAATCCCTGAGACGCACCTTAGCTCACTGCTGGTTCAGTTTAGCGTGAGCTAAAGTTCAGTTCGGTTTCTCTCATTTCGCGTCTGTCACGTTGAGTGACGGC